>NW_015171505.1:827915-871281 GCF_001447785.1 Gekko japonicus | reverse complement strand
GAACCCCCCCCGCGGTTCCCCCCCCCCCCCCGCAAGCATGAAGAATAGAGAGCATCACTGCCCCAGACAGAGTGTTCCATTTGTACCTTGTGGCTAATAGCCACTGATGGACCTCTGCTCCGTATGTTCATCCAGTCCCCTCTTGAGGCTGTCTATGCCTGTAGCCGCCGCCACTTCCTGTGGCAGTGAATTCCACGTGTTAATTACTCTTTGGGCGAAGAAGGACTTCCTTTTATCTGTTCTAAGCCCACTGCTAATTAATTTCTTTGAGTGCCCACGAGTTCTTGCATTGTGAGAAAGGGAGAAGAGTACTTCCTTTCTCTGCCTTCTCTATCCATGCATAATTTTGTAAACCTCTAGCATGTCACCCCTCAGTCGTCGTGTCTCCAAGCGAAAGAGCCCTAACCTCTTTCACCTTCTTCATGGGGAAAGTGTTCCATCCCCTTAATCGTTTCAGTTCCCCTTTCCTGTACCTTTCCCAATGCTTTAATATCTTTTTTGAGGCGTGGTGACCAGAACTGTACACATTATTCCAAATGAGGCCGCACCATTGATTCATACTGGGGCATTATGATACTGGTTGATTTGTTTTTAATTCCCTTCCTAATAGTCTCCAGCATAACATTTGCCTTTTTTTATTGCAGTCATACACTGAGCCAACATCTTCAGTAAGTTATCGTCCACGACTCCCAAGATCTCTCTCCTGGTCAGTTACTGCCAGTTCAGACCAGTGCTCCCTCTAAGCTGAGCTAGTGTGAGCTAGCTCACAGTTTTTTAGCCTCCGGCTCACACATTTTTGTCTTAGCTCGGGAAGGATGGCTCCAGAGCAGACTAATTTATGCAGCAGCCAAATCGCTCGCTCACAGCTTTAGTGCTGGTGGCTCACAAAGGAGAATTTTTGCTCACAAGACTCCACAGCTTAGAGCATTGGTTCAGACCCCACCAATGTATGTTTATAGTTAGGATTTTTGGTTCCAATGTGCACTACTTTGCACACGGTGAGGCCAATGGAGGAAGCAACAATTGATGCTCTGTAACTGGGCTGGGCGACGTGAACCTCAGACCCACCAGGGAACGAATAAAGGAGATTACTACAGAGCTTCGAAGAGTGCACATCCTCCGTGCCTTGGGCCTGGACCCAGACCATTGCCCAGCCTGCCCTGGCCACCTGTCCCCCAGGTGTGCCGTGAGGCTCCAGACCCTGCAACAAATATTAATAATCTCAGGTGGGTAGCTGTGTCGGTCTGTGGTAGAAGAGCAAGATTGGAGTCCAATACCACCCTTAGAGACCAACAAGATTTCCAGAGTTTAGGCTTTTGAGCATCAAGGCTTCCTTCATCGGACACAGGACCAGTGTTCCCTCTAAGCTGAGTTAGTGTGAGCTGGCTCACAGTTTTTTAGCCTCCGGCTCACACATTTTTGCCTTAGCTCGGGAAGGATGCCCCCAGAGCAAACTAAATTTATGCAGCAGCCAAATCGCTCGCTCACAACTTTTAATGCCAGTCGCTCACAAAGTAGAATTTTTGGTCACAGGACTCCACAGCTTAGAGGGGGCATTGCACAAGACACATCTTTTATTTATTTATTTATTTATTTATTTTGCATCCTGCCCTCCCCGCCTGGGCAGGCTCACGGTGGCTTGCATTTAAATAAGTAAAACCACATTGTATAAAATCATAAGTGCCAGTAGCATAGATGTCAAAGTACTAAAAAAAAAATGGTGGCAGTGTCTATTGTCAATAATAATTATCTACAACAAGGTCCCTGACATAGGGGAATGGATAAAGAAATTACTTTTTATGGTTGAAATGGATAAAATGACAAGAAAACTTAACAATTTGGAGGCAGAAGAATTTTTTGCAGACTGGAAAGACTTTAAAGAATATTTAGAGAAATATTGGGATGCAAAGAACAATTTGCTTTGCTTTGATAACTACTGAAAACTAAAGTTTGTAGAAAAAAGGATAAATATGTAAGAAATATAATTGAAGGATAAGTTACCTATAGATGTGGAAAACAACAAAAGGAGGTTTGAAGAGAACTTAAGATGTGGGCTGGAGGTTGGAGCACTGTGGGAAGCCGGAAAGGGGAGGGGGGAAAGGGAGAAAGGATGTATAACAATATAAGTTTTGATATGTGTTTGACTTTTTAATATATCCTAATAAATTGTTTTTAAAATAATAATAATAATTATTATTATTATCTACATACACTCTCATTGTGGTTGGCCCTTTACAATGGTGGCCCGCCCTAAAAGGGATGACGATTTAATCATGATGCAGGTTTCCTTCCGGGGGGGGGGGGGGGGGTGAATGTGTCTCTTTTTTACCTGGATTTTTCCAAGTTCCCCAGTACTCTCCATCCTGCTTGCAACGTTGACGGTGTTTCCCCAGATGTCGTACTGAGGCTTGCGAGCACCAATCACGCCAGCGATCACGGGCCCGTAGTTTATTCCTGGGTGAACAAGAAAGTAAGAGAAGATTAAGTCAGCGTTCGGGATCCAGGAAACCAGAATGACAGCGGGGAGGAGGAGGCAGTCTCACAATGGTGGCTCCGTGCCATGGAACACGGTCATGTAAACGTCAAATTAGGGCCAGTGATCTCTTGGACATCCACCACAATGCCCCCCCCCCACTTGTACAGCACCAAGAAAAGAAGCACTACCTAATGTTTGCCTGAAAGACAACCCTAAATCTAAGATGCCTCCCCTCCCTGAAAAAAAGGTTATACACAAAAGGTTTGCTATCACCTGCTCTTGGTAGTGGGTGATTCGATCCTTAGGCAGGTAGACAGCTGGGTGGCGAACCCGCGTACTGACCGTATGGTGACTTGCCTGCCTGGTGCGAAGGTAGCGGACATTACGCGTGTTTTAGATAGGCTGGTAGATAGTGCTGGGGAGGAGCCAGTGGTCGTGGTGCATGTCGGCACCAACGATGTGGGGAAATGCAGTCGTGAGGTCCTGGAGGAGAAATTTAGGATGCTGGGCAGGAAACTTAGGTCCAGGACCTCCAAGGTAGCCTTCTCAGAAGTGCTACCTGTTCCACGCGCAGGGCCGGAGAGACAGGCAGAGATCAGGAGTCTCAATGCGTGGATGAGACGATGGTGTAGGGGGGAAGGGTTCAGGTTTGTTAGGCACTGGGATACTTTTTGGAACAAGAGGGAGCTGTACAGGCGAGACGGTCTCCACTTGTCCCGAGAAGGAACCAGGCTGCTGGCACTTAAAATCAAAAAGGTGGCAGAGCAGCTTTTAAACTGAATATTGGGGGAAAGCCGACAGGAGATGAAAAGTCTCTGGTTCGGGTTGGCTCATCTCAGAGAGATGAGGGGGTACCTGTTGCTTTTCTACAGGGAGGTGGATTGAAATTGTCCACAGAGGCCATGGCTGGTGACATGGACTGCCGGACAACGACTCGAGATAGCAAGAGGAAGGATGCAGGCTTAACTTGTAAGGGAAATTACAGCTGTTTCTATACAAATGCTAGAAGTGTCCGAGGTAAAATCGGGGAGTTGGAGTGCTTGGTGTCGGAGGGAAAAATAGACATTGTGGGTATTTCTGAAACTTGGTGGGATGAGGAAAATCAGTGGGACACAGTGATTCCCGGTTATATATTATATCGGAAGGATAGGGGGGGAAGGGTTGGAGGTGGGGTAGCTCTGTATGTCAGAGAGGGTATAAAGTCTAGAAAGATTGAGAGGCTAAGTGAATTGGATTCGCTTCTGGAAGTTCTATGGGTTGAAATAGGGGGGCCAAAAGGAAACTTAACACTGGGAGTTTGTTATCGCCCACCAGATCAAAAGATAGAGGAGGATTATAAAATGATGAATGCCTTAAAGATAGCAACTAGACAAAAACACTGTGTAATAATAGGTGATTTTAACTACCCACACATTGATTGGGTCAATATGTGTTCTAGCCGGGAAAAAGAGATTGAGTTTCTAGACACTCTAAATGACTGTGCTATGGAGCAGATGGTCACGGAACCTACCAGGGGAGAGGCGATCCTTGATTTGGTCCTAAGTAACACTCAAGACCTGGTGAGAGATGTAAAAGTGATTGCACCGCTTGGAAACAGTGATCATAATGTTGTTGAGTTCATCATTTGTACAAATAGAGAATTGGCCAAAAAGACTCACACAACCATTTTTAACTTTAAAAGGGGTAATTTCTCTGATATGAGGGGACACGTGGGGAGGAAACTGAAAGGAAAAGTAGAAAGGGTCAAAACAATTGGGGAAGCTTGGGATCTATTTAAAACTACGATCCTAGAAGCTCAAAAAATATATATTCCGCAGGTTAGGAAAGGCACAAACAGGTATAGGAAAAAGCCTGCATGGTTAACAAACAGAGTAATGGAGGCTGTAAAAAGTAAAAAGAATTCCTTTAAGCAGTGGAAAGCTAGTCACAGTGAGGCTGATAAAACGGAACACAGGCTATGGCAAATAAAATGCAAGTCTGAGGTCAGGCAGGCAAAAAGGGAATATGAGGAGCATATAGCAAAAAACGTAAAAACCAACAATAAAACTTTCTTCAAATACATTAGAAACAGGAAACCAGCCAGGGAGGCAGTGGGGCCCTTGGACGACCAAGGGGTAAAAGGAGTATTGAAGGATGATAGGGAAATGGCTGAGAAGCTAAATGCATTTTTTGCCTCCGTCTTCACTGTGGAAGATGAGAAGTGCTTGCCCACTCCAGAACCACTGATTTCAGGAGGGGTGTTGAAAGACCTGAGTCAGATTGAGGTGACGAGAGAGGAGGTCCTAAAACTGATAGACAACTTAAAAACTGAAAAATCACCAGGCCCAGATGGCATACATCCGAGAGTTCTGAAAGAACTCAAATGTGAACTTGTAGATCTCCTGACAAAGATATGTAATCTTTCCTTAAAATCTGCCTCCATTCCTGAGGATTGGAAGGTAGCTAATGTCACTCCCATCTTTAAAAAGGGTTCCAGAGGAGATCCGGGAAATTACAGGCCAGTCAGTCTGACGTCGATACCGGGTAAATTGGTGGAAACCATTATTAAGGAAAGAATTAGTAGGCACATAGATGAACAAAACCTATTGAGGCAGACTCAGCACGGTTTCTGTAAGGGAAGATCTTGTCTCACTAACCTGTTAGTGTTCTTTGAGGGGGTGAACAAACATGTGGACAAGGGGGATCCAATAGATATTATTTACCTTGACTTCCAGAAAGCTTTTGATAAAGTTCCTCATCAAAGGCTCCTAAGTAAGCTCAAAAATCATGGGATAGAAGGACAAGTCCTTTTATGGATCAAAAACTGGCTAGTTCATAGAAAACAGAGAGTGAGTGTAGGTGGGCAATTTTCTCAGTGGAGGGTGGTAAGCAGTGGGGTACCGCAGGGATCAGTACTTGGTCCACTGCTTTTTAACTTGTTCATTAATGATTTGGAGATGGGAGTAAGCAGTGAAGTGGCTAAATTTGCGGATGATACAAAGTTGTTCAGGGTGGTGAAAACCAGTGAGGATTGTGAGGCACTCCAAGGGGATCTGTCAAGGATGGGCGAGTGGGCGTCAACATGGCAAATGGGGTTCAATGTGGCCAAGTGCAAGGTGATGCACATTGGAGCCAAAAATCCTAAATATAAATACACATTGATGGGGTCTGAACTGGCAGAGACTGAGCAAGAGAGAGATCTTGGAGTTGTAGTGGATAACTCACTGAAAATGTCGAGACAGTGTGTGACTGCAATAAAGAAGGCCAATGCTATGCTGGGGATTATTAGGAAGGGTATTGAAAACAGATCAGCCAATATAATAATGCCCCTATATAAATCAATGGTGAGACCTCATTTGGAATACTGTGTGCAGTTCTGGGCACCACACCTTAAAAAGGATATTATATGGCCCCACTGGTGGACCTCCTGATGGCACTGTTATTTCTGGCCACTGTGTGACACAGAGTGTTGGACTGGATGGGCCTTTGGCCTGATCCAACATTGGCGTCTCTTATGTTCTTATGTTCTTATGTTTGAAAAATTTTAAATGACCCCCTATTTTTTTTTTACAACACTCCTGGGAAAGAAACCTCAGTCTTCCTATCAAGAAACGGTACATTTCAAAAAATAGGACACCGCATCTTTTACGACTGTGCTTATTCTGTTGCCCAACGGTGTTCTAGGTCTTTTAGATTTAAAAAAAAAATTCATTTGTAGGACAAAAAAAAGAATGATAAATCTTATTACATAAACTCATGCTATGCGTTGAGCTTTGAGAAGGAAATCTCGCAGGTACTAACTGAAAGCTTCTCGGCTTTCCCGTAGCACTTACTCCGGATTATTTTAGGTTTAACTGGAGTTAGCTTTGAAAGGGTTAAGGTCCTCATACACATTTTCACTTGCTGGAAGAACAAGAAAGATTTGAATCTCAAGTGCCGATTCAGCCAGGTTTAAAACAGATCAGGCTCTTTCTGAGAGCCAGCTTGGTGTCGTTAAGTGTGCGGACTAATCTGGGAGAACCGGGTTTGATTCCCCCACTCCTCCACTTGCAGCTGCTGGATGACCTTGGGAAGCCGTAGTTCTGGCACAGCTGTTCTTGAAAAAGAGCAGTTTCTGTCAGAGCTCTCTCAGCCCCACCCACCTCACAGGGTGTCTGTTGTGGGGAGGGGAAGGGAAAGGAGTTTGTGAGCCACTCTGAGACTCCTTTGGGTAGTGAAGGGCGGGGTATGAATCCAATCTCCTCTTCTTCTTTTACCTCCCAGGGCGTCTGTTGTGGGGAGGGGAAGGGAAAGGAGTTTGTGAGCCACTCTGAGACTCCTTTGGGTAGTGAAGGGCGGGGTATGAATCCAATCTCCTCTTCTTCTTGCTCCCCAGTGTTCCCATGTACCATTAGCCTTTTTTGGTGGCCCTTCTGTGAACCAGGCTGCTTCAAGCAGCATTTTGGGAGTAGGACAGGGAACAGAAGAGGAAGAGAAGAGATTGGATTTATACCACGCCCTTCACTACCCAAAGGTGTCTCAGGGCGGCTTACAAACTCCTTTCCCTTCCCCTCCCCACAACAGACAGCCTGTGAGGTAAAAGAAGAAGAAGAAGAGATTGGATTTATACCCCACCCTTCACTACCAAAGGTGTCTCAGGGCGGCTTACAAACTCCTTTCTTTACCCTCCCCACAACGGACACCCTGTGAGGTGGGTGGGGCTGAGAGAACTCTGACACAAACTGCTCTTTTTCAAGGACAGCTGTGCCAGAGCTTGTGACTGACCCAAGGTCACATCAGCAGGTGCAAGTGGAGGAGCGGGGAATCAAACCCGGTTCTCCCAGATTAGAGTCCACGCAACTTCTGATTTTTAATTTTTTTAATAGCTTATGAGTAGAGCCCATCAAAACTCAGCGATAGAGGAGAAAACGTCGCTGGTTAGTGTCGTAAAGAGACGCCATTTAAGAAGTAGCAGTCTCTTGAGGGGGGGGGAACCGAAGCGGGGAATGCCTCTCCTACGATGGACCATGCTGCTGTGTCATGCTCATGTCATCACCCAGCATCAGCCATTCAAGGGTGGAGCTCTCCAAAAAGGAAGCAAGCTTACTGAAGCTATCCAAGGACGCTGGACAGTGGACGTAGACCTCATCTGGCAAACATTTCTCCCACAGGACTCTCTGTTGTGACTTAAGATTGAACCGGCTTTTCAGCTGGTATAAAAGGAGGGAAGGGTCCCCCTTTGGCCACCAAAAAGCTATGCTGGAGGTCACAGGTCAAAAGCCATGTAGAACAGGGACTGTAAGTATGGAAGTAGATGTGATTTATTTATTTGCTTCATTTATACCCCACCATTCTCCCCAGTGGGGACCCAAGGCGGCTTGTATCGGTCTCCTCTGCTTTAATCCTCACAACAACCCTGAGAGGTAGGTTAGGCTGACAGAGCGTGACTGACCCAAGGCCACCCAGCGAGCTTCCACGGCACCAGTGGGGATTCGAACCTGGGCCTCCCAGATGCTAGTCAGACATTCTTAACCCCTACACCACACTGGCTCTCTACATAGAGTGGGAAAGTTGGCTGGATCCAACCTGCGGCTGTTCATTCACATTAAGGTTAGGCACTGAAACCTATGGGAAAACGGTTACCAGTGAATGCCATACATCACTTTATAACATAGAAAGGTATAAGAGAACATCTGGCATCCAGGGCAGGGAGGGACTGTGGCTCAGTGGAACAGCCCCTGCTTTGCATGCAGAAGGTTCCTGGTTCAATCCCTGGCATCTCCAGTTAAAAGGACTAGGCAGCAGTAAGAACCAGGAGAGCCGGATAGAGAATATTGACCTTGATGGGCCAGTGGCATTATTCAGTATAAGCTTCAGAGTTTCATCCATGGGCTCAAAATATTGGGGAAGAAGCCAGAGTGGAGTTCTTAAAGATAACCCAGCCTGCCACCTGCCTGCCTCCTGCCCTTTGGGAGAGGAGGAGGAGAAGACGCAACTTACCAACTCGGAGACGGAAGTTGTTGAAGGAGTGCCTGTTGATGCCGTCCAGTTTGGTCATCAAGCCCAGCGCAAACTCCACCATGATGCCGATCTGAGCGTGCTGTCTTTCCTGGTCCTGAGGGGTTTGGAAGGGGGTGGGTGCGTTAAAAGAGCTTTCGAGCTCAGGCACGAGAGGAATGCCGCCAGCTCACCAATACAGAGTGGAGTCAGCAGAGACCTCTATTAAAGTGGCAAAATGATTCGGCCACAGAACATACACACGACACCCCTAGACCAGGGGTCCCCAATCTGGTCCCCACCAGGTGGGGCTTTTTGCCCAGTAAGGCTTCTGACTGGCCACGGGAGATTTGATTGGCTGTGCAGATTTCTGGGAAACATTGCTTTCGCAGCAGCTGCCACCACAGCACCAGGATCTTCACTCTGTGACGGAAGGTAAGCCGCGACAGCCACTTTGTGTCTGCCGTTTTGTGGCCACGCCCACCGTGCCGTATCAGAATTCCAAAGGCACTCACAGTGTTAACAATGTCAGGGGACCCCCTTCCCTCGACAATCCTCCCGAGATGGCTATTGCACTAAGCAACGTACCAGATTGTTCTCTTGGCCCGGCGTAACACAAAGCCCTGATGCTGCCATATACGTGCTCCCAATAGTCTTGATTTTTTCAACACCGCTGAACTTCGGCTTCAATAGCAGCTGTTTGGGGAAAGGGGGAAAACAAAATGAGAATCCAGACATTTCCTAGACTCATTCAATTTGCAGCTTTGCAATCGGAAGCTAAATTCCACAGTAAAATTAGGAATGAGAATATGAGCCCCTCAAACTCTTTAAGAGTTTTATTGTTATCATCATCATCATCATTAATCAAATTTATGAATCGCCCCCATCCCTACTGTCATAGGGCTCTGGGCGATGACTCTCTAGTACAGGAGTCTCCAACATGGTGCCCCCAACACCTTTCCTGGCACCCAACGGGGCTTCTGATTGGCCACTGGGGATCCAATCGGCTGGGCAGATTAAAATAACATTGCTTCATAAGAACATAAGAGACGCCAATGTTGGATCAGGCCAAAGGCCCATCCAGTCCAACACCCTGTGTCACACAGTGGCCAGAAATACCAGTGCCATCAGGAGGTCCACCAGTGGGGCCAGGACATTAGAAGCCCTCCCACTGTTGCCCCCCCCAAGCACCAAGAAGACAGAGCATCACTTGCCCCAGAGCCCCTATCTATACCTTGTGGCTAATAGCCACTGATGGACCTCTGCTCATATGCTTATCTAATTCCCTTTTGAAGCCGTCCATGCTTGTAGCCGCCACCACTTCCTGTGGCGGTGAATTCCAGTGGCAGCTACCACCGCAGTGTTGGATTTCTTCTCACTCCTCTTTTTCTTATTGGAATGTGCCCCCCAGATATGCATCATCGTGGTTCCATGTGAATGGGCAATGCACGTATATTCCATATACATACGGCTTTGATATGTGCAAACAACGGACCCCAGATTCTTGAGGGGAAATATTTGTGCATAACAAAGCTGTATGCACATGGAAAACACCTATGTTGCCCCACTCACACAAAATGGTGACCAAAGGTATCAGGAGGCCCCCCCTCCCTCTGTTACATGCAGTTGGAGCATCCATATATTTTGCTACAGATACTGGAATACGAAATACATGTTCATCGTTGTAGCTTCTGTACAGTTCCATATGGGGACTACGCAGTTGCAGGCCAGCCACGGAAAAGATTCCCAAGCTTTCTAACAGACTAGGAGTGCCCCTCCTCCCTCTGGCGCTTTCCCGCCAAAATGCTCACATGACCAGGAGGAGGGGCGCTACTCCCTCAGTTCTCTTTTTGCGGCCACAGAGAGAAGATCTCCACTGCTGTTCTCTGTGTTTTTTCCTCACTTCAACTTTGAGACTGAGGAGACTTTTTCCTCTTAACAGTTTTTATTCTAGAGAACAATATAATATATCTAAAGAAGAATTTGTTTGTGGATTTCCACTGTGTCATTATGACTAAAAATGGTGCTGTTAAACGGCCATTCTCTGTGCCTTGGCTGCCTAGGGGCTCACACAGCAGAGCTGCCTGCTCTTGCTGTCATCAGTTTCCCCTGAAGGCATGTGTGGAAAGAGCTGGACTCAGAAGCTTCAAGCTTCACATATTGCCATGCCGGATAACAGCAACGTCTGAACACGCTAGGTGTAAAATTAAGCACTGCGGTTTATGCAGCCAAATCATTAAAATTAACATTTAGTCTTCCTAGCACCAGGGATTTTCCAAATGTGGCCCTTAGCGGCACAGCCTACCCATTCCTCCCATCTGCATCTGGACAAGAAGGCCTATCTTCACTGCAAAAGGTCAGACTAGGTGTAAAATGCTCCTTCCATAGCTATTCTCAGCATTAAGAGGGCCCTATGAACTGGAACCGAACCAAAAATACCTCGTCAAAATCGGCAATAATTTCGTTGAGTAGGCGAAGGCATTCTAGTCCCTCCTTGTTGACGTCGCACTCTGTGTAGAACACCTTGAAGTCCGGGACCGAGGCAAACATGACGCAGACGCAGTCGTAGGACTGATGGTACCAATCCTGCATGGAATGCAGAAACAGGATTTCATAACAATGCTGCTCACAGCCATCTATGGAGCAAAGACCAGGTCAGAGCCCAGCCTGCAGCTGGCCACACCGGGGGAACAGCCATTGTTTTTTAATTTTATTTTTTTATCATTTATTTTAAGGGGAAAGGAAGGCAAATCAAAAATAGGGGAAAGGGGAGAGATCAGGGAGAGAGAGGTAAGGACCAGGTAGATATTTATATAATTGTAAAAAGGGAGCTGTTTTGACCTAAATGGCTAGCCCTATCTCATCAGATCTTGGAAAGGCTTCAGGTTTATGGCGACACGCAGGCAGACGCATCTCCCAGACGTCCCGGGGATGTGATCTGCACATCAGCATGTAGGAGGGGGTGCGACAAGTGCCGTAACCCCCCCCCCCCGGAGCCTTGGGAAAAGGCTCCTAGCCATGGGGCTTTTGAGGGGTGACCTCTTCGCCGGCGTGATGCCAGAGAATTGAGGTGCTCCTCCGCCCCAAAGGTCCTGCCGCTGAGTGTCCACATGGACTCAGAGCTGCTGACCGGGACAAGCGTCGGAGATCGGGCGAGAAAAACGGATGCCGAGCGTGGCCGGATGGCCGGCAACAAACTGTGAGTCGGGTTGAAGCGAGCATGAGGATTTTTTTTTTAAGCTGCCCCCTTAAGGAGCGACGCAAAGTGAGTGGGGGAGGGGCCCCTCCCAAACGCATAAACGAAAACACGAAACTAAAGGGGGGAGCGGAAGAATAAGCGTCTAAATCTGTTTTAAGAGACTTACCAGAGCGCAGACAAGCGCAAAGGCGAATTTCTGAGACTTTAGCAACTTTAAGAAAAGTAAATAATCCAAAAAGATGGCGGGGAAGAAACCAGATAAGGACAAACTGTTGAAAGTGAAACTAGTGGGCAGTCCTCGAACAGACGAGACCACTGAGCTTTCCAAAGTGCTGGCAGACTCCTTGTGCCCTCTGCTGGACGAGATGACTAATATCAAGCAGCAATTGTCAACAATAGGTCAGAGTTTGGCTTCACAGCAGCTACAACTGACTAAATCTTTAAAAGCAACGGAGCAAATGGCCGAGAAGGTGAAGGAAATGGACGCCAATACTAAAAGAGTTAAGAAAAAGGTGCAAAAGCTGTAATTGAAACAAGCTACGAAAGAGTCACAACTTTTACTGCTGCAAATGGAGAAAGCAAATTTGGTCCTACGGTTCCAAGGGGTCCCAGAATCCAGAGGAGAGAATCTGAAGGAACTGTTGAGTGAAGCAATAGCCCCAATGACAGATTTGAAAGCGGAATATCTTTACAGCAAGATGGATGTGGTCTACAGGCCCTATTCCTTATACATCAAGAAGAATAATCTGCCTGGGGAAATAGTAGTCAGATTCTTGAAGAGACATGTGAGAGACTCTATTTTGAAAGCAACCACGGGAACACCCTTGAAAATTGGGGACAACAATATCAGAATTTTAAAAGATATCCCATTTGAAATAAGACAGAAGAGAGAGAAATATAAAGAACTAATCCTTTTTCTACAAACAAATGGCATCAGTTACAGATGGTTAATTCCAGAAGACGTCATTTTCAAGCTCCACAATAAAAAAGAAAAGATTGACTCTGTTCCTAAAGCACGCGAGTTTCTGAGAACACAGCTGGGGGAACCAGCTGAGGACAAGAAAGAGGAAGAAGAAAGCAAATCAGAGGGCGAGTTAGGCTCGGTGTCTTCTGACGAGGACTCTCTTTCTGAAAAGGGGGCGGCTGCCCCCAAAAGTCCATATAAATTGAGGATAAGAAAAGACAAGAGAAAATAGAGGCTGAAGGACTCTGAATTGTGCCTGAAAATTCTGTAATAATTTTGGGATGCTTTGAGGGTTTCATGAAACAGATAAATAGATGGTTAAAAGATAAATAACCTAGCATAACTGACTATGTTCAATGTATTATTAGCAATTTAGACTAACATTGAGATAAGCTGATGTATTGATCTCCCATTCTTGGGGTTTTAGTTATTCGTGGGTTTCTTTCCTTTCTCCTTAGATGTAGTTTCCCTTCCTATATTTTCAGTTATAGTTTGTAGTCTTGTGGAAAAAACCAATAAAAAACTCCGCTTCGGGGAATTTAAAAAAAAAAGATCTTGGGAAGGGCCGGCTCTGGTTAGTACTTGGATGGGAGACCTCCAAGGAATACCAGGCTTGTGACGTGGAGGCAGGCAATGGCAAACCATCTCTGAACGTCTCTTGCCTTGAAAATGCTACAGGGTCGCCAAAAGATGGCTGCGACTTGACGTCACTTTTCACCACCACAAAAAGTGGCTCGAAAGAACCTCTCCCTCTCTCATGACAATAGAGCTTGGGAGCGCTCAACAGAGATGACAGGCAGTAGGATTCAGGTCTGACAAAAGGAAGTAATGAACTAATTATTGTGGAGTGCCAGTGAGTGTGGGGATAGCTGGTAGCACAGATGGCTTTAAAAGGGGATTAGAAAGATTCGTGCAGGAGAGGTCCATCAGTGGGCCACCAGCCACGATGACTAAAGGAAACCTTCCTATCCAGAGGTGTAAACCTTGGAATACCAGTACTAGGAAGCAATATCAGGGAAGGCCTTGGCTTCTAAACCCCATTTGTTGGCCCTCCATACGTGGGATACTGCACTACACGAACCACTGGTCTGAGCCGGTGAGGCATCTCTTCTTCAGAAGGAGAAACGGAAGAGGGCAGCAAGTCTAGTGGCGAGTTGGACTCGGGTTCTTCCGGAGAGGACTCTCTGACAGAGCAAGGGGCAGCCGCTCCAAAAAGTCCTTATAAGCTGCGGAAGAGACGAGGAAAGGAGAAGTGAAGGCTGAAGGACTCTGAATTGTGCCTTTGAGAACTCTGAAAGGGGAATGATTGGGGGGGGTACTGTTTCTAGACAGTTAAATTTAAGAGTTAAAGAAAAAGAAAGTAATACAAATGTTTGCCTCAGTTTATAAGAATCTAAGTGAAGTGAAGATTTGCTGTAACTAAGCTAGTGAAGATCTCCTCTCTTGGGTTTTTAGTTAGTAGTGGGTTCTTTTGCTTTATCCTATATATGTAGTCACCCCTTCCCTTTTTCTGTAGTAGTTTTGTAGTTTGATAAAAAATAATAAAAAATCCCCTCCGGGGGCTCAAAAAAAGAAAGAAAGAAGGAGAAACGGATGGATTCTGAAATGGATAAGGAGTGCGCAGCACAAGGTTGACTGCCTCAAATGTGAGCTCTCTTGGAGGTTACCAAACAACGGTTACCTAGCAGCAAAAGCCGAAGTGTGGTCCAATGGCAAAGCGCTACTGTTCTGTACCTCGTTCAGTTTGTCCCCGATAAAATGGGCCGCGACGTGGGCCGGGAGGACGTTCTCCAGCAACAGCCTGTTGACGTTCTCCATGGTCTCAAATTCCTCGTGCTCTTTTTTTAATTTATTCTTTTGTAGGCAGTCTAGCCGGCAGTAATAGTCGATCTGCAAACAAGGGGGAGAGTTGGGGAAATCCATCAGCATCACCACCACCTGCTGCAGTCACGAATACTGTCAACATGCAAGGCAGTTAAAACGGCAAGACTGACGTGGCTAATTCCGCTACGCAATGGCAGAAATCCATCTGTGAGGACCTGAGAAGGAAATCTCTCAGTCCAAGGTATTGTGGAATACTTAACCGACGGCAGGCGACTGAGACCATAAAATAGGGTCACCATATTTTGAAAAGCACAAAAGAGGACATATATCCCGACTGACTACTTCGGACGAGCGATCGCTATGACACATCTCATTTTAAATGACCCTACTGTTTAAGCTGTGATCATTGCTACCAGGGCTCTTTTTGTAGAAAAAGCCCAGCAGGAACTCATTAGCATAATAGGCCACACCCAACAGCTGAAACTCATTACCATATTAGGCCACACCCCTGACACCACAGCTCATTAGCATACTAGGCCGCAGTCCCGTGCTGCCAGAAGTGTGCTCATCCAGCCACACCCACCTTTTGCTTCTTATTCTGTTGACCTTGTTTGCTTCTTATTCTGTTGACCTTGTTTGTTGTCAAAACCCAGGGCCTTTTTTTGTAGCAGGGACTCCTTTGCATGTTAGGCCACACACACCTACTGTAGCCAATCCTAATGAGTTTCTGCTGTTGGATGTGGCCTATTATGCTAATGAGTTCCTGCTGGGTGTGGCCAACTCAGGAGCCAGCCGGAACTCCGTTCCTGTGCGTTCCTGCCCAAAAATAGCCCTGATTGCTACTAACTAGGAATATTCCTAACCTTCTGACCCCTAAAGCGGACATTTTCATCAGTTTTTGAAAAAGAACCCAAAAGAGGATGGACACCAAAAAAAGAGGACATGTCCTCTAGAAGAAGAAGAGAAGAGATTAGGTTTCACTCGGAGTCTCAGAGCAATTTACAATCTCCCTTCCCTTCCCCTCCCCACGACAGACACCCTGTGAGCTAGGTAGGGCTGAGAGAGCTCTGACAGAAACTACCCTTTCAAGGACAGCTCTGACAGAACTATGGCTTGCACAAGGTCATCCAACAGCTGCAAGTGAAGGAGTGGGGAATCAAACCTGGTTCTCCCAGATTAGAGTCCGCACACTTAACCACTACACCAAACTGGCTCTAAAAAGAGGACATCTGGTAATTCTACCATAACAAGAACTGTAACTGTAATACTTAATCTCTTGTACACATGAAGCTGCCTTATACTGAATCAGACTCTTGGTCCATCAAGGCTAGTACGGTCTACTCAGACTGGCAGCGGCTCTCTAGGGTCTCAGGCAGAGATCTGTAACATCACCTACAACCTGAACCCTTCTTTTTTAACTGGAGATGCCTGAGATTGAACCTGGGACCTTCTGCATGCCAAGCAGATGCTCTACCACAGGGCCACATGACTCCTCCAAAAAACGTCTAGTTCAACTGGAGTTTGGAACAGGTACTGGTCTTTCACATCACCTACTACCTAATCCTTTTCACTGGAGGTTGAACCTGGGACCTAAGCAGATGCTCAGCCACTGACCCCTGGTCCCTCCCCAGCAGAGAACAGAACGTTGGGACCATGTGATTTTTATTGTCTTAAGTTCATTTTTGTAGCTATCCCCTGGACGAACAGCAACTGACACTAAAACACGATTTAATTCTGTTGTTACTGGTATAAACTCTTCTGTACCTCGAAGGGGTACAGAGTAAACCCTTCTAAGCCCATCGACTTCAATGGGTTTAAGAAGGGCGCAACTTGTCTTAGGACAGCATTCTAAAGCCACCGCTGTTCCTTCGACCCTCTGAAATGGGCGACCGGGCAGACAATCCCGTCCTTCAAAGTGCCTTTCTGAACGGTCTCACAGTTAGGTGCATCACATCAGACGAAGCCATGAAACACCATCACACGCCGAAAACAAATGGCAGGAGACTTCCCTCTCTGTTCAGGCTGCATCATTACAGTCTAATGTGCTCCCCGGAGCCACATTTCTATTTTAAACCGTACTTAATTATTTATCCCAAATCACAGTGCCAATTTCCCCCCCAGATTGCCTTGGCAGTCGTTCAACACCGTTGTTATTAATGTTAATATTCCCGCAGACTTGAGCCGCACACGGCGCTTCCCTTTGATGGCTACACGCGGCGAAAGGGCCACTCGCATCCCCACAAACTAGGGTTGCCAAGTCGAAATAGTTCCTTACCGGGGGACTCCCGCGCTGTGGCTGGAGCGTGTGCGCGCCGTACGCACGTCACCCAAAAGTGACGTGACGACGCCTGGCACACTGGGGGCGGGGCCAAGACCGTCTGAGGGAAAACCATAGAGTTTTCCCTCGGATGACCGTGGCCCCGCCCCCAGCGTGCCCAGCGTGGTCGCGTCACTTCCGGGTGACGCGCACGTCGGGGTGGGGTTCCCCCCGGGGCCCGATCCACCAGCAGCGGGGAACGGGCCTCTGGGGCAGGGGTTTCCCCGCCCCCTGGGGGGACTTGGCAAGCCTACCACAAACGTCTCTCTCTGCCACCCAGCAGCTACCGGAATCCCGTGCACATGCGTGGAACTCTGAAGCTCTCCGGCCTCCCAAGCCTACCCAGGAATCACAGAGCAATGTAAAAGAACATAGTCAGAGTCCAGTGGCGCCTTTAAGACCAACACAGTTTTATTCAAGGTGTGAGCTTCCGTGTGCATGCACACTTCATCAGACGATGAAATGGAATTACTGATCACAGTTGTATATATAGGAGTGGTTTGTTACATTTGCACGCAAAATAGTGGGGAGACATTTTTTAACAGATCAAAAGAATGACAAGTTTGGTTCCTGGTTATCATCTGTTTCGGTTCGGGGGGGGGGGAGGCAACATAGGCAATAAATATGTTCGAACTGGAGACGGATGTGCCCGAATCTGTGCAGATCCCATCCTTAGACCCTTTCCATCCCCTTTCAAGCGTGGAGTTGAATTTTAAAGCATCTTTGCTCCGTAGAGGGTTTTCCTCGTCCCCCAAAACAAAGAACTGCATTTAAATCTACCATTCCAAATCTACATTACATATTCAATTATATTCTTAATGGCTAAGAGTAGTAATAACATTTTGCTTCAATAGAACATGGAGTGTAATGTGAAAACACGACAAAAGCCACACATCGGCTCGTTGAGGGTAACACAGCACAGGGAGGGCAAAGTCCACACTCTGTGGCTGATCTCGCCCAGATTTTGGCCTGCACAGGTGCACCGGGGAAATATACTGAACTGGTGTGGCTCCGAGTTATGCCGGTGTGGGGGGGTCAGTCAGCTCTCTGCCGGGATCCCATGGAAGAGGTCAGCAAGGCTCCATCCCCCAATCCCCATAACCTCCCCTGGGCCCAGGGGTCATTTCGTAGAAAAAGAGGTGCAGGGGCTCATTAGCATAACTCATTAGCTTATTTGCATATGCCACACCCCCTGACATCACCGGATGTGTGTCAGAAGGCAACACCCAACGCTCAGGCTCCACTGGACTGTTTTGGATTGCTAGCTATGGGGGGGAGGGACATGCAGATCTGTCCTCGCAGAGGAGGGAGAGCTTGTACCTGAATAAAACCTGGTCTTAAAAGTGCCACTGGACTGTTTTGGGCTGGGGTGGGGGGGCTCTGCATCTTACCTGGCTGCTTCTTGCTCTGACTGAGGGCTGCTGGGAGCAGGGGGCGGGGCTTGTTGCATGTGCCCGCCCCCTGGGCTCTTTACTGCCGGAGCTCCGCTCCTGTGCGCTCCTGCAGGAAATGACCTCTGCCTGGGTCTACAACAGGTGTAATGAGCCACACCAGACACGGCATCTCCCCCACCCTCTAGCTGCTGTTCCTTCTTCATTGTATAGTGGCAGAAACGCTGTCCCCCCCCCTCCAGAAATAGGTTGCTAAGCGTATCCTGACCTGGGTGGCCCAGGCTGGCCTGATCTTGTCAGATGTCAGAAGCTAAGCAGGGTCGGTTAGTAGCTGGATGGGAGCCCACCAAGAAAGAAGGATGAGGAGGAGGAGACTGAGTATATACCTCGCCCTTCACCACCCAAAGAAGTCTCAGAGCATCTTACAGTCTCCTTTCCCTTCCCCTCCCCACAACAGACACCCTGTGAGGTAGGCGGGGCAGAGAGAGCTCTTTCTGAGAACTGCCCTTGAGAGAACAGCTCCGAGAGAATTTGTGACTGACCCAAGGTCACACCAGCAGCTGCAT
Organism: Gekko japonicus; assembly: GCF_001447785.1. Taxonomy (NCBI): domain Eukaryota; kingdom Metazoa; phylum Chordata; class Lepidosauria; order Squamata; family Gekkonidae; genus Gekko; species Gekko japonicus. The sequence goes on along the minus strand of NW_015171505.1, from coordinate 852,589 downwards.
GTGGAGGAGTGGGGAATGAAACCTGGTTCTCCACGCTCCTAGCCACTTGGAGAGATCTGAATATCATAAACTGCTTTGAAAACAGTTTTCGCTTTTATTAAATAAACAGAACGGGCACATCAGTGTTAGAAACACGCAGAGAAATCCGGCAGCTGCATGTGGATGAGGGGGGGGATCAGAGCCGGTTCCCCCAGATTAGAGTCCATGCTCCTGACCACTACACCAAACTACACCAAGGTTGCTAGGCGGAGGCAGGCAAGGGCAAACCACCTCTGAATGTCTCTTGCCTTGAAAACCCGACAGGGTCACAGAAGTCAGCTATGACTTGATGGCGGGGGGGGGGGGGGGGAGAAGGCTTACATTCAACAGCCAGATGTTTCAGTCACTACAGGGATGGGACTGCTTATTCCATACAGGTAGGATGGACATCCCCTCCCACTAATGCCAGCTGCAAGCTGGGGTGTGTGTGTCCAGGCATGATATGTAGGGCTTCTTGGTCACTCCCTTCTCGCTCCGATGAAATGACTGTACACCCGCCTTCCCATGCACCAACAGAGGCAGAAACTGAATGCAGGTAACGTTTCTGTACTTCATCTCTCAGAAACCTGATTTAGTGAATTCCACATGTGCACACCAGTGGTGGGTGAAAGGCTGAAAAGCACTTTAGGCAGCATGTGTGAATTCCGCCCTGCAGAAGGCTGGTTTTAGAACGGCTTTTCAACTTTTCCGCAATTTACCCAGATCAGATCGAAAGAGCCATTCAGTAAGTCATAAGGCTAACAATAGATTGAAGTAAGAGCAGTTCTCTTACAAAGGAATTTCAAAGGGAGATTAGAAAGAGAGACTGCTGAATTGAAACTGGGAAGGAAGCTCAAGACAATGCATCCACCTGGACTGAATCAAGACCTAGGTTTCCCGTCTCATTACCAATGCTGACTTCTCCACGCCTATTACCCCCTCTGCATATCTCACCTAAATCCAATCACGTCTGCTATTGCTATTCACCTGCTATTATCATTTGCCTGCTAATGTCATTTGGCATCTGGAATCACTCCACTTTCCAATAAATAGGGCAGATGGACTCCCGTTCCAGCTGCATCTGATTAAGTGAGCAGTGACTCACGAAAGCTCACAGCCTGCCATGTATTTTGTTAGTCTTTAAGGTGCGACTGGACTCTTGCTCTTTTCTACTGCAATAGATTCAAGAAAACAGTCCCGGAATCCGTACCTGTTTTGACAGAAGAACCAGGGTTATGTAGAACAAAGCCAGGTATAAATTGGTCATTATTCTTGGGTCTTTCATAATAAACCTAAAAACAAAAGCATAATACAGGAATTTGTTTTACTTTTTTGTACAGATCTGAGACAGGATTTATTGCATTTTTACCCTGTGCTTCTTTCTAAGGGCCTTACAGCTGCATATACGGTTCTCCCTTCATTCATTTTCACCTCACACCAACCCTATGAGGTAGGCTAGGCTGACTGGGTAGGCAAGGCCATGACTGTGATGTACGAAGGTGAAGCTATCAATTATAAAAACACAAATATTTATTATGGTGTACACATTAGTAAAAGATAAAATAGCTTAAAGGAAATGATCCAAATATCAGACTCTTAAAGCTTTGTACACACAGAGCTGTTAGTTCCACATATACAATTTATGGGTATATCTTACGACCAATGCTCCCTCTAAGCCAGGGGTGTCAAACTCATTTGTTACAAGGGCCGGATCTGACCTAAATGAGACCTTGTTGGGCCGGGCCATGCGTATCATAAAATGTAATGCCAGGGAGCGGAGATATAAACTTTATAAAGGACACAAACACAAAGGGTTTTTTTTTAACTTAAAATAAAGACATGCTTAAAACATTAGCTCTCTTGTGATATTTTGTTTATTTAACAGTGTCTGATCACTGACACCTCTTGCTCTGAATTACTGCATCAAAATATTTGTGCTGTTGCAGTCTTGAGTATGCTCTTCAGGTGTGTATCTGTAAGCTGCAAACCTACGATGACACAGCAGCAGCAGAACTGGAAGAAGAAGCAGAAGACAGCCAGTTCCACTGTGGGCCTGATCCGGCCCCTGGGTCGCATGTTTGACACCCCTGCTCTAAGCTCTTGTGAGCAAAAATTCTACTTCGTGAGCCACTGGCATTAAAGTTGTGAGCGAGCGATTTGGCTACTGCATAAATTAGTTTGCTATGGAGCCATTCTTCCCAAGCTAAGACAAAAATGTGTGAACCGGAGGCTAAAAAACTGTGAGCTAGCTCACACTAACTCAGCTTAGAGGGAACAGTGCTTATGACCAGTGGACCATTTAATGTTTTGACCCCTCAGGGCCTTTCTCAGTGGTCAATACTACTATTGTAAAACAACACACATCCAGAAATAAATATATGAAAAAAGATTTTCTGTAGAGCCAGCTGTTGCTTTCTCATGTGATGTGCAATTGCTAGAAGTTCATGTGCAATTGCTAGAAGCAGGCCATGGATAATCTCTCACGGCAACTGCATAGGCTCTCCAAATTGTTCTGGTAACAAATATCCAATGTGTCTGGATGTGTGTCTCTTCCATCAGAGGTAGTAATCGAGTTGCATACTGCTAACGTTACATCAATATATAGTGAGCCCAAGGGCTTCCAAGCTTTATGGCTGAGTTGGATTTGAACACAGGTGTCCTCCCTGCTCTGTCAGCACCAGGGGTCATTTCGTAGAAAAAGAGCTAGGGGAACGTATTAGCATAACTCATTAGCATATGCCACACCCCCTGACATCACCAGAAGTGTGTCATAAGGCCACACACCCCGCCCCCAACGGTCCCGGCCGCCGCTGCCGGCCTTGCAGCTCCACTGCCGAGCCCCATGAGGGGCCTGGCGGTGGACCTGCAAGGCCGGTGGGAGTGCAAGGAAGCCCCGCAAAGGCCCTCCCTGGCCCCAGACAGGCAGGGGTGGGGAGAGGCAGGGAGGAAGCAACTTACCCTCCCTCTTCTCCTGCCTCCTCCTGGCTGAATGAGGGCCGGAAGCGGGGCGGCCGGAAGCAGGGGGCAGGGCTTCGTCATGTGCCCCGCCCCCCGTACCTCACCCGGGGGGACTGCGATCCCCCGCGATCCCCCCCGAAATGACCTCTGGTCAGCACTATCTAACTGTTATGTATTGTGTTATATGGATAGCCTGAATTGTAGAATGAGCCTGAGCTTCAGTCACAAGCTCCCTAGACTCTCAGTATCCTGAAACCAACGGCCTGATTGGCTGCCATTGTGCAATAGACCAATCAGGGAAGACGATGACTTTCAGCGGGAACAAACCCTATTGGTCCTAAGCACTCACTTATGATTGGACCTTACTGTTCTAGGGGTGTGGTTTAGCCAGTTCCAAACTGTATATAAGTTGGGGTTCTGTGTGTTCAGTGTTGTTACGTATTCTGTTCTAATAAATTGAAATCACCAATTTAAGAAAGAGCTGCTACAACACTAACAAAGGCAGCTTTGACTCTTGAAAGCTTATGCCCTGAAAAACTTGTTGGTCTTTAAGGCAGGGGTGTCGAACTCATTGTTATGAGGGCTGGATCTGACATAAATGAGACCTTGTTGGGCCGGGCCATGTGAGTCATAAAATGTGACGCCAGGTAGCGGAGATATAAACTTTATAAAGGACACAAACACAAAGTTTTTTTTACTTAAAATAAAAACATGCTTAAAACATTAGCTCTGTAAGCTGCAACCCTACTTTAGATTTATTAATGTTCACCACAGAAATCTCATGCTGAGCGTTCTGAGTCTAGGACCCAGGTTAAAACATGAAATGGCTGAGTGATTAAGAGAGTCTGGCGAAGCAAGCTACGATGCAGCAGCAGCAGCAGAACTGAAAGCAGGAGGTGGCCAGTTCCGCTGTGGGCCTGATGGAAGCCCTCCAGGGGCCTGATCTGGTCCCCGGGCTGCATGTTTGACACCCCTGCTCTAAGGTGCTACTGGACTCAAATCTAGCATTTCGAGCACAAGAGAGCAGAGAGATACAACGTCCTGGGAGGGGGGGGGGGGAGAATAGAGAAATAAAGGTATGAGAAAAACAGCTGAGTATTTCACAATCTCAAGGAAACTGCAAGTGTGGAGGGCAGGGCAGGACTCGTATCCCATCATCGGGATGTCACAGGCGCAAGCCAATACGTGCTCGTAAGGTTAGCACAGCCATGATCCAGACAACACCCATTATCAAAATATAGATGGTATCCTACAGTGCAGTCCCAAGCAGAATTCCACCCTTGTTAAGCCCACTGAAGTCAACAAGCTTAGAAGGGTGAATGGCTGGAATACTTTTTAAAATGTCACGGTACTCCAGAAGGATTCTACCTCCTCTCAGATGTCATGGGTCACTTCTTGACACTGCAATCGACAACTGCAATGAGCTTATGGAGACAGCGTTATTAAAGGGGGAAGAGATACCGTACCTTTGGGTGGTGTTGTTCACATTCAGCAGCTGCCAGGTATTAAAGATGATGAAGTATCCAACAACGCCTCCCGACAAAAGGATAAGTTTGAGTTCAAAGCTCATCCGGAGGAAGACGGAGCAAGCAATAAACCCCAGGAGGCAGCAATAGGTGTAATACTGGAAAAGAAAAATTCAGACAGGTCTGAGAAATCCATCAAATACATGGTGCTTTGAAGATATGGAGAAAAGACAGATCTCTGCCCTGAAGAAGAAGAGAAGATTGGATTTATACCCCGCCCTTCAGTACCCGAAGGAGTCTCAGAGCGGCTTACGATCCCTTTCCCTTCCCCTCCCCACAACAGACCCCCTGTGAGGTAGGTGGGGCTGAGAGAGCTCTCTCAAGAACTGCCGTTCTCTGAAAGAACTTGCAACTGACTCAAGGTCACACCAGCAGCTGCATGTGGAGGAGTGGAGAACCAAACCCGGTTCTCCCAGATTAGAGTCCACATTCCCAACCACTACACCAAACTGAGGAGTTTACAGTCTTCATACTTTACACAGCCCACAGGTTAGGTCTGGGATCTCTACCCTCTGTCATGTGGAACACAGTTGTGTGCTCTCCTCAATTCCCATGGGTCTTGTACCCAGTTTGGGTTAGAACTGTGGTACGTGTGGAGAAGGGGATCCAGGCTTCCTCCGACACCATTTCCCCAATCTGAAACAGTCTTGCAGGGCCAGTTGGGGAAACCCACGTGCAATGCTCCCTCTAAGCTGCGGAGTCATGTGAGCAAAAATTCTACTTTGTGAGCTACTGGCATGAAAGCTGTAAGTGAGCTATTTGGCTTCTGCATAAATTAGTTTGCTATGGAGCCCTCCTCCTTCCTGAGCTAAGACAAAGAATGTGTGAGCTGGAGGCTAAAAATCGGTGAGCTAGGTCACACTAACTCAGCTTAGAGGGAACAGTGCCCACATCGGTGTTTTCTCTAAGCTGAGTTAGTGTGAGCTAGCTCACAGTTTTTTAGCCTCTGGCTCACACATTTTTGCCTTCGCTCAGGAAGGAGGGCTCCAGAGCAAACTAATTTATGCAGTGGCCAAATCGCTCGCTCACAACTTTAATGCCTGTAGCTCAGAAAGTAGAATTTTTGCTCACAAGACTCCACATCTTAGAGGGAACACTGGCCCACATGTATCTCAAGGAACTTGTGAGTTTCTCCAAACACTGTCCTTCCCCCAGACATAGCAGGAGACCACAGAGACAGGTACAAGCTGGGAAACATGGAAACTGTTGTGCAAAGCTGTTGTACAAAGTCACAACATGAGAAGACATGAGTCACTGGAAAAGACAATAATGCGAGGAAGAGTTGAAGGCAGCAGGAAAAACAGAAGACCCAACACGAGATGGATGGATTCAATCAAGGAAGCCACAAGTGGAATCCACCGCAGCTCCGGTGTATTACATGGCATAAAACAAAGATGAAGGGTGGCAAGTTCAGTATGAGAATGTACATGTTGATTGAGATACATGTATGAATGGTGAAGAAAAGAATGAATATTAAGGGAATAACAAAGGAATCTTAATAGAAGTTAAGATGGTGATTAATATAAAAAATAAGTGGCAGATATGGGGATAATTAAATGTCTAAGTCTTTTGTTTTTGGCTCCGTGTTAGATAATTTGGAAGATTTTATAGATATAATACAGGAGAAAAAAAGGTATGAAATGCGTGATATGTAACTTCATTGGAATAACATCAGATATAAGAGATTAATGAATTTACTATGATTTTGTAGATGTGCCTAAAATTATGTACTTGTATTTCTTTTTTGGGGGGGGATTAATAAATAGATTATTAAAAAAAAAATCAGGGAAGCCACAAAGGCCCTCAGTTTGCAAGATCCGAGTAAGGCTTTGGACAGTGGGATGTTTGGGAGGTCATTCATTCATAGGGTTGACGTTAACACACATGTAACAAATACCTTAGGGAGGAGGACACAGCATCTCTCAAGTCCAAAAAGATGGGCTTGGGAATCTAAAACGGGCAACTTACACTTTGTAGTAAACTTTACTCACCGAGTAGATTATGACACTATTCTCAGCCAGCTGGTTTGCCAGGAGAGGAAGGGGGGGGAGAGAGAGAGAGAGAGAGAGAAAAACATTGGTCAAGTTTCCAGCTAACACACCCAACACAATATTTCTGCAATGGTACCTCCAGGTGGGGATGGCAAAGGAGAGGAGAGAGCAAACTTGACCACCTCTGAACTTCGTATTTAAACTTCTCCCAGAATAGCAATGCTGCCCACATAGTGCCTTTTCCTCCATGGACAGCTCCCATGGAAGACAAACCTTCAGGCCACGTTCACGGGCTATGGCGTGTTTCTAGCACCATCGGTTTGCTACTGGGGTTGCCACACCTCCCGCTATGGTGGGACGGCCTCCTGCTGATTGTCTTGGTTGCCCACCACCATTCCAAGGGGTGGGGGGAGAAATCATTGCTGGCCTCTGTGCCATTGTGTCACTGCTGGGTACTACCCAGAAATGACAACGGGTAGCTCTAGGAATTGCAGAAACTCTATGGTCTATGGGGATTCCTAGAACTACCCATTGTCTCTTCCAGGTTGTATCCAGAAATGATGTAGTGATGTGCCCCCCTGCCCTCCTATTGGTTGCCAGGCATGGCCTGGAAACCCTATGTATTATGGTCAGGGTAATCCTGAGCCATCGTAGCTATATTTCATTACAGCTGGCCATGAATTAGAGCCACAGGTTTCCTCACTGGAGTATGGTACCGCTGTTAGCTGCTGTTTCAATTTAAGGCAGGAAACCAGGATCTAGCCTGAGCCCCTCATCCTTGCTATACCTCACTTTTCTTTTTTTCTTTTTTTTGTGTGAAGAACAAAGGTAGGGCTATACCACATGGTCAGATTATAGGCAGTCAGTTGACCAGGTTCCTGGTCCTAGTGGACAACGGCATGCCCACTACAGAGAAAAGAGATGGAAACTAGGATGGAGTTTGTGCGCCAAGTGATCAAGACTCTGGCAATGGGGAATTCTGGAAAACCTGCAAACGTACACTGTCGAACAAAGCTATTTATCTATGACACAAAATTTTGACTTTTTACTTACCGGGGTGGCTGATTCCTCAGTAGATGATGCAGTATAGTTTCCTGTGTGCTGGGCTGTTGGCTGATGAAAGCATTAAAAGCAGGTTAGTGAACCCAGGAATTCAAATACTTACAAAGAGCAATGGCCTAGACATGTCAAAGCAGGAAAAGGGAAGGAGGAAGAGAGTGATTGGAGAGGCGACATTTGGCTGGGAGGGGGATTTTCTTTTTCCCTTTCCCGAGAACTGAAACAGGGGAAAACTAAAAATCCTGGAGGGGGGGAACTGAGACACACGTTCGTGGAACTCATTTCCTCATTTAGGGCGATGAGTAAACGGCCGCTTCAAGAACTGTTTTGCAACAGTATTGTTAAGCGGCCAATGCACACTGCTGCAAAACCTCTTGGAACTCAGATTCGGAGACAGCAAAGTCAGCGATTTCGTGCACCGCCACAGCATTTGAGACCCAACACCTGACCTGGGTGGCCCAGGCTAGCCCCGATCTCATCAGATCTCGGAAGCTAAGCAGGGTCGGCCCTGACTAGTATTTGGATGGGAGACCCCCAAGGAATACCAGGGTCGTGACACAGAAGCAGGCAAGGGCAAACCACCTCTGAATGTCTCTTGCCTGGAAAACCCTACGGGGGTCACCGTAGGTCAACTGCCACTTGATGGCATTTTCCACCCCCGCCACCACTAACCCAACAGCAAGCTTAGCCATCTTTGGTACTAGGACAGAAACAATTTGTTAAGATGCCCGTATCTGGACATCACAACAGGCAGAAGTCTGGCGAAGCCTCCTGTCTTCATTCTCAGTGTGTGTCGTTGGTTACGCTACAGCGGACTGATACTCTTCACTCTGACACTGGTGATACTTGCAATAATTGTGGAGTTATAAATGTTGTAAGTCTACCACATTTACGTGCTGCGGAAGTTACGTGTAATAGATTTCATTTTTTTTAAAGTTAAACTTCGCTTTGACTGCAAAAATGCCAACTTTGTTTTAAAAAATCTCAATTTTCATTTTCATTTTCCCCCTGGGGGAGCAGCAGACAATAAAACAACAGGAAATATTGGCTGCTTTCACCTGTATTGGATAATGAACACACACAAAGCTGCCTTATACTGAAATCAGACCTTTGGCCCATCGGGGTCAGTATTGTCTACTCAGACTGGCAGCGGCTCCCCCCAGGGTTCTCAAGCAGAGGTCTTTCACATCACCTCCTGCCTGGTCCTTTTTTAAAAAATCGGAGATGGCGGGGATTGAACCTAGGATGTTCTGCATGCAAAGCAGAGGCTCTTCCCCTGAGCCACGGCCCCTCCAATAATGCGCTTTAGTGATCATTTGCAAACAATCACAAGTATACTGAAAGTGCATTTATCCAATCATGCACTTTAGTGATCATTTGCAACTGGACTTTCCTGTTGCATACCAGAAAATCCACTTGCAAACAATCATTAAAGTATACTGAAAGTGCATTATCCAATCATCACTTTAATGATCATTTGCAACTGGATTTTCCTGTTGCATACCAGAAAATCCACTTGCAAACAATCATTAAAGTATACTGAAAGTGCATTATCCAATCATGCACTTTAGTGATCATTTGCAACTGGATTTTCCTGTTTCATACAGGAAGATCCACTTGTAAACAGTCACTAACATACACTGAAAGGGCATTATCCAATGGGTGTGAAAGCAGCTGCAGATTTCCCTCAACCCTCCATTAGGGCTGGGATATTCATGGAGATTTCAGGGGTGCAGACTGGAGAGGGCGGGATTTGAGGAGGTGAGGGGCCCCAGGGAGGTATAATGCCGTAGCGTCCGCCCTCCAAAGCAGCCATTTTCTCCAGGGGAGCTGATCTCTGTAGTCTGGAGATCTGTTGTAATTCTAGCTAGAGGTTGGCAAATCTACCCCCTTTGGCTTCAACATTTCCAGAAATTGTACTGGAATTAGTCCTGAATTAAACGCTATATTCTGCAACATATATTCACATCCGGCATGCATGGAAGAACTGCCCTGCTGGATTCTGTTAGAGGTCCACGTAGTGTTATTATTTTGTTTTGAACATTTGTCAGGCAAATGTTTCTGGGTAATCCACAAGCGGGACAAAACCACCCTCGCCTAAGATCTGAGGTTCAGACAGAGATGTGGTGCTTCTGAATGGGAAAGCTCCACCCAGCTAAGGCAACGAACAATGATTAGACCGACCCTTCCATGGATTTCTCGAGTCCTTTTCTTAAAAGGCTATCTAAGCCCGCCATCACCTCTTGTGGCAGTGAGTTCCACATGCTAACCATGTGCGGGTCTGCCTCGAGCAGGGCTTGCTGCCACTCCCAGTCAGGTAAACAGAGAGGGTTCAAAGGACGTGCCCGCTATCCAGGAAAGCAAAATTACCAAGTTGAAGACTGCTATGATTAACAAAGAGCTGATGGCAATGGCCGCCAGCGGGAGTCTCACGGTCGGCATCGTCTTGACTTTCTTCGAAAACGTGCACAGGTACCGCACAGGAGGCCACCGTTCCGAGCAGCTTCTCTGCAAACAAAAGAGACGTGCCTCGGAGTGAAGGGCAAGCTCACTGGCTTCCAACATCTCTCCTGCCATTGTTTAACTCTTAATGCATTTGTAGCCCACCCTCCTTCACCGCCTCCCTCTTATCTTCACAACAACCACCCTACCTATGACACGAGGATCGAGAAAGGAGAGAGACAGACAGCCTCACTCCAGGTCACCCGGTGAGTGGGGATTTGAACCTGGGTCTCCTAAATACTAATCCCACCCTTTAATCCAGGGGACCCCATCAACCTTTGTGGGCCCATGGATACCCTCAGATACCGAATTCAGGGCTCGGTGTGCAGACGTGTCTGGCCTCCCCCCCACCTCTCCCTAGCAGGGTTTAAAAAGACCCTTTAGACACTGCTGGGGAGAGACGGGAGCCTCCACTCCCCAACGTGATGACGTCACGTCCCCCTCCACTCCCCACCCCCTACAGTAAGCCCCCCCCCAAAGTCCCCCACTGGGGGCTTTGAGGGACACGGCAACCTTACTTCGGGGTTCTGACACAAAATGGTGTGCACGGCCACAAGATGGGTGCCACAAAATGGCTGCCTGAACAGTACCTTCAGTCATATGTTTTTTTTAAATCTGCACAGCCTATCAAATCTCCAGTGACCAATCAAAAGCCTTGCTGGGCCAAACCCTACCCGGCCCTACCCACTCTCTAAAAACAGTTGACGGCCTCCAGAAACGGTTTCGGCAGACACCACGTTGGGGACCCATCCACCAAACTGGTTCTCAACGCTCCCGGAAGCTATTCCTTCAACACCCAAATTACTTATGGATGCCTTTTTTTTACAAACTGTGACTTGTTTCTCTGTTAGCTATTGATCTCCCTGTGTCCACATTTCCAGAATAACAGAATTGAAGTACACGCAGGAGTTTGCAGATTAACAGGTGTATGAGCTTCTAGCATTTCAGATACTCCAAAAAAGAAAAGAAAATCTTCCTAGATTATGTAATCTAGCACTCCTCCCAAATGGCCAGTTCAGAACACTGCATGCAATGCTCTTATGAATACACGTAAAAACATCAGAAGAGCCCTGCTGGATCAGACCAGTGGTCCATCTAGGCCAGCATCCTGCCTCACACTGTAGCCAACCAGTTCCTCTGGAGGGCCAACAACAGGGCAGAGAGGCCAAGGCCTTCATAAGAACATAAGCCCTGCTGGATGAGACCAGTGGTCCATCTAGGCCAGCATCCTGCTTCACACAGTGACCAACCAGTTCCTCTGGAGGGCCAACAACAGGGCAGAGAGGCCGAGGCCTTCATAAGAACATAAGAGCCCTGCTGGATCATACCAGTGGTCCATCTAGGCCAGCATCCTGCCTCACACAGTGGCCAACCAGTTCCTCTGGAGGGCCAACAACAGGGCAGAGAGGCCGAGGCCTTCATAAGAACATCAGAAGAGCCCTGCTGGATCAGACCAGTGGTCCATCTAGGCCAGCATCCTGTCTCATACAGAGGCCAATCAGTTCCTCTAGAGGGCCAACAACAGAGCAGAGAGGCCGAGGCCTTCATAAGAACATAAGAAGAGCCCTGCTGGATCAGACCAGTGGTCCATCTAAGCCAGCATCCTGCCTCACACAGTGGCCAGCCAGTTCCTCTGGAAGGCCAACAACAGGGCAGAGAGGCCAAAGCCTTCATAAGAACATAAGAAGAGCCCTGCTGGATCAGACCAGTGGTCCATCTAGGCCAGCATCCTGTCTCATACAGAGGCCAATCAGTTCCTCTAGAGGGCCAACAACAGAGCAGAGAGGCCGAGGCCTTCATAAGAACATAAGAAGAGCCCTGCTGGATCAGACCAGTGGTCCATCTAAGCCAGCATCCTGCCTCACACAGTGGCCAGCCAGTTCCTCTGGAAGGCCAACAACAGGGCAGAGAGGCCTTCCCCTGATGTTGCCTCCTGCCTCTGGGATTCAGAGGTTTACTGCCTTGGAACATGGAGGTTCCTCTCTGTCACCATGGCTAGTAGCCGCTGCCCAGTCCCCTTTTAAAGCTGTTTATTCCTGTGGCCAGGAATCTTCTGGCAGCAGCTTTCACATTTTAATCACCCTCTGTTTTGTCTGTCCTGGATCTATGGCCCATCAGCTTCAGTTGATGCCCTCGAGTTTTAGTACTTTCAGAGAGGGAGAAAGATTTCACTTTGTCAGCTCTCTTCTCTCCACCCCATGCATAATTTTATCAACCTCTACCATTCCCCCCCTCCCCCGGTAGTCCCTTTTCTAAACCAAAAAGTCCCAGACTCATGATGGGACCGTGCAGATATGTATAAAAGCGTGCCCCCCCCCAATGTGTCAGAATGAACCCTCTCGATCAGCAAGGATGCAAAGAACCATGAAACTAGTTCTGTGAACCCAGAGGGGGTTTAGTCTTGCTTTTCTTTTGAATGGCAGCCCTCCACGGCACGGTGCTGATTTATACTCGGGATCGTGTAGGTGGTGTTCAAAAGCAGTTTGAATAGCTGACTCCTTTGCCATATTTCAATAAAATGGAGGGGGGGAGAGATGCATTAGGGCACAGCAAGATGATCAAGTGTGTGGACCTCTTGAAAGCAGTTCTATTGATAGTATATTTATACCACTCAGTTTCTATATACATATACTGGTTTTAAGTTCAGATTAACAAATATAAGCCAGAAGTTTTGTGTCTAATGGTGTGGGATTTTTCTTTAAAAAGAAACGTTTTGACTTTGGCTCTTTCCGTTCCGTTCCGATTTACTCACCCAACATTTATCGGCAAAACAAATGCACAAAGTCAGTCCCATTATGATTGCTACCATTCCAAATGAAATCCCTAATTTTGCCGTTCTGAAACAGAGGAAGGGGAGGGGGAGGCAGAAACCAGAGATGACACAGTGTTAAGGAAAAAAAATGCTGTTCATGATCCAGTCGTCAGATTCCCGGGGGAGAACAGATAATCCCTTTCATGGCATGTTTCGTGCAGGTTTGGTATTTGATATTCTAAAGTTAATTCAGCATCGCTTTTTTTCAAAAATCGAACTGTTCTGTTCTCTGAAAAGTCTCTATTCAAAGCCCTGCATTAACCCACGAGTAGCAAGGGTGGCACTCACGATCTTGGGAGATAATACCATCCTGGGCCTTCTCAACGTTTAGGGCAGGGACAGCCAAAGGACAACCTGAAGTCCAAATCGGGCCCTTATATATTCCATGAAAAGACCGTTGCTCTTCATCTCCACTTGTGTCCAATGCTCCCTCTAAGCTGCGGAGTCTTGTGAGCAAAAATTCTACTTGGTGAGCTACCGGCATCAAAGTTGCGAGCGAGCGATTTGGCTACTGCATAAATTAGTTTGCTCTGGAGCCCCATCCTTCCTGAGCTGAGACAAGAATGTGTGAGCCGGAGGCTAATAAACTGTGAGCTAGCTCACACTGACTCAGCTTAGAGGGAACAAACCCCAACCTTTTTGAACCTGCGGGCACATTTGGAATTCTGACACAGCACAGGGGGCACAGCCACAAAATGGCGGCCACGGGAGGCGGTGCCAGAGACACAATGGCTGCTGCAGCTTATCTTCAGTCACACGGTGAAGATCCTCGTGCTCTGGTGGCCGCTGCCGCCAAAGCACCGTTTTTAAAAAAATCTGCGCAGCCAATCAAATCTCCGTTGGCCAACCAGAAGCTCTGCTGGACAAAAGCTCCATGCACCTTCTAAAAACACTTGGTGAGCACCAGGAAAGGAAAGACTCCCTGCACACAGAAAACTAGGAGGTCAGGGAGATTGCTTATACAGAGTCCTCAAGTTGGAACAGACTTTATAGGGCATCTACCCCCTTGCTCAGTGTGTGTGTGTGTGTGTGTGTGTGTGTGTGTAGAGAACAGCTTTTAAAAGAAAAACATTCTTACCTTGGCATTATGAATATCTGAACCAGAAACATACATAGCAACACAACGCTGGCACAGACGAAATAGCTCCTCAGTTTCGGAATGGGGATTGTGCGATACTGAAACGAAACGGTACAACCTGAGTCCAGGCGACACGGTTTTGTTCAGCTCATGACAACGAGCTTCTTGCCTTAACAAAAAAATCTTCAAGTATTCGAAGGGCTGTCAGCTTTCAGGTGAGGCCCAGGAAATCTCTCAAAGTTAAAACTGACCTCCCAACTACAGAGAACAGTTCTCCTGAAGAAAAGGGTTGATTTGGAGGATGGATTCTGTGGTATCATACCATGCCGAGGTCTCTGCCCTCCCCAGGTTCCATCCCCAAATCTCCAGGAATTTCCCAACCTGTTACTGTCGACTTTACATCCTAGGCAAAAGGAATCTTATGGCAAAGTGTGTCTGCCAACACCCACAACAGGTTTCAGTAGCTTGTTCCGGTTTGAGTGTCGGACTAGAGCTGGGGAGCCCCAGATTCCTATCTCCACTCAGCTGGACAGCCTTGAGTCGGACACACTTCTCTCGGCCCAGCCTACCTCACAGGGCTGTTGGAAGGATGAAATGGAGGAGAGGAGAACCACATGAGCCACCTCACAATTCCTTGCAGAAACAATAAGAAGAGGAGGAGGTGGAGGAGATTGGATTTATACCCCACCCTTCTCAGAGCGGCTTACGATCTCCTCCCCCCTCCCCACAACAGACACCCTGTGAGGTAGGTGGGGCTGAGAGAGCTCTCTCTCGAGAACTGCCCTTGAGAGAACAGCTCTGCGAGAACTTGTGACTGACCCAAGGTCACACCAGCAGCTGCATGTGGAGAAGAGGGGAGTCAAACCTGGCTCTCCCAGATTACAGTCCGCGCTCCTAACCACTTGGAGAGATTTGGATATCGTAAACTGCTTTGAAAACCGTTTTTGCTTTTATTAGATAAACAGAACGGACGCATCAGTGTTAGAAACACACAGAGGAATCCGGGAAACAGAGGGGCGGGCCTGGATCAACTGTTCTCAGCAACCCAATTTTTTTTACAATCAAATTGCAATTTTCTTGTTTTAAAACTTTTTATAGCCTTGTTTTTAAACTTTGTATAGCCTAGTAGGCCACCTTGGATGTCATTACCGACAGAAACATGGGGGCGCAGCTGCTTAAAATAAATACAAAATAATCAACAAGAGGAAAGAAAAAGAGTGTAAGCAAAGGGGGAAGATAGCGATAAACAGAAGCATAAAGGGTAAAAAAAACAGTCTCAGGGGACCTTGAAGATCAAGAGATGTATTGCGGCCTTAGCTTTCATGGCCAGGGCCCAGTCTGCCACTGGGCAAAAGTGTGCCTGTTAGGGTTGCCAACCTCCAGGTGCTGCCTGGAGCTCTCCTGCTATTATACCTGATCACCAGAGCCAAGTTCCCCCGCAGAAAATAGCTGTTTTGAAGGGTGGACACTGCAGCATTATATACCAACTAGGAGGAAAGCTCGTTGTAGGGACAATACAACGGGCGCTAGAAAGACACTCCCCCGTCCCGCGCTTTCTCCCCATTTCCCAGAGCCCAGGGTCGCCAGGCAGCGACTGGCTTCCTGGCTGGCTGCAGCCAGCAGCCTCCGGGTCTCTGCGACGGCTCTGCACCCCAGCAGCGCACCAGCCCCTGTCCACGTGCAGGCTGGGTGCCGGCATGGCTCGGTGGGCAAGTATGGCCGTGGCGGTGGCAGGACCGACCTCGGCCCAACGACCCCGTGGCCAGCAAAGGGGCTGGGGCACCCGTCATGTCGGAGGAAAGTGAGGCCTGGCCCCCTCTCTTTCCCCCCTCTGCAGATCCCAGGGCCCTGCTGTGTCCGGCAGTCTTCAGGCCACCTCCACGGCTCCTCGCCTGAGCGGCACACCAACCCCTGTCTGCTCACAGGCTGGCCGTCGACGTGCCTCGGGGCTCGGCGCTGCACGACGGCCACAGTGGCAGCAGGAGTGGCCTTGGCTCGATATCCCCGCTGAACAGGCTGGGCCGGCCATCGCCTCGGAGCACAGTGAGGCCCGGTCTCCTGCTCTCTCCCCCCCTTACCAGACCCTGGGGTCGAGGGAACGGCCTGCCACTGTCTCCCTGCCCGGCCGGGCCCAGTCGCAAGGCAGGCAGACCCCTGCAGTTGCCCCGGGGCAACAACTACCGCTGCGGCAGTGGCCGGAATGGGCTTAGTTTCCTAACCGTCCACCCACCAGAGCATCCATCGCGTCCAGTGGCTCCCTGCATACTGAAGGTGAGAGGCTGGCCTGCAGGTGTGTGGGCGGGACTGATCTGACACAGCAAGGCAAGTCAGCCAGTGGCCAGGGACCCGTTTGTCAGTGGCAGTTCATGGGGCCAACTGATTTTGGCATGCATAGAACACTGCCACCCCAAATGGCTTTTATATATAATATACCAATGAGGTCCCTCCCCTCCCCAAACCCCACCTTCTGCAGGCTCCACCCGCTAAATCTCCAGGTATTTCCCAAACCAAGCAAAAGGTAGGTATGAACAGGGAACTATTGCAAAGGAAGCTACTGCTCTAGAGCAGTAGGGGGGGAAATGTGGTATTTCGCAACTCGTTCTTCTCTTCTTAAAGCAGAGATAACCAAGGGTTCCTCATGTCTGTCTGTGGTGGTGCTCCGATTTTCAAAGGAAAAGAAGATGAACAGGGTCATTCAAGCTATGGGCGCCTGGGAGATACCAAACCACTCCTTTTGCTGCACTGACAAGACCTGAAAACTCAGAAGATCCTGCCTAGAATCAGGGAGTTCAACTCCATACCGCCTCCCAACCAATGTTCCCTCTAAGCTATGGAGTCTTGTGAGCTAGCTCACACTAACTCAGCTTAGAGGGAACACTGCTCCCAACCTCCTCTGCACCCTTCACAAGACTCCACAAAGAGGAAAGCTGCAATACTTCGTGCGGAGCTCCGACCCGTTAGGTATATCTTCCCTCTGCAAGCACAACTCTAGAGAGGGATGCCTTCTTGGCTTGCAGCCGGGTTGTTTTTACACACACCTGAGAAGTCTAGTCATCTCTTACCCACCTCTTTTTCAAGTCCCATCTCAACGAAAAACAGCAAAAATCCACACAGCCCACGAAAGTCGTCTGTGCTACCACACCAGGGCCTGCAAGTGAAAAAGAAAAGCACCGCTGAGAAACACAGGAAATTGAGGGGGGCAGGGGGAAATGCAGACATATGAAAACGCAAGGCGGAAGTTCGGACTCCTCACAGCTAGCAGGGCATCATGACTTAGGGAGACCACAAGCCCCCAGTTCAAATCTCGCTGCACCGTTAGCGTACTGGAGGTCCTCGGCACCCACCACTCTCTCTTTCCCTACCCTCAGTCCATACTTCCTGTTTGCAGGATAATAATTATGGTTGCCAACCTCCAGGTTAGGGTTGCCAGCTCTGGGTTGGAAAGGACCTGGAGACTTTGGGGATGGAGTCCGGGAGAGGGCGGGGTTTGGGGAGGGGAGGGGCCTCAGCATGGCCCAATGCCACAGAGTCCACCCTTCAAGCAGCCATTTTCTCCAGGGGAGCTGAGCTCTGTCAGCTGGAGACCAGTTGTAAAAGCGGGAGATCTCCAGGCCCCACCTGGAGGCTGGCAACCTTATTCCAGGTGACAGAGATCAGTTCCCCTGGAGAAAATGGCCTCTCTGGAAAATGGCCTCTCTTCTATTATATGCCACTGGAGTCCCTCCCGTCCCCAAACCCCACCCTTCTAGGCTCCACCCCAAAAATCTCCAGGTATTTCCCAATCCGGGTCTAGCAAGCCTAATACACTAGAAATCTGGTTGACTGTTAACGGAGCTACTGGACTCTTTTTGCAGACCAACACAGCTACCCACTGAAATGAAATTCACTCTAGCAACTGAAGCCGAAAATGCAGGCTATACCCACCTCCCACTTTTCCCTGATGCAGCCAAAAATTTAAGAATACTGTGCTGGGTCCTGACCTGGAAGGCCCAGGCAGCCCATTGCTTGTCAGATCTCAGAAGCTAAGCAGGGTTGGCCTCAGTTAGTACTTGGAAGGGCGATCACCAAGAAAGACCGGGACCAACATGCAGAGGCAGGCCATGGCAAACCACCTCTCACTGTCTCTTGCCTCGCAAACCCTCCAGGGCCTCCATAAGTCACCTGTGACTTGACGGAAATTTCCACACAGCTACCCTGGCAGTGTTCCTTCTAATTTTTTACACCCTACTAAGTGGAGGAGTTCATATCCTGAGCAGAATAGAATTGCTGTGATCTTAAAGTGAGCAATGGGCAGTGCAAGACCCTGTGTGGCTCCAGATTGCTGCTGAGCAGGGCTGCCTGTGTTAATGAGCAGCCGCTCATGTGCATAGCTTAGAGGGAACACCACTACCCTCTGAAACTACTCACATCAATGTGAACTCTATGAGCATTGTTCCTTACTAGGAGTGAGGCCCATTGTGGGAAGAAATACAACG
This sequence comes from Gekko japonicus, assembly GCF_001447785.1. NCBI lineage: Eukaryota > Metazoa > Chordata > Lepidosauria > Squamata > Gekkonidae > Gekko > Gekko japonicus. Next base: position 834,170 of record NW_015171505.1, on the reverse strand, counting down.
AGCTCTAGAAGGAAGATCCAGGTGAGTGTCACGGCTGTGGCTGGTGGGGTGGCAGAGGGAAGGGGAAAATAGAGGGAGCCATGTTTATTTCCTTCTGCTTAGCTATAAGGCAGGGCTGTCTCAAGTCATTTTGCTGCCCCAAGTGGGTAGTATGGGAGGACAGCCTCATGGTAACAGGTATGGTTCCCTCCGCCCCTGACTTATGTTGATTTGGGGTTATGCAGTGGCAGCTAAGGCAGAAAAGCACCTCCTCCTGTGCCATGTCTTCTGGATTCCAAGGGTCTGGAAAGCGGCTCCATAGCGTTACAGGGTTGCCAACTCTGGGTTGGGAAATACTTGTAGATTTGAGGGGTAGAGCCTGGGGAGGGCAGGGTTTGGGGTGTGGAGGGACCTCAGCAGGGTATAATTCCATAGAGTCCATTGCCCAAAGCAGCCATTTTCTCCAGGAGAACTTATCTTGGAGATCTCCAGGTGCTGCCTGAAGGCAGGCAATACTAAGGGGAGGGTCAGACGTGTAGATTTGAGGGGTAGAGCCTGGGGAGGGCAGGGTTTGGGGTGCGGAGGGACCTCAGCAGGGTATAATTCCATAGAGTCCATTGCCCAAAGCAGCCATTTTCTCCAGAAGAACTGATCTTTGAGATCTCCAGGTGCTGCCTGGAGGCTGGCAATAATACGGGGAGGGCCACACCTGTAGATTTGAGGGGTACAGCCTGGGGAGGGCAGGGTTTGGGGTGTGGAGGGACTTCAGCAGGGTATAATGCCATAGAGTCCACTGCCCCAAGCAGCCATTGTAATAGCTGGGAAATTTTCTGTAGGGGAAATGATGTGCTGTGGCTGGGGAACACTGTGATTTCTGGGAGATCTCCAGGCCCCACAGGGAGACTGGCAACTCCAGAGACCGTTTCAGGGGATATTGGGATATGTATTTTGGCAACTCCAGTGACCGTTTAAGGGAAAATAGGGATATGTATTTTACCTCAGGACACATTCAATGACTCCCAACAGCAACAACAAACTGTTTAGAATGTTAGAGGCAAAGGCCAATAAGGCAACATATGCAAATGACCTCTGTGTTCCGACTGGCTATTGGGCGGAGAGGAACAGCAAACTGTTTAGAATATTGGAGAGGCGAGACTCAGTCTACACAGCCAGTGAATAGGGACAGCTTCTGAGTGACAGATCAGGGAGCTAACTGATTTGGGAGCGTGTGGAATGTTCAGGAGAGTCCACGACCAAAACAGAATTATTATATAGAGAGATACTGCTCATTAATAGATTTTTCAAAGCGTGCACAGAACTGTGGAGTTTTAATGATCATTTCTAAGCCGAAACTCCTATCTTCCACAAAATTATGAATGCATTTCAAAAAAGGTTGTTGACTTTAAATACCAGGGTCTCACGTGGATGCCCAGTTTTTCCAGCATCTGCAACTCTTACTGCAAGCTGAATTTAGTTAGCTGATTTCTGGAAGTGCCTACGAAGGCAAGCAAACTTAAGCCTAACATCCAACAGCCAGGCCGGAGAGACCGTTTCCCAGTTTCCCATTCTGTAACATTTCTGTTTCTAGGTTCTATTTTTCTTCTTCCGCAAAACTGCAGCCAACTGAAGATGCCCTTGCCGAATCACACGGCTGCTAAGCTACACTTTCGCAAAACGACAGTTCCAATTATTCCATCTCTTTCCAACGAAGTTTTCTTTTGTTGCACTGTTTCTAAAAGCTGACATCTCTGCAGAGGTGCAGGGTTTCCGCCCCAGAGCCTGTTCAGAAAACTTCTAGAAAATGTGAAGTGGGAGGAAGCGGAAAGAGAGAGGCATGTTCGCGGAGCACGGCATAAACCACAGCCCCCACAGTTTTGAGACGAAGGGGTGGGGTTTTCTAAGCAGGCTAGCACCTTCGTGTTCCACAAAATAAGAACTGAGAACTTCCCTTCCTCTTCCTCCCCCTTTTTCAGTAGTTGAGGCAATTCTCTTAAGAACAGGAAGAGGAGACAGCAATTACTTGGCTGAACTGAGTCCTTCAATGGTGGACAGCATTTTGTCATGAATATCTTCTTCCATCCTTCCCTTCTGAGAGGTATTTCTAAACACAGAAAAGGGGGGGGGGGAGACTGGTTATTTATCGGCAAGACAATTCAGGGCTTGCAACCATTACATTCACATTCCCCACCAAAAACCCTGCATTGTTACACTGCCAGAGAAATGTGAACAACAAAATAGGAAGGGTTATCTTCTCACTCAACAAATAAATAGTTGGGGGGGGGGGCGCAAGAAATTTTGGAAGAACTCTTCTATGGTAGACAGTTAGAAGAACACAGACAGCAGAATAAAGGAGAAAAAAAAGAGACACTCACTTATAGTTTACAACGGAAGGAGGACACACACGTTCTGTCCTACAGCCATCCAGACTAGAGAGAGAGAGAGGCGTTGGATGTGACACAGCGGCTCTGTTTGCATTCATTAGTAGCAATCAAATTAATCATACAAGACAAGACTGTCGTTATGAACAGTCATTCTTCAGAGGGTTGTCAAACAAACAAAAACAACAAAGTTGAATTCTGGGTATAAGCTTTTGTGTGCATGCACACTTCTTCGGATGCATTGAAACAGAGCTCTTCAGGCCTGACGTATAGGTAGAGAGCCTCTCTTTACCTATATGTAAGGCTTGAGGAAGTCTGTTTCGATGTATCCGAAGAAGTCTGCAGGCATGCACACGAAAGCTTATGCTCAGAATTAAACGTCGTTGGTCTTAGACTCAGACTTTGTTCTAAAACTATGTGTCTCTTTAAAAAAAACCAAAACTTTGTGCCCCTTCTGGAGAGAAAAGTCCAAGAGGCTGAATTAATCGTTAGATTCGAATCCAGTAGCAGCTTAGAGACCAAGAAGAAGAAGAAGAAGAAGAGAAGAGATTGGATTTATACCCTGCCCTTCACTTGGAGTCTCAGAGCGGCTTACAAACTCCTTTCCCTTCCCCTCCCCACAACGGACAGTCTGTGAGGTAGGTGGGGCTGAGAGAGGTTGGACAGAAACTGCACTTTCAAGGAAAGCTCTGACAGAACTATGGCTTGCCCAAGGTCATCCAGCAGCTGCAAGTGGAGGAGTGGGGAATCAACCCCGGTTCTCCCAGATTAGAGCCTAACCGTTATACCAAACTGGGTTCCGAGGCGTAAGATTTCAAGAGTCAAAGCACCCTTCATAAAATACCTTTGAGAGCTCCGACTCTCAAGACCTTGTGCCCAGAAAACCTTGTTGGTCTCTAAGCTGCTACTGCACTCGAATTTAACTGTTCTACCACAGACCAACACAGCAAACCTCGGAAACTGAATCAATCGTGTGAGAGTTTTATTAAACTGCAACTCTTCTCCTTCCACCTGCACACCAGAAACACATTTTTAGAAAATTAACTAGCACGGGGAGAGAGTTGGCACCGTGCATCGATGGAACAGGGGGATTGCTATGTTCGGCACTCAGAGCAACTTTGGCACCCAAATCCAGGAACATCTGGCAGGGTGAGACAAGAAGCAGATGTGTTTCTCTCTCGGGTCTCCTCCGCTGTCATTTTGACAGGGTTCAAGCTTCCCCCAAATGGTGTTCCTGTGGGTCAATGGACAACTCCCTCCCCTCCCCGGAACAATATGGAGGCAAATCTGCAGCCAGAAGAGGGAATGAGCAAAAATCACCCTCTTGAGACTGAAAAGTCTTTCTGTCGGAAGAGATGCTCCTCTGCTGACTGAACAGCACCCTCGGATCCAAGCCCAGCTCCCTCTCCACAGCCAGATCTGTCCCTCCTCAAAGGACAGTTGCAAGTTAAGACAGGACAGATGTGGACAAAGAAGTCCTTCTAGTCTTGAACTCCACTTGTGACACGGTCATCCAGGGGCTGATCGAAGACTTACGCACCCACGCCCCACTGGTCTACCTTTCCTTCCTGTATTTATTTATATTGTGCTTTTCTTCCCACAAGGGATCATGGTGGCTTAGAGGTTAAGACACTGAGCTGCAGACTGGAAGGTCTATAGTTCGGCAGTTCAAGACCCGCGTGATGGAGTGAGCTCCCGCCTCTGGCCCCAGCGCCTGCCAACCTAGCAGTTCGAAAGCAAGAAATTGCAAGTAGATAAATAGGACCTGCTTCGGTGGGAAGGTGACAGCATTACGTATGCTTCGGCATTTAGTTAGGCCGGCCACATGACCATGGAAACGTCTTCGGACAGCGCTGGCTCTTCAGCTTGGAAATGGAGATGAGCACCGCCCCCTAGAGTCGGATTCAACCTGCTTTCAAGCAAGGGAAACCTTTACCTTTCTCCCCACGGCTGGGACTCAAAGTGGCTTCGAACACTGTTCTCCCCTCTTCCATTTTCTCACAGCAACCCTGTGAGGTAGGCCAGTCTGAGAGTCTGTGACGGGCCCAAGGTTACCCAGCAAGTTTCCCTAGTAAGAGAGGGGACTCGAACCTGGGTCACCCAGGGTCCTAGTCTGCCCCTTAGTCCACTACATCACATTGGCTCTCTGTCTGCAATACATACTGTCTTTGGACCTGGCAGTTCCCTCTAGTTATCCTGGTTAACACACATGAGTGATCCTATGCTGCGTGGATTTGCAGAATCCCTTTCTGAAAAGCCTCTTTGGGGTCGGTCAATATTACACGCACCAGAACTCTGAAAGTTGCTTCTGTTTGGAGAAAAGCATCTTCAGGAAAGAATGAATGTCAACAGAGAAATAGTAAAGGTGACTATATGTGTTTTAATCCTTTCCCCTTCTACCACTTTAGCATAGGTGGGATGAGGATGTTGGAGTTTTGGTACTTAGCTACTAAAGGACACAAACTGGAAATCAAAGAGCGCAGGGGGGAAAGAGAGGAATTATCAAGCGCCAACGCAAAACAGATGGAGCGAATGCACAGTTATAAACGGAGGAGGTTCAGCGTGCACAGTGTCGCTGATAAGGATGTTTGAAGGAAGCAACTGTTATGAAGCAAAGTTACGCCTTGGCCTTCCGATAGGACCCTGCTGATTCGTGTGATCTGCAAATAATGTCTACAACTTGAACACCATCTCGCTGAACACCCGTAATCAATTGTAGGGGATGGCTACTAAATCACAGGCCTGCCATCAGCTGACTGCTTGTTTTCACAAGATGCATGCACATTTTGCAAGCACGAATCAAGAAGCAGCGCTCTATCCCAAGCCAAGAAGGAAGCCACATCTAAGATGGCAACCACCGTATGCTGGTTTCACATGAACATTTGCTGGTTTTGAAACTCAACAACACAATGTCATGAATAAACAACACAATGTCATGAATAAACAACACAATGTCATGAATAGCCCTAGGTTGTTTTTTTTTATTTTAGTATTTTAGTATTTATGCGTTTTAGTTTTTACGTATTTTAGTATTTATGACTTGTGTTCCTCAAAAGTTATTGGAAATCCCTCCTGAAAACTAGGCAGAGATACTTTTCAGGTCTCACACTCCAACAAGTCCGGGGACAGCTAAACAATTCCAGATGTCAAAATGCGACGGGAAATGAAGAGAATAATCATAACGGTGCGCAACTTGCCTCTCTGAAGCTCTCTGTCGGTTTGCCAGATGCAGCGTTATCTCCTAGGGGAGAGAGAAGAAGAATCGTTTCCCCTTTCGACATGTAAATTCCACCTGGAAAGCTCCCGGATTACTCTTCACACTGGACGGTTCCTCGTTATAGGCGTACCTTTGTGCTGGCATGCCTTAATGCTCTACCATGGCCCCGGTCACACGCCCAAGTTGCCACGGGAGAGGCACGGATGGTGGGCGGATTATCCGGGCGCGATCACACCCCAACATCTGGGAAGTGGAGCGCACCGGTGGCTTACCGCCGACAATGTGCCTTTAAAAACTAGTACCTCCAAGGTACTAGTAAACGTTTGCCACGGGCTGCCTCCAGACGCCCGTGGTGTGATCGCGCCAGCGCACAGCATTCCCCTCCGGTCCCTCGTTTACCCGCCGGCGCTGAGGGAAGGACCCGTGGTGTGCTGCCGGCGCGTCTGATTGCGTAATTGCACATCAAACTGTGCCGGGGCAATTAGCCACGCCCCCCCCCCCGGCGATATCTGGCCTGTGTGACCGGGGCCCATGTAGAGTTTTGCAAGGGAGGTATCTTGCAGATACCATACTCTGACACTTTCCAACAAGATTTTGCCAGTTCACACAGTAAAATGCAGTTGGCAAAGTACATTGAAAGTGGACTGAAAGTGGATTTAGTGTGTGAGGTCACAGCAGGAA
>NW_015171505.1:787615-827895 GCF_001447785.1 Gekko japonicus | reverse complement strand
AGCAGGAATCTGTGACTGTGGTGCAGGTAGTGCGGACACCCTGTATCACGTGACCTTTGAATGCAATCTTTTTCCGGAGCCTAGAAATCTTTTAATGTTTCCTTTGCTCCAAAACAGAGATCATACAGAGACATCACCTCTTTTATTAGAAGTTAACAGCAGACCTATCACTCTTTCGGCTGTAAAATTTTACGCATCTGCGATAGATTTTCGCGGCCATTCAAATGGGGTCTAGCCTTTTCTGTACTTTAGCAATCTGCTTAAAACTATTAAGTTACGAAGCAGTATGAGGTAGTGTAGTAGTTAAACACGTAAATCCATACAAAAAAATTCAAACAGATGGGCTCTGTCTCTCTCTACTAAATGGCGGGACAGGTGTCTGAAAAACAAACGGGGATCACAGAGTCAAAACCCCCAAACGAGCAATCACTGTGATTTATGGCTACTATGTTTTATAATTAATAAAAACACATATGGTCCTAACGGGGGAAGAGGGGTTCCTGCCTTCTCTCACATGCCATTTTCCAGAGCCGAAACAGCTGAGGGGGACACGATTGGCCCATCAAATGGCTGTACCTGCACTGAATCCCTGCACATGCGGTCCTCTGAAGGGGCAAATAATGCCCCCACTATGGCACTATTTTGGGTCAGGAAAAGGCGGTGGGGGAGGAAGGAGCCCCTTCTCCTCCAGCATCACAGTCCCAAGCCGAATTGGGTCCCTGTGATGGCCGCTAAACAAGAGTTCCCACTGGGAACCTGCCACTGGTGTATGGCTCCCAGTCCCCGTGGAGACCATGTGACAAACATCCCGTCTAGTTTGGCCCACAGAGCACTGGACACCGGATAAATTGCTTAAATGCTACACTAATGTCTCTGGAAATTGTTGGAAGTGTAAGAATAACATAGGAACGTATATTCATATCTGGTGGAGGTGTGAGAAAATACAAAAATTCTGGAAAAGTATTAACCAGTTAATAGAAGAAATTACAGGAATCAATTTGCCAATCACAACAGAAATTTTTTTTTTGCTTAATATCACACCAGAGGGGATTAAACATAATGAGTTATCTATTATACTGTACGTAGTTACAATCTAAAGAATAACAATAGCAAAGAATTGGAAAACAGACAGAATACCGACTAGGGAAGAGTTGATTACGAAGCTTTTTGAAATAATAGAAATGGATACGCTGAATATGTACTTGGCGGGAAAAACAGAAAGAAACTTTAAGCAAAAATGGCAAAAAGTCAATAAGTGGATTGAAGAAAATGTCTCATGTAACCCCAGAATGTTGGAAAATATATGGAGTGTATGTTATGGAAAAACTAAAATAAAATGTTTTTAAAAAAAATAGTTTGGCCCACAGGAGCTTCCGAAAACAAGAACGGAGCATCACCTTCCGAGGCCTCCTGCCAGGTGCGGAGGTGTCGCTGCTCACACTCTCTCGATGGTTCAGGTGAGCAAAAGGCCGGGCAGCGCCCCAAGACTCCAAATATCGGGTCATCCGGACGGAGGCTCTGATCTTCAGCCCGTCATGCACTCTGGCTTCGGAGATCTGATGGTTATTGGAGGAACGCTGCTTGGACTGAAACCAGGGTGGGGGGGAACACACATGCATTTTAAGAGGGTAAAAAAAAAAGGAAGCACATCCTTGAGTTTTGCAATCAGTCGTTTTGACATATCCATGCATCCCCTACGGGCAGAAACGCAGGAAAAGGACCCAACTAAGAATTTTAGCATGTCATGCTGGAACACAAAGGCATATGTCGATTGCTAGTGGAAATCTGACCTGCCTCCCCACACACAAGAAAGGCTATGACTTACATGTAGGGAGTCTACTTGGTGTGCAAGAAGTCCCAGGTTCAATCCCCAGCATCTCCAGCTGAATGGACTGGTTATTTGGTGTAGTGGTTAAGTGTGAGGACTCTAATCTGGGAGAACCGGGTTTGATTCCCCACTCCTCCACTAGCACCTGGCTGGATGACCTTGGGCAAGCCGTAGCTCTAATAAGAGCTGTTCTTGAAAAAGAGCCGTTTCTGTCAAGAGCTCTCTCAGCCCCACCTTCCTCACAGGGTGTCTGTTGTGGGAGGGGAAGGGAAAGGAGTTTGTAAGCCACTCTGAGACACCTTTGGGTAGTGAAGGGCGGGGTATAAATCCAATCTCTTCTTCTTCTTTTACCTCACAGGGTGTCTGTTGTGGGGAGGGGAAGGGAAAAGGAGATTGTGAGCCGCTCTGAGACACCTTTGGGTAGTTGAAGGGCGGGGTATAAATCCAATCTCTTCTTCTTTTACCGCACAGGGTGTCTGTTGTGGGGAGGGGAAGGGAAAAGGAGATTGTGAGCCGCTCTGAGACACCTTTGGGTAGTTGAAGGGCGGGGTATAAATCCAATCTATTATTATTATTATTATTATTATTATTATTATTATTATTATTATTATTATTATTATTAGGGGATGTGAAAGCCCTAAGACCCTGGATATCAGCTGCCCAGTTCTGAGTAGACAATATTGATGATGATGGACCAATGATCTGATTCAGTATAAGGCAGCTCCATATATTCACATGGTAAGTATGTGAATGGGTAAAACAAAACTTCAAGAGGGTTCAAGAGGGAATTAGATAAATATATGAAACAGAGGTCCATCAGTGGATATTAGCCACAAAGTATGGATAGGGACTCTGGGGCAGGTGGTGCTCTGTATTCTTGGTGCTTGGGGGCGGGGTCAACAGTCCTGGCCCCAGGGCTATTTTCGGGCAGGAACGCACAGGAACGGAGTTCCGGCTGGCTCCCGAGTTGGCCACGCCCAGCAGGAACTCATTAGCATAACAGGCCCCACCCAACAGCAGGAACTCATTAGGATTGGCTACATTAGGGGTGTGTGGCCTAACATGCAAAGGAGTTCCTGCTACAAAAAAAAGGCCCTGGGTTTTGACCACAAACAAGGTCAACAGAATAAGAAGCAAAAGGTGGGTGTGGCTGGATGACCATACTTCTGGTAACATGGGTGTGTGGCCTAATATGCTAATGAGCTGTGCTGTCAGGGCTGTGGCCTATTATGCTAATGAGTTCCTGCTGGGCTTTTTCTACAAAAAAAGCCCTGTCTGGACCCACTGGTGGACCTCCTGATGGCACCGGATATTTTTGGCCACTGTGTGACAGAGTGTTGGACTGGATGGGCCATTGGCCTGATCCAACACTTGCTTCTCTTATGTTCTTAACTCCCATGGGCCAATATTCTTCCCTAGATACGGTCATGGAATGAAGCTTTTATTAGCTGATTCTTAAGAACATCAGAAGAGCCCTGCTGGATCAGACCAGTGGTCCATCTAGTCCAGCATCCTGTCTCACGCAGTGGCCAACCAGTTCCCCTGCAGGGCCAACAACGGGGTGTAGAACTGCCCCTGATGTTGTCTCCTGGCACTGGTATTTACCGCCTCTGAACATGGAGATAGATCAAGATGGGTAGCCGTGTTAGTCTGTCTGTAGCAGCACAAAAGAGCAAGAGTCCAGCAGTACCTTAAAGACTAACACTATTTGTGGCAGGGTAGGAGCTTGCGTGAGTCACTGCTCACTTCTTCAGATATCTGCAGAAGCGAGCAGTGAATCACGAAAGCTCACACCCTGCCACAAATTTTGTTAGTCTTTAAGGTGCTACTGAAGGTGAAACTGAAGCTCAAATACTTTGGCCACCCAATGAGAAGGGAGCACCCACTGGAGAAGACCCTGATGCTGGGAAAGATTGAAGGTCCAAGAAGACGGGGACGGCAAAGGATGAGATGGTTAGACAGTGTCATAGATGCAATGAACATGAAATTGAGCAAACTTCAGAGGACGGCGGAAGACAGGAAGGCCTGGCGTGATCTGGTCCACGGGGTCGCGGAGAGTCGGACTCGACTGTGCGACTGAACAACAACAACAACAAAGGTGCTACTGGACTCTTGCTCTTTTCAATTGCCTCTGAACATGGAGGTTCCCTTTAGTCACCATGGCTGTTAGCCACTGATAGACCTATCCTCCATGAATCTGTCTAACCCTCTTTTAAAACTGCCTATGCCTAATCCCTAAAATTAATTTGAAAAGAGGGAGGGGGAGAGAGAAGAGCAGGAATTCAGACTGGAACGAACTCTGCACAGCTTACAGGCCCATTACCCACAGATGTAGCTTTGCCCTCACTGCGGCTGGACTGCTACCCTCTATTATGAAGAAAACACCATGTGCTTATCAGGCAACAGAAGCTGAGATCTTGACCAGGTGTTGTATTTGCTGCTGTTTAAACACACACACACCTTTCTCTCTCTCTCTCTCTCACACACACACAGCCTTTTCAGCCAAGTTCAATCACATATTAATCGCAAACCGATTTCAGTCATCTTTGTTAGCAGGGAAGCGTTAAGGCAGAAGAGGCGTGGACGGGGGTGGGGGCTCCAGTCTGAGCTTTAGAAATCGCCTTTCGGCAAGACAAAAACGCCGTTTGGGGAGCCGAGCCGAGCAAACCGGATTGGCCCCAGAGCGCCGCTGCTCTTCTTAATTGCCCCCCTCAGAATGTCAGTATAGCTGCACTTAGACAGAAGGTGGGTGGCTTCCAGCTTATTCTTTTTAATTACACACAGTTAAAGAACAGCCTTTTCTGGATACTTGTTGAAAGGCTCCTTGGAGACCGAGCTCTAAAAGTTATTGGCTCGTGGTGGAGCTGCAGTCCCTGGCAACTGAACGTCTAACGCTGTAGCCCTGTTACACAGTCCCCAACCCCGACACCCCCCCCCACACTGTCCGCATTCCTCTCTTGCTTGGTTGGGATTGCCAGTTGCCTGGAGGGGGGGGGGGAGTCCTGTCCCTTTAACAGAGGCTTAATGGGTTGTTATTTAATGCCACAAGGAGGAGAGGTCAAAGAATAGGGACCCCAAGCGTATGCGATATGCAGAAATACAAACTGCAAGGGTAGCCCCATCAAAAAAAATTCACAAATTTCACAAGTTACCAGTAGACATCAGTCTCTTGCAGCATAATTACAGTCAATCAATAAAGAATCGGTGGTCACGATTCAAAAACAAGTTGCAACACAAAGCATTTCTCTCCTGTTAAATGCTTTGTACTGCAACTTGTGACCACCCATTCTACTTTATTTATTTATTGTGTTGCAATAGACTGATGGCTACTGGTAACATGTGAAATCTGTGAATTTTCTTGATGGTCTACCCTTGCGGTTTGTACAAGGAGGAGTGGGGCTGTGGCTCAGTGGAAGAGCCTCTGCTTTGCAATGCAGACGGTCCCGGGTTCAATCCCCGGCAGTGTTCCCTCTAAGCTGAGCTAGTGTGAGGTAGCTCACAGGTTTTTAGCCTCCGGCTCACACATTTTTGTCTTAGCTCAGGAAGGAGGGCTCCAGAGCAAACTAATTTATGCAGCAGCCAAATCGCTCGCTCACAACTTTAATGCCAGTCACTCACAAAGTAGAATTTTTGCTCACAAGACTCCATAGCTTAGAGGGAGCACTTTCCCTCAAGTCTTTGATGACCATTGCTTCCTCCGTTTTCCTTCAATCGGCCTACTTCTGGTTTCCTCTTTTACCTGCTGGGTCCGTTTCCTTCTCTGTTTATCAGATACGAACTCTACAACCTCTGCAGAATTTCAGTCTCTGTCCCTTCTCCTTCTGCTCCCCCCATTCTAGTGTTGTTCCTGTCAGCCAAGCTGTTTAACCTGCTCCCTCACCAAATGCAGCCTGCTTCCTCCGCAGCAGTTGGAATGCGATGACATCACAGCACGTAAGCCAATGGGGTGGGGAATATGCAAAAATATACCTACCCTTGGATCAATCACCAAGTAAGTTGTGATATTCATGGCTTTGAGGTATGGGTCTCTTAGGTGCCCATTGCCTTCTTCCACTTCGTAGGCTTTGCCTAGGTGATTTAGCGTCGCTTCAGTGATGTGAACACGACTGGAAAGGCAAAGAGAGGGAAACACAAAGGACTTAAACTTCTTTCCCCCTCCAGAAAGGTCACTGTAAGTGATTCATTTCCATATCAATGGCTGTTGTTGACATGTCTGTGCTTCTCAACAGCTTCACGCCTTGGCAGCCAATGCCAGGATCCTGGCGGCTGTTGCTACTTAACAGCTTTGCTTGTTGGCAATCCATCACGGTGCGTTCCTCTCTAACTGTGTGTAGTCTTTCCCACTGCAAAAGTCAAAATAACTGCAGCCAAATACATTATTTCCCACAAATTGAGCAACAACAGTCATACGTCCAGAAGGAAAATCCATGTAAAGCTGTTTATTAGGACCAAAGAAACACACACACAGGGATAATGCCCTGTTATAGTACAGTCCTAAGAACTCTTTCCTGGGAGTATCACTAAACAGACCCGAATAGGATTCTCAGTATAGTTGGTTAAGTATTGTACCTTTGGGACTGCCTCTCTCAATATGTCCCTGGAAGAGCGCCTGGAAGAGCGTTAAGCTCCGGCAATAAGAATCTGCTCATGGTCCCCTGCTCAAGAGAGGTCCCCGTCTGTCCTCGACTAGGGCCAGGGTCTTTTTGGCCCTGGCCCCTGCCTGGTGGAACTCTCTGCCAGAAAATATCGGGGCCCTACGGGAGTTACTACCAGGGGTCATTTCCTGCAGGAGCGCACAGGAGCGGAGCTCCGGCAGTAAAGAGCCCAGGGGGTGGGCACATGCAACAAGCCCCACCCCCTGCTCCCAGCAGCCCTCAGGCAGAGAAATAAGCAGCCAGGTAAGTTGCAGAGTTCCCCCAGCCCCCCTGGTCCAAAACAGTCCAGTGGCACCTTTAAGACCAAGTTTTATTCAGGTACAAGCTCTCCCTCCTCTGTGAGGACAGATCTGCACGTTCCCCCCCCCACACTACTTTTATCCAAAACAGTCCAGTGGCACCTTTAAGACCAAGTTTTATTCAGGTACAAGCTCTCCCTCCTCTGCGAGGACAGATCTACACGTTCCCCCCCCCAATAGCTAGCAATCCAAAGCAGTCCAGTGGCACCTTTAAGACCAAGTTTTATTCAGGTACAAGCTCTCCCTCCTCTGCGAGGGCAGATCTGCGTGTCCCCCCCCCCAATAGCTAGCAATCCAAAACAGTCCAGTGGAGCCTGAGTGGTGGGTGTTGCCTTCTGACACACTTCCGGTGATGCCAGGGGGTGTGGCATATGCAAATGAGTTAAGCTATTGAGTTATGCTAATGAGCTCCTGCACCTCTTTTTCTATGAAATGACCCCTGGTTACTACCTTTCCACAGGGCCTGCAAGGCAGAGACGTTCTGCCAGGCCTTCGGTTGAGGGCGAGGACTGTTTGGTACTCTCATCCCTCCTACCCAGCCCTCCACACCCCTTTACTCAAGGAGCTGGTGGGAACAGAGATTTTTTCTCCATCTTAAATAACGAGGTTGTATTGTTTGAAGTATACCCTCCGGCCCAGCCCTCCACGTGCCTTCACCCAGAACAGAAATTGTTCGCCATCTCCGGTAATGAAATTGTATCTGGAAATATATTGTTTTCAGTAGGCTTTAATGTTATTTAATGGTGTATCATCAAATCCTAGAATCGCAGAGTTGGAAGGGGCCCTACAGGCTATCCAGTCCAACCCCCTGCTCAGTGCAGGACCAGCCGAGAGCAACCCTGACAAGGGTTTGTCCAGCTGCTGCTTGAAGACTGCCAGGGAGGGGGAGCTCACCACCTCCCGAGGCAGCCGATTCCACTGCTGCACGACTCTTACTGTAAAAAAGTTTCCCTTAAGATCCAGTTGGTACCTTCCTGCCCTTAATTTAAACCCATGATTGCGACCCGGCAGTGTTCCGTCTAAGCTGAGTTAGTGTGAGCTAGCTCATAGTTTTTTAGCCTCTGGCTTACACATTTTTGTCTTAGCTCAGGAAGGATGGCTCCAGGCCAAACTAATTTAATGCAGTAGCCAAATTGCTTGCTCACAACTTTAATGCCAGTAGCTCACAAAGTAGAATTTTTGCTCACAAGACTCCACGGCTCAGAGGGAACCTTGATTGCGAGTCCTGTCCTCTGCTGCCCACAGGAACAGCTCCCTGCCCCCCTCCGAGTGACAGCCCTTCAAATACTTCAAGAGAGCCATCACGCCCCCCCCCCTCGACCGCCTCTTCTCCAGACTGAACATTCCCAAGTCCCTCAGCCTTACAGAATCATATTATCATGTTTGTTTTTGAGGTAAGTCGCCCTGAGCCCTGCTTGCAAGGGTAGGGCGGCCTAACAAGTTGGACTGAATAAATAAAATAAATAAATAGTACTGTTGATATGCTCTATCAATCTTCTTGGATGGCCTACAGTTATCTGTTCCCCACAGCCATCTGAGCATCTTCATACAGCATTAAGGCTGCCAGCCTCCAGGTGGGGCCTGGGGATCTCTCGCTTTTACAACTGATCTCCAGCTGACAGAGATCAGCTCCCCTGGAGAAAATGGCTGCTTTGAAGGGTGGACTCTGTGGCATTGGGCCATGCTCAGGCCCCTCCCCTCTTCAAACCCCGCCCTCTCCCGGATCCACCCCCAAAGTCTCCAGGTATTTTCCAACCCAGACTTGGCAACCCTATACAGCATACCTGACCCAGGCATAACCTGGGGAGGCTTACCCACACCCTTTGGACAGCCCTGTCAGCCTCTCGTTGTCTTTTTTTTTTGCTTTTCTCTTAACCTTAACAAAAAATCTGTCCAAAAAAGTTACCCATATTAAAAGCGATAAAATAAAGTCTGCCGATCCCTCCCCTCCTCCTTGCCAAACGTCTGCCCCGAGAACCTTTGCGTGGCACGACCCATCTCTCCCCCCACTGAAAAGCCAACTTCTTCCATGAAGTCACCGGCTTAGCTTCTTCTGTCTTCGCTCCCAAACAACATAAAGCTTAAGGACGCGATATAATCGTTTTTCTTCCTTTTCCACTCTCCCTTTCTCCCCCACTTCAAGCTTCCCTCCCCATATGAAGTTTCTCTATGGCACGAACGCATCTCTTTTGCTTATGTAAGTCTTCAAAGTACCATGTATATTCATGGAGCTATGAATAATACTACATTACCATGTAGAGGTATTCAGCACAGCACACACATTTTATGCAGATAAATGTTAATTACATGCCTATTTGTCTTTCTCACACACAGAATCCTAGAATCATAGAATGTTAGAGTTGGAAGGGACCTTGCAGGTCATCTAGTCCAACCCCCTGCACTCTGCAGGAGTATACTGAAAGATAGCCCTACATACACACATGTATGTATATATGTATACATGTGTATATGTATATGTATAAAGTAAAGGTAAAGGTTCCCTTGCTCGAAAGCCAGTCGAATCCGACTCTAGGGTTGCGGTGCTCATCTCCATTTCAAAGCCGAAGAGCCAGCGCTGTACGAAGACGTTTCCGTGGTCATGTGGCCGGCATGACTAAACACCAAGGCTCACGGAACGCTGTTCCCTTCCCACTGAAGTGGTCCCTATTTATCTACTTGCAATTTCTTGCTTTCGAACTGCTAGGTTGGCAGGAGCTGGAACTAGAGATGGGAGCTCACTCCGTCATGCGGCACACCCGGGTCTTGAACTGCTGAACTACTGACCTTCCACAGCCTGCAGTTCAGCGTCTTAACCACCTGAGCCACCGCAGCTCAGTATATATACACAAGTGGGGGGACACTGTATATATACACAAGTGGGGGGACACACAAGGATTTTCCTCTTTCTCTTAGCTGAAAGCCCCCATAGCCTCTCAAGTTTTCCGGCCTCCTTCTCTCCTTCTCACCCACTGGCTGACCTATCTTCATTCCATCTTCCGTTTTTCTCCTTCCCTCCCCTTAGCAGCCTCTCCCTGAGAAAAGTCTGGATGAGATGTACAGTGCTGGCCGTCAAGCCAGGCCCAGTTGCCCAGTGAAGAACCCACAAGAACTTGTAAGAGGAATCTCTTTATTTCTTCTTTCCCTCCTCCTGGTAGCCCCCATATCCCCCCTCCTTTCCCTGCATCTACTCCCCTTCCCACCCACCAAACAACCTATCTTTTAACTGCCTTCTGTCTAAATATCTATTAACTACATTTATACCCCCGGCTTTCTCCATAGTGAAGACCCAAAGGAGCTTACACCATTCTCTTCCAGTTTATCATCACAGCAACTCTGTGAGATGGGTTAGGCTGAGTGTGTGACTCGCCCAAGGTCACCCAGCAAGCTTCCCTGGTAGAGCAGTGAATGGAACCTGGGTCTCCCAGATTGTAGTCTGAAACTCTAGCCATTATACCACACTGGCTTTTCTGGGGTGGCTGCTGTTGGAACAGTAGTGAACAACGGGGCCAGGTGAGTCATGCCAGTCATGTGGTGCTGCCACCAGCTGGGTCCCAATGGGTCCTCCCTCAAAGGTGCAAACAGCCCTGGAAGGGGCCCTGCCTCCTCCCCTTGCCTTTTACTGACAGAAAACCAAGGCGTGACGGCTGGCGATACTGTTGATTGCCTAGCAATGGCCAAAGAAGATATTTGTTTCTTAAAGCTATAGGCACTGCTTCTATTACTTGGGTTAACCACCCCACCCCAGTGTTTGTTTGTTTTTTAAGATTTAAGTTTTTTCCTGCAAACCTGGGGCTTTTCTCAGAATTGTAGAAACATCTGTCCTGTCTATTCATGGCTCCAGTCTCCAGGATTAAGTATCCACAGCTCTGGCCATTCTGAGAGTTAGATCTATTGATATATACTAGCTGCCGTCTGGAGATTTGATATAGCTCTCCCGTAGTGTTCAAATTGTCCATCCCAGTTTGGTTTCAAGGACAGTTTGCAAATGTGCCAAGAAACCCATCAACATGGATTTAGGTTTACACAGAAAACCCTCTTCCCCTTTGATCAAGTGGCTGAATAGCTCTTGAAACATGGCTGGAAGCTCTCAGGAGCAACGTCTATACATACACTGCACTGTACTATCAACCCAAGAGTTTACTCAGCTGGCTAGCATCACCGACCTTCTCAGAAAAATGTTCTGGAACACACAGTTAATAAGACTGCACTTGAAAAAACACATTTCCTCCTTCGTTTAAAATGGCCTCTCCAGCCAGTGCCATGTCAATATCATTGCCTGTCTCCCAAATGGATACATCTCCTCGGTATGTACACAAACAAAAGGTCATCCATATTGCTTTTGTACGTCTATTACACATAGTATCCAACAACTTAACAATTTAACTTAATTAACTAGCTTTAATTCAGTTAATTAGCATGATTTATATACTGCTAAGACATCATTGGAGCTCTTGATTTCCGTATCTTTAAGCCCAAAGGAGAACTATTCATCTAAGGCCAGATTTCAACAATAATACAGCGGTGTTACAGGACCTGTGGTTCCAAACCCTTGCCGCAGAGGCCGATAGATTTGGCAGTTCTCGTGGGCATGTTTTGGAACTGTGGAAGCCACGTGGCTACTGACATTAGCGACATGCGAGAAACTCTGGAATGTGGTGAAAACATTGTTTAAATCACACGTGAAATTAATCACAGCTAATTGTTAGAAGGAAAGCCGTCCTGCTGTACGGAACTACCCTCAGTCGAGTAGTCAAAACGGAGACACAGATGTGCCATTGTGAGTGGATAAACTCTGCAAATACCATAGGAGCTCTGTAACCATCTGCAAAGGCCACGTTTCAACACAAGCGCCGGCATCCTCCCCAAAACCAAAATAAGCACTGCCAGACCACATGTGGACTAACTGCAAGCCGCCTACCCCTCAGCAGATAGACCTTCAGCTACTAAGAGAATATACTGATACAGCACAAACATCCACACAGTAAGATCGGTCAAGCATCCCTTATTCCAAATAACAGAGTCCTGGAACACCTTAAAGCTGAGGTGTCGAACTCATTTTTACTAAGGCTGGATTTGAGGTAAATGTCGCTTTGTCGGGCAGGGCCATGTGTGCCATGAAATGCAATGCCAGGTAGTAGAGATATTTTACCACTGACTGTGCCCCGTACCCCCCTTTAGCAGAGCTCGAGGCCAAACCAGCCCTCCTCGCCCCTTATAGTTGCCAAAACACAGAGGAGGAGAGCAGAGGAGGAGAAAGGCAGGCTCTTGTGTCCGCTGTGGTGGTGTAGGATGGTAACGGACACAGAGTCCCAGGTTCAATCCCCAGCATCTCCAGTTAAAAGGATCAAGTAGGAGGTAAAGTGAATGACCTCTACTTGCCTGTCTCCTCCTTAACTTTTCAAATTTAGTAGCACTTGCCCAATGAAGGGTTCTGACGAACTCAAAAGCTTGAACACGGTTTTGTGTCATTTTGATCGGCCCTAATAAAAGGCAGGAGTCATTTCCTGCAGGAGCGCACAGGAGCGGAACTCCGGCAGTAAAGAGCCCAGGGGGCGGGCACATGCAACAAGCCCCCCCCCCTCTTCCCAGCACCCCTCAGTCAGAGCAAGAAGCAGCCAGGTAAGTTGCAGAGCCCCCCCCCCCGGCCCCCTCAATCCAAAACAGTCCAGTGGCACCTTTAAGACTAGGTTTTATTCAGGTACAAGCTCTCCCTCCTCTGCGAGGACAGATCTGTACATTCCCCCCCCCACACACAAAAAAGCTAGCAATCCAAAACAGTCCAGTGGAGCCTGAGCAGTGGGTGTTGCCTTCTGACACACCTCCGGTGATGTCAGGGGGTGTGGCATATGCAAAAAAGTTATGGTAATGAGTTATGCTAATGAGCTCCTGCACCTCTTTTTCTACGAAATGACCCCTGATAAAAGGTATTGCCCTGATATGAAAGCAGAGTTGGCCATGGCTGGTATTTGGATGGGAGATCAGCAAGGAATACCAGGGTCGCTATGCAGAGGCAGGCAATGGCAAACCACCTCTGAATCTTTCTTGCTTTGAAAACCCTACGGGGTCATCATAATTTGGTTGTGACTTGATGGAGAGAAAAGGTATGACGTGGATTCTCTTTCTCGTTCTGCAGCAAACACCTCTGCCCTCCTCAAACAAGCCAGACAATAAAACAGGCGACTGAGCCATTGCATATACATAGGACATTGTGGCTCTTTCAGCACCAGACTAACAAATAGAACTCATGTTAATGGAGGAAACGTTCTGGGAAGGTCCATAAATGCCACTAAAAACACTCAGCCTGGGTGCATCTTTGTCATTTAAGGTCAGAGCATTCGTTCCACTAGGTTTGCCAGGTCCCCCTGGCCAATGGCAGGGGATGGGGGAGCAGGTTGCCAGATCCATTTTGGGAAACTCCTGGAGATTTGGGGATGGAACCTGGAGAGGACAGGGACCTCAGTGGGGTACCATGCTAATGGAGTCCAGCCTGCAAAGCATCCATTTTCTCCAGGGGAACTGATCTCTGTAAGTCTGGGGATGAGCTGTAATTCTGGGGGATCCCCAGGTCCCACCTGGAGGCTGGCATCCCTAGGTTCTACCAATATTTTGCTAAGTCACCAGAGAGTCAGTCAACACACACTGTGGTGTCTACTTTGTGCAGCCTCACTGGTTGCGAGAAGGTTAACACCCTGCTCAGATTACTAACGGCGATGCTTCCCAGATAAGCATCGCACTTGAGCGAACAAAGCCATACACCTTGGATCACAGTGTGAGACTCCAAGAACGCTGCATCTGTTTTCATCGAAGAGTTAGCATTTACAATTCAGGGGACCAGGTGGAATTAGATGACCTGCAACATCCCTTTTAGCTCTATGATTCTATGGAATAGGGGAAGATAACAAGGGCACACAGACCAAGGTTCCTTGAAGCAGGTGACAGAGAACAAGTGACCTGTATGTCACTAGACACCTTAGAAAAACAAATAAGCTGGTCTGAATGTGGACACGATGAACGTAATTTGATATCTCCACACCTTGATGTCTGTACACATGGCTGGCTATTGAAGGTGTGGACTGTTTGACCCTTGCCAGTCACAAGGTACAGTCATCCAGTGATGACTATACCCATCAATGATATAGATTTAGGCAGGGATGTCAAACATGTGGCCCGGGGGCCAGATCAGGCCCCCAAGGGCTTCCATCAGGCCCGCAGTGGCATTGGCCATCTCCTGCTTCCAGTTCTGCTGCTGCTGCATCCTAGCTTGCTTCACCAGACTCTCGTAATCGCTCAGCCATTTCATGTTTTAACCTGGTTCCTAGACACATAACTCTGAGCGTGAGATTTCTGTGGTGAATGTCAATAAATCAAAAGTAGGTTTGCAGCTTACAGAGCTAATGTCTTTATTTTAAGTAAAAAAAATCTTTGTGTTTGTGTCCTTTATAAAGTTTATATCTCCGGTACCTGGCATTACATTTTATGACCCACACGGCCCGGCTCAACGAGGTCTCATTTATGTCAGATCCGGTCCTCATAACAAATGAGTTCGACACCCCTGGATTAAGGACTGCCATATGAGCCTACCTGTCCACTTTGGTCATGTTTGGAGGCCCAGCCTTTGGTGCCCCTGCCATATGAGACTAGATGGGTGACAACCCGAGACAGGGCTTTCTCGGTTGTGGGACCAAAACTTTGGAACTCCCTCCCCTGGAAGATTTGTGTGTCTCCCTCTATCTGTGATCATCTTCAAGGGGGAGGGGAAGACTCTACTGTTTTTTCTGGCGTTCCCTCCACTAACTGTTATTGTCCCTCCTTCCTGGTTGCATAATTATGCACACTTTTACATTTTTTCGAATCGTTTAAATATTTTATATAGACTTATGTTTACTTTAATGATACATTGGAGCCAAAAATCCTAAATATAAATACACATTGATGGGGTCTGAACTGGCAGAGACTGATCAAGAGAGAGATCTTGGGAGTCGTAGTAGATAACTCACTGAAAATGTCGAGACAGTGTGTGACTGCAATAAAGAAGGCCAATGCTATGCTGGGGGTTATTAGGAAGGGTATTGAAAACAGATCAGCCAATATCATCATGCCCTATATAAATCAATGGTGCAACCTCATTTGGAATACTGTGTGCAGTTCTGGTCACCACACCTTAAAAAGGATATTATAGCTTTGGAAAAAGTGCAGAAAAGGGCAACTCGAATGATAAAAGGGTTGGAACACTTTCCCTATGAGGAAAGGTTAAAGCACTTAGGGCTCTTTAGCTTGAAGAAAAGACGACTGAGGGGTGACATGATTGAGGTTTACAAGATTATGCATGGGAAAGAACAGGTAGAGAAAGAGGTACTTTTTTCCTTTCTCACAATACAAGAACTCGTGGGCACTCCATGAAATTGCTGAGCGGTCGGGTTAGAACGGATAAACGGAAGTACTTCTTCACCCAAAGAATGATTAACACATGGAATTCACTGCCACAGGAAGTGGTGGCGGCTACAAGCATGGACGGCTTCAAAAGGGAATTAGATAAATGGAGCAGAGGTCCATCAGTGGCTATTAGCCACAAGGTATAGATAGGGGCTCTGGGGCAAGTGATGCTCTGTCTTCTTGGTGCTTGCGGGGGGTCAACAGTGGGAGGGCTTCTAATGTCCTGGCCCCACTGGTGGACCTCCTGATGGCACCTGGTGTTTTTGGCCACTGTGTGTTACAGAGTGTTGGACTAGATGGGCCTTTGGCCTGATCCAACATTGGCGTCTCTTATGTTCTTATGTTCTTGTACTGCTCTCACAGCCAATTTGGCTCTGAACTGTGTCACACTAAGACTTAGAAAAAGGGAGAAAATTTATTTAATACATGTATCTATGTCATATTTAAAAGTTAATTATTTTTAATCTTCACCGACTGAGAAAAGAACTTGGCAACTGCCAATGTAATATTAAAATCCACCCTCTGCTAAAAGAAACCTCAAATTATCCAGTTCACACCTAGAGTCCTGGATATAGGGTTTTATCCAACTATTTCTTGTCTTGTTAAGCAAATCACAGTCGAATAGACAGCGCTGAAGACTGTCTATTTGGCCAGAACCTCACTGACAGAGTTTCCCAGAATAAGTCACCTTATTTAAAACGTCCTAATAGCTCCCCTGACGGAATAGCATTCAATCTAGTGTGCTCACCTTTATATTTAGGTTTAATATTACCGCAAACCCTTCCAGCCTGTTTTGATTTCCTGACAGTTCCACACTACAGACGATTATTTATGTTAGCTAGACTTATATTCAGGGGTCATTTCCTGCAGGAGCGCACAGGAGCAAAGCTCCGGCAGTAAAGAGCTCAGGGGGTGGGCACATGCAACCAGCCCCACCCCCAACTCCCAGCAGCCCTCAGTCAGAGGAAGAAGAAGCCAGGTAAGTTGCAGACACACACACCCCGCCCTCCCGGTCCAAAACAGTCCAGTGGCACCTTTAAGACCAAGTTTTATTCAGGTACAAGCTCGCCCTCCAAGATTCGCCCCTTCCCCCCCCCCCCCAATAGCTAGCAAACCAAAACAGTCCAGTGGAGCCTGAGCGGTGGGCGTTTCCTTCTGATGCACTTCCGGTGATGTCAGGGTGTGTGGCATATGCAAATAAGTTATGCTAATGAGTTATGCTAAGGAGCTCCTGCACCTCTTTTTCTACAAGATGACCCCTGCTTATATTTAAATGCTTTTTAAAATGTCTTTATTGTTTTAATATTGATATGATTTTGCGTTTGATGTTTGTTGCCTCGGGGATTGTAGTTAGGTGGAAAGACACCCGAGGAATGGGTTTTAATAAATAAATAAATCAACACTGAAGTAAAAATTTGCAGTAGTACAGAGTTGCAGTCTAATAAAGCCAGAACCACCAACGACACCTCTAACCTGCACAAAACTGTGCAAACCGGAGTCACGTGACACCATGAAATGGTTCAAGGGTTGTTCTTCTTCTGGGATTATCACTGGCCGTTTCCATTCACACTCTAACACTCTGTTCTTCCAAAGTGATATCATATATACAAACCTTCCACTGTCATATAAGCAGACAGAGGAACACAACGAGGTTTGCTTAGAAATGTAAATACAGAAAAATGAGAGAACAACGCTTGCCCCATTCCGCTGAGCACAGGACAACGAACAACAGATTTCAGCTAGAGAAGATATATCTGAGTTCAGCTCCACTGCCGAGCCCCATGAGGGGCCCGGCGGTGGACCTGCAAGGCCGGCGGGAGTGCAAGGAAGCCCCACGAAGGCCCTCCCTGGCCCCAGGCAGGCCGGGGTAGGGAGAGGCAGGGAGGAAGCAACATACCCTCCCTCTTCTCCTGCCTCCTCCTGGCTGAATGAGGGCCGGAAGTGGGGTGGCCGGAAGCAGGGGGCGGGGTTTCGTCATGTGCGTTCCCCCGCGTTCCCCCCCGAAATGACCTCTGAGTTCAACATTAACTTCAACTTCCAGCAAGAGCCAATCCATAGTTCGAAGGGATGGCCAAATTCCCTTTTTTTAAAAAAATATACCAGACAGGCACCTGTCCACAAGATATCAGACTTCGAATACTTGTACTGGGCTATGATCTAAGACATGTATACTGCTATGAAATCCCATTGATCTCTGGAAGACATGTATCAGTGTTCCCTCTGAGCTGAGTTAGCGTGAGCTAGCTCACAGTTTTTTAGCCTCTGGCTCACACATTTTAGTCTTCGCCCAGGAAGGATGGCTCCAGAGCAAACTGATTTATGCAGTAACCAAATCTCTCGCTCACAGTTTTAATGCCAGTAGCTCACAAAGTAGGATTTTTGCTCACAAGACTCCACAGCTTAGAGGGAGCATTGGTGTCAAATACACCCATGTTGGTTGTTGAGCGCAGGAATTCCAGTCCATTGGTTCACCACATTCCTGACGGCTCACCAATTCTAAGAAAAAGGGTAGTGATATACTGGCACAGTACAATTAGCCAACAGCTTGCCAGTTTCTCCATTTCTATTACTCATAAAAACAACAGTGCGGTTTTGGTTCATTAGCTCAGCGGCAACCCAATGAAAAGCATCAGAAGAGCATTACCCGGGAACTCCTGCGGACTCCATACGATTAGCCAAGGAGACGTCGTGAGACCAAACGTCGTACTGCCACTTCCGAAGCCCAATCACACCACAAAGGACGTTCCCGGAATGAATGCCGACTCTCATGTTGATGTCGACCCCTGTGGCTTCTCTCACCTGCCTGCGCAAAAGATCAGGAGACAGAAATTATAAAAGACACTGGGCTTCCATCCTTGCACCCACAGTTCTCGCTTGTGTCCTTATCTTCTCCAAGTACTGTGCATCGTAATTACACAAGTCCCATCAGAACATAAGAAGAGCCCTGCTGGGCTAGCAGCACAATACAGATTAGAAGGCCATTCACATCAAATTACACGTCGTAAATATACCATCGCCCTGACTTGGATGGCCTAGGCTGGCACGATGTCATCAGATCTCAGTAGCTAAGCAGGGCTGGTCCTGGTTAGTACTTGGATGCAGGGGTCATTTCCTGCAGGAGCGCACAGGAGCGAAGCTCCGGCAATAAAGAGCCCAGGGGGCGGGCACATGCAACAAGCCCCACCCCCTGCTCCCAGCAGCCCTCAGTCAGAACAAGAAGCAGCCAGGTAAGTTGCAGAGCCCCACCCCCCCGGCCCAAAACAGTCCAGTGGCACCTTTAAGACCAAGTTTTATTCAGGTACAAGCTCTCCCTCCTCTGTGAGGACAGATCTGCACGTTCCCCCCCCCCAGCTAGCAATCCAAAACAGTCCAGTGGAGCCTGAGCGGTGGGTGTTGCCTTCTGACACACTTCCAGTCATGTCAGGGGGTGTGGCATATGCAAAACGTTATGCTAATGTGTTATGCTAATGAGCTCCTGCACCTCTTTTTCTACGAAATGACCCCTGCTTGGATGGGAGACCACCAAGGAAGTCCAGAGCTGTTACGCAGGGCCAGGCAATAGGAAAGTACCTCTGTTCGTCTCTTGCCTCAATGGCCCAGGCTAGCCCGATCTCATCAGATCTTAGAAGCTAAGCAGGGTCAGCCCTGGTTAGTACCCGGATGGGAGACCACCAAGGTAGTCCAGGGTGGCTATGCAGAAGCAGGCAACGATGAACGATATTTGAACTACCTCTGTTCATCTCCTACCTTGAAAACCCTTACGGGGTCAACGCAAATCACCTGCAACTCGACGGTACTTTCCACCACCAGTACACTACCAAATCATTGATACTTGACTGGATCGCCATTCCAACAGTGGTGATGCTTTCCCCTGGTAGAAAGGGCCTACCGCTGGAGAAAAGTACTTCCAGTAGTGGAATGGAACTGTCCGATACAACCCTCTAAGCTCTAACCCTCTAAGCTGGGACCGCCTCTCCCAGTATGCCCCGGGAAGAGCGCTACGCTCAGGAAAAAAGAACCTCCTGGTGGTCCCCAGCCCGGGAGAAATCTGGCTGTCCTCGACCAGAGCCAGCGCCTTTTCAGCCCTGGCCCCCGCCTGGTGGAACACTCTGCCGGAAGACACCCGCAGGGTGCCAGGCAGAGATGTTCCGTGGGGCCTTTGGTTGAGGTCAGCGACGGGGCGTCATTTGGCACTCTTACATAAGTCCCCATCGCCCATAACCCCTCCCCCTAGGGAGTGTGTGGAGTCGGAATTCTTTCCACCATCTTATATAAGTCCCCATCGCCCATAACCCCTTCCCCTAGGGAGTGTGTGGAGTTGGAATTCTTTCCACCATCTTATATAGGCTGTTTTCTGCTATCACAAAGATGTTGTTTTATGTACTGGTA
The DNA here is from genome assembly GCF_001447785.1 of Gekko japonicus. Taxonomy (NCBI): domain Eukaryota; kingdom Metazoa; phylum Chordata; class Lepidosauria; order Squamata; family Gekkonidae; genus Gekko; species Gekko japonicus. The sequence goes on along the minus strand of NW_015171505.1, from coordinate 808,291 downwards.
TTTACTGGGTTATTTTAATCTAGTTTTAAATTGAGATTGTATATTTATGCTCTTGTAAGCAGCCCTGAGCCCTATTCTAGGGAAGGGCGGCCTAGTGAAAATAAATAATAGATGCGCATTTCCCAAAATCGTTTCCAGCGCTTCAAGATTCTGTTTTTTTGAGTACCTACTTTATAGCTTCACACATGTCGAGTCCCATCTTCACGCAGTTCTTGGCGTGTACGGGCAAGGACACAGGTAAGCCCGAGACGCAATAATAACAGTCCCCAAGGATCTTTATCCTCATGCATTCATTTTCCTGCAAAACAAGGGAGTCATCGGAAAAACCGTAAATATGGATTAGCAAGTACCTGTCTTAAGCAACATGAAATGCTGTGCTTCCGTGTGCAAAACAAACCCAATCTGTCATTGCAGTTACTCCACCTGAAAGAGCAGATTTCCAAGGAACTCCCAGGTTCCTAAGAAGCTTATCAAGGATAATCAAGCTTCATTAAAAAAAGACAAGATTATGCAAAACTTCAATGGTTCCCTTGGAATGTGGAGTGAGAAGAAGGCACCTGGATCTTGTCAAAGAACCCATAAAACAGTTGTAAGTTATTAGAACAGAAGAGCAGCCTTGCTGGATCAGAGCAGCAATCCATCTAGTCCAGCATCCTGTTTCGCACAGTGGCCAACCAGCTCCACAGAGGCCATGGCCTTCCCCTGATGTTGCTTTCTAGCACAGGCTTTAGAAGGTTTACTGCCTCTGCATATGGAGGTTTCCTTTACACACCACAGCCAGTAGCCATTGATGGACCTATCCTCCCTAAATTTGTTGAAAGACATCTATGCTTTTGGACTTCACTACTTCCGCTGGCAGTGAATACCACAATTTAATTATTTGTTGAGAGGAGGAGGAGGAGGAGGAGGAAATTGGATTTATACCCCGCCCTTCACTTGGAGTCTCAGAGCAGCTTACAAACTCCTTTCCCTTCCCCTCCCCCCCTCAGGTGGGGCTGAGAGAGCTCTCTCAAGGACTGCTCTTTCAACAGCTCTGACAGAACTATGGCTTGCCCAAGGTCATCCAGCAGCTGCAAGTGGAGGAATGGGGAATCAAACCCGGTTCTCCCAGATCAGAGTCCGCGGACTTAACCACTACGTCAAACTGAAGTATTTCCTTTTGTTTTTCCTGTACCAGTTGCCTATTTATTTTACTGGGTACCTCCAAGTTCTAGGATTATGAGAGAGGGAGAAAAAGACCGCTCTCCATTTCCTCCACTTCATTCATAATTTTACAAACCTCTGCGATGTTTCCCCTTAGCCATCTTTTTTCCCCCTAAACTAAAACATCCCAGAATCTTCAGCCTTTCCTCTTCACTGCTCTCTTCCCTACTTTTTCCAGCTCTGCAATAACCTTTTTGAGATACGGCAACCAGAATACACAGTATTCCAAATGTGGGTGTAGCATGGGTTTATGCAAGAGCATTACAATATTGCCATTTAATTCTCAGTCTTTTTCCTAATAATCTCAAGCATGGAGTCTGGCTTTCTGACCACTGCCACATGCTGGGTCAACATTTGCATTGAGCTATCCACTTTGAGCTGCGGTGGCTCAAGTGGTTAAGAAGCTGAACCACAGGCTGTGGAAGGTCAGTAGTTCAGCAGTTCGAGACCCGAGTGTGCTGCATGACGGAGTGAGCTCCCGTCTCTACTTCCAGCTCCTGCCAACCTAGCAGTTCGAAAGCAAGAAATTGCAAGTAGATAAATAGGTACCACTTCGGTGGGAAGGTAACAGCATTCCGTGCGCCTTGGCGTTTAGTCATGCCGGCCACATGACCACGGAAACGTCTTCGGACAGCGCTGGCTCTTCGGCTTGGAAACGGAGATGAGCACCGCAACCCTAGAGTCGGACTCGACTGGCTTTCGAGAAAGGGAACCTTTACCTTTACCTTTATCCACTATAACCCCAAGATTTCATTCATTTGTGGTCTCAGCAATTCCCCAGTGGGCAACACAGCAGCATAACTTGTAAGTTTAGCAAAGCTCTCTCCTCTTCTAGTTCCTGCAAAAAATTTTTTTAAAAAGAATGTGCAGGCAACATATAAAATAGAAATATTAAGGAGACAGAACTTTAAACATCTTAATTACGCATTGATGCTATTTTAGCCCATGCTGTTTCAGTACATTTAATGATTCAATTCTACCACATCCATCACGACCTAATTAAGTTACTTTCTTGTAGCTTCTTTGCCTCTAATGAGATAAAGTTCAGTGACAAAATACTTCAAAGGCCCTAATTCCCACGTCATTAGTACTTATAATTTTTACATTTGGAAAAAAGCAGAAATAGAATCAGCCATAAATAGAGGTAGTCAGAAAGATTAGATCTCTACACAGACCCAATTTTTTTATTCGAAGGATGGAAGCCTACATGCTTAATACAAGACTTCTAGAACCATCTTTTGGAGGAAAAAAACATGGACGTTTATTTTAGTTTTGAAACAATCAGCCCAGAAAATCATAATCTTAACATTATATTCTTTCAGAGTATTGGTATCTTAGTATCTTACTGAAGCTTGAGAGATTTTAAAAAATAACATAACGTGTCCCCCCCTTTTTACAAGGACAAGATAATTGGATTGGATCCCTTTCACTTATGGAGGAGGAGACACTACTATTACTGTAACTCTTCTTCCATGAACAGAAGAGCACACTTAGAGACAACCTCAAGTACAAATTCAGCTTAGCCAAAAGCTAACTTTTTGCAAATGTGGTGGCCGTGTAACAGACCAGAGTCCTTTTAAGGTAAAGGTAAAGGTTCCCTTGCTCGAAAGCCAGTCGAGTCCGACTCTAGGGTTGCGGTGCTCATCTCCGTTTCAAAGCCGAAGAGCCAGCGCTGTCCGAAGACGTTTCTGTGGTCATGTGGCCGGCATGACTAAACACCAAGGCGCACGGAACGCTGTTACCTTCCCACCGAAGTGGTACCTGTTTATCTACTTGCAATTTCTTGCTTTCGAACAGCTAGGTGGGCAGGAGCTGGAACTAGAGATGGGAGCTCACTCCATCATGCGACACCCGGGTCTCGAACTGCTGAACTACTGACCTTCCACAGTCCTTTTGGGACCTGACAATTAGTTCAATGTCTGTGACTTCTGGAATGCATTGGAGGAAATCTATTGAACTTGTTTTGCTTAACTATATGGCGCTTTTCCCAAGAGAATCTCAGACTATTAAGTTATAACGAACAGCAGGGCAGGGGGGTGTCAGGGTCTGGAAATCAACACTTTTAGACCATCAAAGCATGATTGGTTAAACACAGTAAAGGATACATACAAATTACAAACATTAGCATCACTGCAAAGATCGCAAGGCACTGAAAGAGTCACATGAACTCGGAATTCTTTGATTTTGAAAATGAGAGTGATTCTATTGGTGGCTCAGGGGTTAGGACGCTGAGCTGCAGACTGGAAGGTTAGTAGTTCGGCAGTTCGAGACCCTAGTGCCGTGTGACGGACTGAGATCCCGTCTCTGGCCCCGGCTCCTGCCAACCTAGCAGTTCGAAAGCAAGAAATCGCAAGCAGATAAACAGGCACTGCTTCGGTGGGAAAATAACAGTGTTCTGTGCGCCTCAGCATTTAGTCACGCCGGCCACATGACCACGGAAACGTCTTCGGACAGCGCTGGTTCTTCGGCTTGGAAACGGAGATGAGCACCGCAACCCTAGAGTCGGATTCGACTGACTTTCGAGCAAGGGAGACCTTTACCTTTTTAGCCCCTTAGAGGCCAAAAAAAATGTCAGGGTATAAGGTTTCGAGAGTCAACGCTTCCTTTGTCAGACATGAGTAGGACTCGAAAGCTTATACTCTGAAAATCTTGCTGGTCTTCAAGGGGCTGGCAGACTTTAATCCAACTGTTCTACTCAGGGATCATTTCGTAGAAAAAGAGGTGCAGGAGCTCATTAGCATAACTTATTTACATATGCCACACCCCCTGACATCACCGGAAGTGTGTCAGAAGGCAACACCCACCACTCAGGCTCCACTGGACTGTTTTGGATTGCTAGCTATTGGGGGGGGGACGCGCAGATCTGTCCTCTCTGCAACTTACCTGGCTGCTTCTTGTTCTGACTGAGGGCTGCTGGGAGCAGGGGGTGGGGCTTGTTGCATGTGCCCGCCCCCAGGGCTCTTTACTACCGGAGCTCCGCTCCTGTGCGCTCCTGCAGGAAATGACCCCTGGTTCTACTGCAGACCAACATGGCTAACCTCTGAAACCATTATGAATAATTAACTCAATGGTATTCCTTTCCCGGTTGTAACACAAGATCGTTTGAGCTTTTTTTTTTTTTTTTTTTTTTTTGCTTTTTTTTTTTAAAAAAGAGGTGCCGGAACTCTCAAGAGGGAAATGAAGTTTCAGTCTGTATGCTGAGAACTCATGAACTTTTAAACATTTTAAAAATAATGTTGTTCAGAGAAGTGGCTTGGTAGCCTGCCTCTTCCTCGCAGCCCTGGTATTCTTTGGAGGTCTCCCATCCAAATACTTGCCAGGGTCGGCCTTCTGAGATCTGACAAGATCGGGCTTGCCTGGGCTATCCAGGTCAGGGCGAGCTTTCTTTTTATTAACTGTTGTGGATTTTCTGTAAGTTATTTCTGTAATTTAAATGTTGACCTCCGTTTTAAAAAAAACAACCCTCAAGTAAGGGGCAACAGCGTCCGTCACCGACGACCCGTCCAGTGCGACACAGTTCAGTTTATATAGGAATAATTAAATTCTGAAAACACTTGATGACAAAACATCTTTGTCCAATAAAATGACCAAAAATAGCTCGCCTACCTTTGCAATTTGATCAAATTTTCCAAAGAGCTCGTTCAGCATCACCACCAGTTCTTTGGGAGAGCAATCGCTTGCCAGGCGAGTGAATCCCACGATGTCCGCATACAGGATGCTGGCCAAGGACATAATATTCAGTCACATCTTTAATCAGCTTCCCTTTTCTGCTAGAGCGGCGTGGACCTTTAAACCTTTCTAAAAATTCCTCATGGCCCCTGAAACCTCTTCCCTTCTCCTCCCCACCTACTAAAGTCATCCCCCCCCCCCTAGCCCCCCCCCCCCCCCAGTCTTTCAGTTTTTATAGTAAGTGATCCAGACAAATGGATTTGAATGACCTGACCTGTTCTTCCCGCTCAGCAAAAACTCAGTTTAATACAAATCTGAGCTCAGATGCAGGGAGAGGGGCTGTGGTTCTGTGGCAGAGCATCTGCTTGGCATGCAGAAGGTCCCAAGTTCAATCCCCGGCATCTCCAGTTAAAGAATCCGGCAGTAGGTGATATAAAAGACCTCAGCCTGAAACCCTGGAGAGCCGTTGCCGCTCTAAGAAGACACTACTAACTTTGATGGACTTATATGGATTCCATATAAAAGCAGTTTCATGTGTTCATGTGAGCCAGTTAACAAAAATCATGCAGTGTAAATTCTCCCCAACATCCACTGCCTCACCAGCTTAGTTTACATATTATGTCTCCTGATCTCTTAACCATGGTAAGGAGGGCCCATTAAGGATAACACGCTTCATCTCCCTCCTTCATCCCCACCTTTCTTTTAGAAGTCAAACTACAGTCAGCATTGCCTCTCCATCAGTTACAGACTTAAGCCATGGTTTGCAAACCAACTTATAGTCATGGCTGCAAACACTGATTGAAAGCTAACCATGGTTAACACTGAGCTTGAGAGAGATACACCTGGGCCGTGGTTAACCCCGGAAAGGGGGAGCAGGGCTGGCCCCAGCTTATTTTGCACCCTAGGCGAGGATCCCTTCTGGCGCCGCCACCCCCCCCCCCATGCACCCATCAATTTTAAAAAATAAATGCATTTTAGGAAGAATGAAAAACACAAATAATCAAGAAACTCCCAGAGTACGGGGCCGGGTGCAGCTTGGCGCCCGTAAGGGCCGGCCCGCTCTAGGCGATCGCCTAGTTCGCCTAGTGAGTGAGCCGGCCCTGGATGGGAGAGAATCTGTACTGAAGAAGTGGTGGAGAAGAAGCGATTCTCCCTTCTGCACAATTCCTTCTGGGCCCCACTTCTGTGACAAACCACTACAGTGACCGCATACCCTTAGACCTCTCACCTCACATTCTGATGGCGCTTCACATACAGGCTGTGGAAGTTGTTGTCGTGCTTCTTCCTGTCGTTGGTTTCTTTTAGGCGTTCTATGATGGCTAGTTTCATTCCCATAGAGATATGAGCTGGCAGTATTGATAAAAGCAAACTTTCCTAAGAAAGGAAGGAAGGAAGGAAGGACGTCTTTGAAGAAATCACTTCATATGTGGGAATAACATTTCTGTTGCTTCAGCCTAAAATACTGCCCATCATTTTCTCACATTTGCCCACCGGAATTTGCTTCACTTATGTAGTCTCCAGCACTCCTGTGCTTCTTTCAAGTGCCACCCGGGATCAGTGTTCCCTCTAAGATGAGTTATTGTGAGCTAGCTCACAATTTTCTCAGCTTCCAACTCACACATTTTTGTCTTAGCTCCAGAAGGAGGGCTCCAGAGCAAACTAATTGATGCAGTAGCTAAATCACCTGCTCACAAATTTAATGCCAGTAGCTCACAAAGTAGAATTTTTGTTCACAGGACTCCATAGCTTAGAGGGAGCGTTGCCCGGGATCCATTCCAGGTTTTGGCAGGCTCTGATTATAACCAGGAGCTCTTTCCCCCTTGTTTCTCTACTAGCCACACCCCTTGCATTTGGCCCCTCCCCTTTGGCGCTACCTTTTCTGCACTGACCACCAATGTTCCCTCTAAGCTGTGGAGTCTTGTGAGCAAAAATTCTACATTGTGAGCTACTGTCATTAAAGTTGTAAGCGAGCACTTTGGTTACTGCATAGATTAGTTTGCTCTGGAGCCATCCTTCCTGAGCTAAGACAAAAAATGTGTGAGCTGAAGGCTAAAAAACTGTGAGCTGGCTCACACCAACTCAGCTTAGAGGGAACACTGCTGACCACTCCCTTTTCCATTTTCAGTTTGTTTACCCTGGTAGAGAGAACTCATACAAAGTTCTGCTGTCTTGGCTACCTCTCATTACTCTGCATAAAAGCCAGAGAGAAGAAATGATGCCTTCTGTGATTTTATTTGGAGCGCTATGCAACAAAATCGATAGCCAGCCTTCACCGGACGTCTGCATCATCCGCCAAAACAAGCTTCTGGTTGCGGGGGCAGCAATGCGCAAAGAACCCCCGAGGGATTTCTTTCCCCCAGTGTAGACACCTTTCCTGGTTCCCGCCAAGTGTTTTAAAGTGGGTGGGGCTTTGCCCTTGCAACGCTTCTGATTGGCCGTTGGAGATCTGATGGGCTGTGCGGTTTTTTCAAAAATGTCATTTCAGCAGCAGCCGCCACCAAAGCTCAAGGATGTGTGACTGAAGGGAAGCTGCAGCAGAATGGCAGGCTCTGCCTCTCGGGGCAGGCGTCTGTGCAGCCATTGTATGTACCCACCACCAATGCTCCCTCTAAGCTGTGGAGTCTCGTGAGCAAAAATTCTGCTCTGCAAGCTACTGGCATTAAAGTTGTGGGCAAGCGATTTGGCTACTGCATAATTGCTCTGCAAGCTACTGGCATTAAAGTTGTGGGCAAGCGATTTGGCTACTGCATAATGTGTGAACCGGAGGCTAAAAAAATCTGTGAGCTAGCTCACACTAACTCAGCTTAGAGGGAGCACCATCCACCACACTGTGTAAGAATTTCAAAGGTGCCCACAGGCTCAAAAAGGTTGGGGACCCCTGTTCTCGAACAATGGCTTGCAACGCCCCTGGCACTCTCACCATAGCATTAGCCACAAATCTTAGATATCAACAATCCATCCTTTCTACCACCCCTTCCAACACAATGCTTGCAAGACCTTTCCCTGTTGTGTCTGTGACATGCGGAAATTCCAAAAAAAAAAAAAAAAAAACCCCCACAAGCGCCCAAATTCCTTTGATGTCCGCTGATTTGTCGTTAACAAAGAAAGAGGGAGTGTCTGTGATTAGAGTGGGACCTCCTCCCTTGGCACCTTAACAGATGCTTGCTTTCTCAAATAATCCATCACCATAAAGTAATAAAGTCGACATTCTCCTCCCAGGGCTCTTTTTTGTAGCAGGAACTCCTTTGCATATTAGGCGACACACCCCTAATGTGGCCAATCCTCCAAGAGTTTACAGAGCTCTTCTTACAGGGGCTACTGTAAGCTCTTGGAGGATTAGCTACATGGCTCTGGGATTCAGAGGTTGACTGCATCTGAACATGGAGGTTCCCCTCAGTCACCATGGCTAGTAGCTTGTTGTTGTTGTTGTTGTTCAGTCGCACAGTCGAGTCCGACTCTTCGCGACCCCATGGATCATCTCCCGCCAGGCCCTCCTGTCTTCCGCCGTCCTCTGAAGTTGGCTCAATTTCATGTTCGTTGCATCGATGACACTGTCTAACCATCTCATCCTTTGCCGTCCCCGTCTTCGTAGTAGTACTGACAGGCTTATCCTCCATGATTCTATCGAATCCCCTTTTAAAGCTATTTATTCCTGTGGCCATCATTACACCCTCTGGCAGTGAATTCTGCATTTTAATCACTTCTGATTAGATCCAAAGACATGTGTTGCGATGATAATAACAGTATTAAAGCAAGTCCAAAAAATGATCCGAAAACCCCCGAAACCTGTATGTGTACTGCACTTACAAAAATAGTTTAAGTAATTAAAGTAACAGCATAAGATTACAGCATTTTCCCCTTCTAAGAATAATTTGGAATCTTATACAATGATGTCATGACACTTCAGTGAGACTTATTGATATGTACCAGTTGAGACACTAACTAGAGATACTGCATACTCTCCATTTGTGTTCGGAAGAAGATTAGTATCGAAACGGTTGAACATTCCGGAGATCATCGTTAACATCTCACCAATTTACTTATTTTTGTACTTACCTTGTGAAATGTTAATCGTGTGTATTTTCGGACTCTGGATTATTACACTGTCGCTTTAATTACTTAAACTATTTTTGTAAGCGCAGTATGCATACAGGTTTCCGGGTTTTTTGGATCATTTTTTGGACTAGATCCAAAGACACCCATTCCTTAAGAGAGAAGAGGAAGACACAGAAGGTAGTCCCTGCAACTCTCCTTTCAAACTAATTTCCCTGCCCAAAGGCAACCTGCGGTGCTCTGATTTGAAAAACACGCTGATAAGAGAACGTTTCCTGCATCAGTCGCTCTGGGTAAACGGAATCAAGCACAAATCACAGCCCTCTTGCTTTGTGATTACAACGGAAACACCGCATTAGAATAAAGCACAATGTTATTTTAAGAAAAGCCTAATGCACTCACCTGCTGCCTCTTTTCAATCTTCAGCTTCATCTGGACTTGGATGCATTTTAAAGTGTACCTGTACAAATCCAGAGAAGCGTCTTGTATCTGATGCTTGTGAAATGCCCCCATTAGGTTACCGCAAAGGAAGATGGATGCATTGGCAAGCACCTGGGGGGAGAAAATGTCCTAAAATTGTGATCCATGGTTTCGCAGGGCAAATTGCATCTTCTTTTTCCCTTGCCCAGAACTTGAGACCCTAATACCAATATCACAACCCATGTAAACCCACTGCAAAATGCAACTATGGTCCCATACTTCAGCGCTTGCTAGTGCTTTCCCCCCAAGTTAGCTAGAGATCCTGAGATTATCATGTATGTGTGAGAGCAAGATTCCAGTCCAATAGCTCCTAAAAGTCAAGAAGATTTCCAGTTGTAAGCTTTCAAGAGTCAAAGGTCCTTTTTAAGACTCTCAAAAGCTGATACGCTGGAAATCCTGTTTGTATTTATGATGCTACTGGACTCAAGAACATAAGAACATAAGAGAACCATGTTGGATCAGGCCAATGGCCCATCCAGTACAACTTTCTGTGTCACACAATGCCAAATACCATCAGGAGGTGCATCAGCAGGGCCAGAACTCCAGAAGCCCTCCCACTGTTGCCCCCCAAGCACCAAGAAGACAGAGCCTCACTGCCCCAGACATAGTCTTCCATCTCTACATTCTAATAGCCACTGATGGACCGCTGCACCATGTGTATATCCAATCCCCTCTTGAAGCTGTCTGTGCTTATAGCCGCCACTTCTTGTGGTAGTGACTCAAATCTTGCTCTGTGCAGACCCAACTGGAACTATGTATGTGTGCGTCCTTTTCTCTGATAAGGACTAACTAATGATGCCCTCTTCTGCCTATCTACATGGATGCAACTTTCTCCACACTCTGATGGCTAGGTCATTCAGAAAAAAACTGAAAATCCTCAGCTTTCAGGAGAAACTCCAACCTTTAACTCCCACTGATGAAATATCAAAGGGCCATTGTGGACTATTAATCTGTAATCCAGCTAACAAAAGAATGGTTGGCCAGTATCTGTAACTCCATATTCCTCCTCTTTCATCACCACGCAAGCACATGGAACCATTCCCAAGGGTACACCCTCCATGGACAAACATTAGCACAGCAACTACACAACCCTGGATGTGTGCGGCAACAATTCCCATAAGTGTGGACATTGCAACCAAAACGTTGTTGCAAACAGGGGGACGCTTACTGGCCATAACCACTGTTGCTCACTTCAAGAAAGTCTACATATCTGATGCGAGACTCACACAGAGAAGAAAAAGAAGAGAAGAGATTGGATTTATACCCCGCCCTCCACTACCCAAAAGAGTCTGGGAGCAGTTTATAATCTCCTTCCCCACTCCACAACAGACACCCTGTGAGGTAGGTGGGGCTGAGAGAGCTCTGAGAACTGCTCTTGAGAGAGCAGCTTTGAAAGGTCACACCAGCAGCTGCATGTGGAGGAGTGGAGAATCAAACCCGGTTCTCCCAGATTAGAGTCCGTGCTCCTAACCACTACACCAAACTGATAATGGTTTAAATTAAGCCCTGGTAAATAGTATCATTGTCATTACGTTTTGAACTTCCCAAGAACCATGCGGCCATAACTGTAGATACACAGCTAGTTCATAAAGAAAGAAGCAGAGATTAGATCAATTATTCCCCCAGCTGGTCTCAGAGATAAAGTCCAAAAGATCTTGGGAGTGTGTGTGTGTGGGGAAGAGAATAGGGAGTTTGAGCTTCTCCCTCCCTGTCAATTGACTAGCACCCAAAGCTTGGCCACAGATCCAGACCAATGCTCCCTCTAAGCTGTGGAGTCTTGTAAGCAAAAATTCTGCTCTGTGAGCTACTGGCATTAAAGTTGTGAGCGAGCCATTTGGCTACCGCATGAATTCGTTTGCTCCGGAGCCGTCCTTCCTGAGCTAAGACAAAAATGTGTGAGCCGGAGGCTAAAAAATTGTGAGCTAGCTCGCACTAACTCATCTTAGAGGGAACACTGATCCAGACTCTCTTACATCTTACGCTTGGAAACCTCGTCCTGTGGTCACCCCTTTTGTTTGAAAACTGAAACTGAACACCATCTCTTCCCCCAAGTCAAGGGAGCCAAGCCTGCCCTGCCCTGGATAGCCAGGCAAGCCTGATCTCATCAGATCTCGGAAGCTAAGCAGGGCCGACCCTGGGCAAGTACTTGGATGGGAGACCTCCAAGGAATACCAGGGCCGGGAAACAGAGGCAGGCAATAGCAAGCCACCTCTCTGAACAGCCAAGCCCCACTAGGGGTCGCCAGACGTCATCTATGGCTTCCAGGCATACATGCACACAGGGCTTTTTTTTTTAATAAAAAGCCCAGCAGAAACTCATTAGCATAATAGGACATACCCAACAGCAGGAACTCATTAGCATATTAGGCCATACCCCTGACAGCACAGCTCATTCGCATATTAGGCCACACCCCCATGCTACCAGAAGTGTGGTCATCCAGCCACACCCACCTTTTGCTTCTCATTCTCTTTACCTTGTTTAACCCAGGGCTTTTTGCATGTTAGGCCACACACCCCTAATTGTAGCCAATCCCAATGAGTTGCCGCTGGTTGGGTGTGGCCTATTATGCGAATGCGTTCCTGCTGGGCGTGGCCAACTTGGGATCCAGCCGGAACTCCGTTCCTGTCAGAGGTCATTTGGGGGGGGGGAACGCGGGGGAACGCAGTTCCCCCGGGTGAGGTGCAGGGCACATGACGAAGCCCCGCCCCCTGCTTCCGGCCGCCCCACTTCCAGCCCTCATTCAGCCAGGAGGAGGCAGGAGAAGTTGCTTCCTCCCCGCCTCTCCCCACCCCTGCCTGCCTGGAGCCAGGGAGGGCCTTGGCGGGGCTTCCTCGCACTCCCGCCGGCCTTGCAGGTCCACCGCCGGGCCCCTGATGTCAGGGGGTGTGGCATATGCTAATGAGTTATGCTAATGAGTTCCCCTAGCTCTTTTTCTACGAAATGACCCCTGGTTCCTGTGCGTTCCTGCCCAAAAATAGCCCTGCACGCACACACACACACACACACACACACACACACACACACATACATACACACAAAACACACACACACACACCCAAAAAAGGGGAGCCAAGTCTGCCCCACATAGCAGCCGTGCTTTGGCGGCACTCTCACTTTACCACCTCAACATTTCAAAGCACCTGAAGGCTCAACGAAGCTGGGAATCCCTGCTCTGAACCCAGGATTTGTGTATATTAAAAAGGAGGGAGAATCTACCGCCCTGGCAAAGGACCAGGGTGGCTCCTTCATGCTACAACGAAGCTGTTTGTCAGAGCCAAGCCCCAGAGAAGACGAAACATTGCCTGTGATATATGAGGACAGGCAGGAGAGGGAAATGGGTGGCAGCCCAGGACCGATCAAAGGTCCACATAAATTTGCAAGTGTTAGGCAATAAAATAAAATAACGATGCCAACCAGCAGTCCGAAAAGAATTTGGGAATGCGGATCTGGAACCGCATCTCTGGCACTCTGGCCCAATCTGCATCTAGCATTTGCTCCAAACCCACACTGGGACAGAAAAAGATGCGGCTCAAAACCACATTCAAATATCCCCGGGCCAACACAGTACTGACTGCAGAGTCGCCCCTGAATGGCCATGAAGCGGACATCAATCTATGCAGAGGCTTCCATAAAGTCGGGAGACCAAACAAAGTGAAAGCGGCACGCAGTCTGGGCGCTACCATAAAATCCGACAATCGATCAAAGTGAAAGTGGCATACAATGTCGAGTGGGATTTCTGTTCCAGCGTGGGTTTGATAAAACAGCAGCGCAAATGGCTAGTTGCAGACTGGGCCTGCATCTCAACCAGGGCTATTTTTGAGCAGGAACGCAGAGGAACGGAGTTCCGGCTGGCTTCCAAGTTGGCCACGCCCAGCAGGAACGCATTAGCATAATAGGCCACACCCAACAGCAGAAACTCATTAGGATTGGCTACATTAGGGGTGTGTGGCCTAACATGCAAAGGCGTTCCTGCTACAAAAAAAGGCCCTGGGTTTTGACAACAAACAAGGTAAACAGAATAGCAAGCAAAAGGTGGGTGTGGCTGGATAACCACACTTCTGGTAACATGGGGGTGTGGCCTAATGTGCTAATGAGCTGTGCTGTCAGGGGTGTGGCCTAATATGCTAATGGGTTTCTGCTGTTGGGAGTGGCCTATTATGCTAATGAGTTCCTGCTGGGCTTTTTCTACAAAAAGAGCCATGATTACTCTTCCCAAGCGTGCGTTTTCAGCTTCTTCTGCACTCTGTCTGACATGACAGTTGCTAATCAGAACTGTCTGTTCTCCGTGCCAAACCTTCCTCTTTCAATGCCTGCATGATGAAGTCATTTTTCATTCCTATTATAATCGGCAGCCGTGAACTCTACTGTCCTCCTGAAATGCCAGTCAATGCCAAACAAAACCAAAAAAGACCCTAGCAAGCTCTTTCTACAAGAGGGTGCAGAGGCTCATTCTGGGACTCCATTATGAATACAACAAGCATTGACAAACTGTGAAAGAGGATGCAGTTTGCTCAGCTGAAAAGTAATTGAGGGAGACGATACACGCAGGCACGGATTTGTGCTGACGATGTACGGGAAGGCAAAAACATTGCTTTGAGGAGCCAATAGACTCAAGCTTCCTCCAAAGATCCTTCCTTCAGTCTCTGGAGCCTTCCTGCAACTTCAATGGGTGGGTCCTGTGTTGGAGGAAGAGCCACTGAGGTTGGAACACGACTTCAAATTTTATTCGGTGGAGTGGTGGGACCGGGGGTAGGATCCAGAACAATATCAGCAAACTGAAGCAATACCCTTGGCTGAAGAAGTCAACTCGTCAAGGACAGCCAGAATGGTGTAGTGGTTAAAGTGTCAGACTAGGAACTGGGAGGCTCCAGGTTCGAATCCCCACTTGTTCCATGGAAGCACGCTGGGTGGCCTTCGGCCAGTCACATGTTCTCAGCCTGACTTACCTCACAGGTTGTTTTGAGGTTAAAATGGAGGAAAGGAGAACGATGGAAGCCACTTTTGATCCCCATTGGGGAGAAAGGCGGCATATAAATATATTATATTATATATATACATATATATTTTTTAAAAGGCAGGATATAAATAAAAATATAAATAAGTCAAGGACCAAAGGTCTAATGAAGATCCAAGACATATCTCCCAACAAAGGTGAGAAGAAAACCACTGTCAACAATTTCAGAAAATGTCAGGCCCGTAGCCACAGGGGGCATTTGGGGGCAATGCCCCCCCACAGATGAGCACTGCCCCCACAAACAAATTTTTTTGGGGAAAAAAATAATGTAAATTAAAAAAATTAAAGGTAAGGTGCATGTGGGATTTACAAAACGACCCTGGGGACAGTCAGGGAAGCTTCAGTCACATTTTCTTTCTTCCAGCCCCCCCCCCCCCAAAATCGGTTTTTAAAAAATGCAAAAAAAAATTTTTTTTCAAAAAATAAAATAAAATAAAATTGCAAAATGCAAAAGAGAGTCAGCGATTCCCCCCTCCCTCCCAGCTTACACAGAAAAGCAGCCCGGGATTGCGTCTCTCCAATCGAAAGGACTAGAGGAGGACTAGAGGTCACAGCGGAACCCAAGCTGCTGCTTCTGCTGCTGCAAGAGGAGCAGCAGGCATGGCCGGGGCACCCGCCCCTTGGATTTCCCCATGCCGCAGCGACCAAACTTTTCTGGCTACGCCCCTGGAACATGTGTGTGTTTACACATACTCGTTTCTGAGGAGGCTGAACCCAGGATGTTCAGTTCTGCCTTTTGGCAAAATTGTTCCGTCTTTGCAACTCAAAAGAGACAAGAGCTGGGAAAGTCACTCTGGGTTAGCTGCCAATCAGCTGGAATATCTACAGTGCGGGCAGCCTCTCCCTCACGTCGCATCTCCGGATGATGCAAGAGGGACAGGGGTTCAAGGGCAGGCTTAGTCACACTGACTCACTGGGTTTTGCCTGCGCTCAGCATCTGAAAGGGCACGAGGTCAGGGAGGTAATTCCCTCCACCTCAGATTAGCAAGTGACTGGCAATGTCGGTTGGGGGTTTTTTGGCTTGTGGTATATTTCTGCCACTCTTTCACAAATCTTTCTGAGCTGTTTTTGCAAACCGTATAGCAAGGTGGTGGTTGTTATTTTTTTGGGGGGGTGCACCTGGAAGTCACGGCGTCTTCTGGTGACTGACCCCTACTGGGGGCCTGGAGGATATGCAGAGAGGTGGCTTAATAAAGCCTGCCCCCTCCTCCCAACTGCTGGTATTCCAAGGAGGTCTCTCATCCAAGTACTAACCACAGTCGACCCTGCTTAGCTTCTGAGATCTGACGAGATTGGGCCCGCCTGGGCTATCCAGGTCAGGGCGCAAGCTAGGGATCCCAAGTCCCCCCGGGGGGCGGGGAAAACCCCGCCCCAGAGGCCCGTTCCCTGGCGCCGCTGGATCGGCCCCCCGGGGGAACTCCTCCCCGACGTGCGCGTCACCCGGAAGTGACGCCGGCAAGCTTGGCATGCTGGGGGCGGGGCCACGGCAATACAAGGGAAAACGCTATGGTTTCCCGCCCCCAGCATGCCCGGTGTCATAACGTCACTTTCTGGTGACGTGTGTGTGGCGTGCGCGCACGCTCCGGGATCCACCCAGGAGTCCCCCACCGCCAAGGTAAGTTCCACTTGGCAACCCTAGCGCAAGCTGTGTTTGTTTTGTTTTTAATTTTCATACTTGGAACCGGCCTTCTCTGAGTTTCTCTGTAGGTGGACGGTAAATGGACTGTTTCTGTCTTCAGGCAGAATTATAAACAGGGGCTGGGTGGATGCTTGCACGGAAGAGCAGGAGATAAGTATTAACAAGCACCGGCCGCTGTCCGTCAAGACAGTGCCACTGGATTTCCAAAGAGTGGCTGCCAGGGGTCATTTCCTGCAGGAGAGCACAGGAGTGGAGCTCTGGCAGTAAGGAGCCCGGGGGGCAGACACATGCAACAAGCCCCACCCCCTGCTCCCAGCAGCCCTCAATTGGGCCACGAGGAGCAAGAAGCAGCCAGGTAAGTTGCACAGCCCCCCCCCCGGCCTGCCTTCAGTACAAGCTCTTCCTCCTCTGTGAGGGCAGATCTGCGCATTCCCCCACATAGCTAGCAATCCAAAACAGTCCAGTGGTACCTTTAAGACCAAGTTTTATTCAGGTACAAGCTCTCC
Source organism: Gekko japonicus (assembly GCF_001447785.1). NCBI lineage: Eukaryota > Metazoa > Chordata > Lepidosauria > Squamata > Gekkonidae > Gekko > Gekko japonicus. The sequence goes on along the minus strand of NW_015171505.1, from coordinate 791,727 downwards.
CTCCTCTGTGAGGACAGATCTACACGTTCCCCTCCCCCAATAGCTAGCAATCTAAAACAGTCCAGTGGGGAGTCTGAGCGGTGGGTGTTGCCTTCTGACACACATCCGGTGATGTCAGGGGGTGTGGCATATGCAAATAAGTTATGCTAATAAGTTATGCTAATGAGCTCCTGCACCTCTTTTTCTACGAAATGACCCCGGTGGCTGCCTACTCTGTTTTCAGGGTTTTTTGCAGGAAGAGTACATGGGACATAGAAGAACTTCGGACTCCTATTTATATCTCAGCTGGGGCCTTAAGTCAATGGTGGAGGCTTTTGCCTCAGAATTCTTCTTTTTTTGTGTGTGGGGGGGGGGGAATGCCGCAACAGAATAAAGTTGCTATCTCAGTTACCTTGCAGATCTACAGAAACATCATACAAGGTCTTCTATAGTATACGCGTTATAGAAATTATTGGGGTGACAGGCCACTGGGGGCAGGGTAGGTGCACCGGCATCATACCGGCGAGTGACATCACTTCCAGCAAAAACCAGAAGTGGCATCATGGCATCAGGGGGTGACGCTCTAGGATTCACCAAAACTCTATGGTTAAACCATAGGGACTTGAGCAGATCCTATAGTATTGCCCCTGACACCATGCCATCACTACAGTTTTCAACAGCAGTGACATATGGGGGAGATTTCTGGGAGGTCTTCCCACCGTATGGGGAAACCCGGCAGGCCTAAGCACTAAGCCTTTTCACCAAGGTCATTTTGTCTGAGAATAACATCCCACAAAGAAAAGGCACAGCTTTGAGAGGAAGAGAATCAAAACCACCATGTTGCCTAAAGAGAAGCCTAGCACACATGGTAACAGCTGCAGTTGAGAGGCAAAAAAGCATAATAACCATTCAACTGTTCTCCTGTTTGACATGCTAACCCACAAGTTCAGTTTGAGTCAATCTGTGGTTACTAGGAACTGGTGGGAGAAGTGTTTTATTTTATTTTATTTTGAATTTCCTCTACAACCCCTTAATGACGGAACAAAGGGCTGGAGAAAACTTTCTTTAAAAAAACAACAACAACAAATGAGTATATCCATTTGAAGGTTTAATCGTGTTTTTATCTTATATATACGTACACAGGTATTACATCAGCTTTGAAATCCAGCCAATAGATAAATCCAGGCTGTGTTCGCTTCCAAAGCCAACACAAATGAGTTCACAGAAAGTATTCATCTCTGAACTGGTTCACAGCATTCCAGGCTGTGGCACACGAGACACAATTCCGTACGCACAGATCCCACAGGCGATTCACAATGTGTAAGGAGAATGCACAAGTGAGAGGCACAAAATCAGGCCTTCCCACCACATCACACGTTTTACTGGAAGACGCAAGCATTCACCACACACGAGGAACCGTATCGGACTCGTACATAACTCCTTACTGACTACCAGTGTTCCCTCTAAGCTGAGTTAGTGTGAGCTAGCTCACAGTTTTTTAGCCTCCAGCTCACACATTTTTGTCTCAGCTCAGGAAAGATGGCCTCCAGAGCAAACTAATTTATGCAGTAGCCAAATTGTTTGCTCTTTACTTTAACGCCAGTAGCTCACAAAGTAGAATTTTTGCTCACAAGACCTCACAGCTTAGAGGGAACATTGCTGACTACCCATGGATATGAAGCATCATAAACCGGATCAACAGGCTAGGATGCTCAGGGCCTTTGGAGGGTGCTCAGGGCCTTTTCAGCGGCAGCCCCACAATTACAAAACAGCCTACAATATAACCCTGAAATTATGTCACGTCCTCCTCAAATGCCACCCTCCCCTGCGTTTGGCGAGACCGTGCTGGCCAGGGTTCCCTCCAAGCGGAGTTAGTGTGAGCAGGCTCATGGTTTTTTTAGCCTGTCTGACTCATGCATTTTTATCTTAGCTCAGAAAGGATGGCTCCAGAAGCAAACTAATTTACGCAGTGGCCAAATGGCTCACTCACGACTTTAATGCCAGTCGCTCACCAAGTAGAATTTTTGCTCACAGGAATCCACAGCTTAGAGGGAGCATTGGTGCTGGCTACCTGATGTATACAGCTTTAAGACAGAGAGGCTCTTTAAACTGGGGGGAAAGGACAGGAAGAAAATATCCCAGTGATCCTTGCCTGATCTTCAAAACATCACTTGGGCTGCTAAATCAGCCATTAAAACCCCCGGGGGAAGATCTTAATTACGGGCCTCCTGGCTTCTGTCTAGTTTAGTCCTGAGATTCAACCAGCACGAACTAAGGCAGATGGGAAGCACTGAATACGGAGAAGACGCTTGGAATGTTAACCACCGGGCACGTTGGATGCAAATCTTTTCTGCCAGACTCCTGAGAGCAGAAAGCAAAACGATAAGAAGGGGTGTGAGAGAGAGCGCGTGAGTTGCGTCATTCGACCAAAAAGCATTCATTTGGGGGAAGGAAACGAGTTACCTCACTCCCTGAGACATGATGCACCCACCTCAAATATGCAGATCCTGAATCACGGGGCGGTTCGGGCCCTGCACGCTGAGCTGTTTATCAGATTTCAGAAGCCGCATGACTAGACGGCCGACCCCTGGCTGCCAAGCCATTGTGAACCTTCACAAGAGCATGTTTTTCACCGTTTTAAAACAGGGAGGTGTCTTCCCCCCCCCCACACACCACCCATTTAGGAACTCTCTTTGCAGGCCGGCCAAGTATTTTCTCCAGAGTTTAGCACAAATTACAATGCTATAAAGGGACCCGTGGCTTTCACTTTAGCTTAAGTAACGGGATACAAAGGCGAGTTTTTTGTGTTCCTCTCCCTGCATGGGAAGGACTGGTTTTGTCAGACAAATTATTTCAGTGGGTACAATCCAATTCGGCAGGTGCAAGGGCTAAACTTTCTACAGACTGCGGACAGATTTTGTAAGTGCCCCCCCCCAAAGCCTCACTCCTCCTTGGCCTTAACCGGGGTTGCCAGTGTCCAGGTGGCACCTGGAGATCTCTAGACGACCAAGGTCAGTTCACTTGGAGAAAATAGCTGCTTTGGAGGGTGCACTCTACGGCACTGCATTCCGTTCGGATCCCTCCCTTCCTCAAACCATGATCTCCCCAGACTCCACGTCCAAAAATCTTCAGGTATTTCCCAACCCAGAGCTTTCATAAGAACATAAGAGAAGCCAATGTTGGATCAGGCCAATGGCCCGTCCAGTCCAACACTCTGTGTCACACAGTGGCCAAAAATACCAGGTGCCATCAGGAGGTCCACCAGCAGGGCCAGAACTCCAGAAGCCCTCCCAGAGCTTTCATAAGAACATAAGAGAAGCCAATGTTGGATCAGGCCAATGGCCCGTCCAGTCCAACACTCTGTGTCACGCAGTGGCCAAAACCCAAGTGCTATCAGGAGGTCCACCAGCAGGGCCAGAACTCCAGAAGCCCTCCCACTGTTGCCTCCTGAGCACCAAGAATACAGAGCATCACTCGCCCCAGACATCTATATCTTGTGGCCAATAGCCACAGATGGACCTCTGCTCCATATGTTTATCCAGTCCCCTCTTGAACCTGAGAGAGCTAGTTTGGCGTAGTGGTTAGGAGCACGGACTCTTAATCTGGGGGAACTGGGTTTGATTCCCCACTCCTCCACCTGCAGCTGCTGGTGTGACCCTGGGACATTCACAAGTTCTTTCAGAGCTGTTCTCTCAAGAGCAGTCCTCGAGAGAGCTCTCCCAGCCCCACCTACCTCACAGGTTGTCTGTCGTGGGGAGGGAAAGGGAAAGGAGTTTGTAAGCCCCTCTGAGACTCCTTTGGGTAGTGAACGGCGGGGTATAAATCCAATCTCTTCTACTAACTCCCATCATCCTCTGCTGGATCCAGAGAGATGCCGACCAGTTCTGAAGTGAGCTGCTCACGGCATCCCATGGGCACTCAAGTCCACTCCCAGGGTACCTGACCAAAACCCGCCTCCCAGCCATTGTTGTTTATCAGCCTACAAACATTTTGACAGTTCTCTGAGGCATTTTTGGCACTTGGGCCCCTGAAGGTGCCTACCCCCGGCAGACCAAACGCACTCATTCTTGTCAGAAGCGTTCTATTCTCTGAAGACTTTCGACTTACTTGATACACGAGATGTGGTTCCCGCT
>NW_015171505.1:767829-787596 GCF_001447785.1 Gekko japonicus | reverse complement strand
TGGTCAGGACGACAATATGAGACAGAGCTGAAATACTGCTAACGATGATGGCCTCTCTCATTCCAAAGGGCAGCATGGTGTAAGCAGTGAAAATTATGAACAGAAAGAACGGGACCTGTAAAAAGAAACAAGGGAGGGTCTCGGTTTTGAATTCTTTTTCCCCAAGCGGTGGTAGAAAGCGATGTCAAGTGGCAGCTGACTTATGGCGAATCCGTAGAGCTTTCAAGCCAAGAGACGTTCAGAGGTGGTATTGCCGTAATTACCTGCCTTGGTGTAGCAACCCTGGCCTTCCTTGGTGGTCTCTCATCCAAGTACTAACCAGGGCCGACCCTGCTTAGCTTCCCAGACCTGACAAGGTCTGGCTAGCCTGGGCCAAGGCTTTTTCCAGGTACCCATCCAAAATTTTTGGGAGCAATGTTGGATAAACAGCGGAAAGCACATGAATACTGAAAGTCCAACTCCCTGTCCCAAACAAAACCCCTGTAAAGAAGCAATGGGCACAGAAACTTCCTAATAATTCAGTGAAATAGAAGTACATAGAGCCCAGTTTCTCAAATGGCTAGGAAACGCATAAGTTATTCTGCTTGTCAAAATTCCCGAAATTCCATTATGCTGATTTATACTGACATGAAACCACTGCATTGGGGAACAGACAGGGAACCGTGGAGGAACATAGAAAGAATTGGAAGACCAAGATTTAGATAATTGTATGGACTTATTTGTAGATATTCAGAAATCATTTACAGAAACTTATACGTAGATCTACCACCAGTTATAATTTTGTGTGTGTGTGTGTATATATATATATATATATATATTCTTTTTTTAAAAAGCCTTATTTTGCTGCTGGATTTTAAGTCGTCCCCCCCTTGTTCTTTTTTGCTGAGTTATTTTTTTAAAAGAAAGGGTTTTTTTAAAAAAAAAATAGATAATTGTGGCCTTACATACTGCAGATAAAGTGAAATCTAGCATCAGTAGCAAGACATCACGTCATTGACAACTGTTATCATAACGAAGTTTGAATCCAGTGGCACCTTTAAGACCAACAAACACCGAGAGCTAGTTTGGTGTAGTGGTTAGGAACACGGATTGTAAACCGCTCCCAGACTCCTTCGGGTAGTGAAGGGTGGGGTATAAATCCAATCTCTTCTTTTCTTCTTATTCTGGGTATAAACTTTTGTGTGCAGATCTGTCTCAGAGCGGCTTACAAACTCCTTTCCCTTCCCCTCCCCACAATAGACACCCTGCGAGGTAGGTGGGGCAGAGAGAGCTCTGACAGAAACTGCTCTTTTTTCAAGAACAGCTCTTATCAGAACTACGGCTTGCCCAAGGCCATCCAGCCAGGTGCAAGTGGAGGAGTGGGGAATCAAACCCGGTTCTCCCAGATTAGAGACCCCGCACTTAACCACTACACCAAACTACACCAAATACCAATGGGTGCCCTAGTTAGTGAAATATGGATAACCTTTTGAATATATGCCCCAGACATACCCAGGTCTCGCTTGTGTTACTGAAGGTACGAGATTTGGATGATGCTGTATTTTTTAATTTCATTTATACCCTTCTTTTCTCACCTGTGGGGACCCTCCTTCTTTGTGGGCTCTCCTTCTTTGGAGGTTTTCAAACAGAGGCTCGATGGCCATCTGACAGCAATGCAGATTCTGTGAACTGAGGCAGGTCCTGAGAAGGGAGGGCAGGAAGGGTTGGCTCAGAGCTTAGTTCTTATGGCCCAAGGAAATGCCAGTCGCCACTTTGGGGCCAGGAAGCAATTTTCTCCAGGCCAGGGATCCTGGGTGGGTTTTTGTGGGTTTTTTTTTGCCATCTTCTGGGCATGGAGCAGGGGTCACTGGGTGTGTGGGGGGGAAGGTATTTGTGAATTTCCTGCATTGTGCAGGGGGGGTGGACTAGATGACCCTGGAGGTCCCTTCCAACTCTGTGATTCTATGACCCAAAGTGACTTACAACCGTCTCCTCTGCTCCATTTTATCCTCACAACAACCCTATGAGGTAAGTTAGGCTTTCCTTAATTTTGTGGTAAGAGGTAAGAATTTTCCTCCCGGGGGGCATTTCCATCTCATTTAAATCTTGTACAATCCTATATGAAGAAAATACAAAAATATTTTTAAAGGAAATATTGGTAACATTTAAGAAAAAACAACCGGCATGCCAGTCAGAGTGTCGGCTTAGGACCGGCGAGACCCAGGCGCCAGGCCTCACGAAGCCATTCAGCTCAATCAGGCGTTGTCTCGGTCTCAGCCTAACCTACCCCACAGGGTTGTTGTTGCTGTGAGGGTAAAATGGAGGAGGGCAGAACAGTGAATACTACCTCGGGCTCCTTAGGGGATGGGCAAGAGAGAGGTCGGCATATTGTAAAAGTTTCCCTGCGGGGTGTGGGACACTTTAAGCTCCTTGTCTCTAGGCCAGGCATACCAAACAATGCCCTGACCTGGATAGCCCAGGCTAGCCCGATCACATCAGATCTCGGAAGCTAAGTGAGGTCCGCCTTGACTAGTATTTGGAAGGGCGACCTCCAAGGAATACCAGGGCCGTGACGCAGAGGGCAATGGCAAACCACCTCTGAAACGTCCCTTGCCTTAACAAGTCTAGCTCGCCACCTAATGCTAAAAGACCTAGAACTTCCGGCTGCCAGACAGTCTTAGGATCTCCTGGCTATTCTACACACAATGCCGTACGATAATAATTACAATTACCAAATAATCACATTCTATTATACCCAAACACACACAAGGACAAGTCTTAAGTTCTTCCTGTCCATCTCATCAGTTCCTTGTTTTCTCTATTGATTTTGACAACCATTTCTCCCAAGAGAGAGAGCCAGCATGGGGTAGCAGCTAGAGAGTTGTATTAAGCTCTGGTTCGAATCCCCGCTTTACCATGGAGGCTCGCTGGGTGACCTTGGGCCAGTCACACACTCTCAGTCTAACCCACCTCACAGGGTTGTTGTGACAGTAAGAACGGAAGAGAGGAGAAGGAGGTAAGTCACTTTGGATCCCCGCTGGGGCGAAAAGTAGGGTCAAACTGAAGGAAAAAACACACGGTGGGTGCATTCAGACGCACCATTTGATCTGGTGCCGTGACAGTTCAGCAACAGATTTGATATGCACGATCACACGGACAACATCTGCCTCCCGTCCCCAGCCATTGGTTTCCGGCTCAAAACCACTTTAACCCGGAGTATTTTGTTACCAGGTCCCAAAGTGGTGTTTTCTCAGCTCTCCCATTTAAAGCCGCATTTCCCCCCTGTGTGATCGCTCCTCCGGTGTCAAGCCACTTCTGATGATTTAAACCCCCTCCACACTCAAAAGCTGCCCGAGGCTTCCGCTTTTCACCCGCCATTGGCGGTGCGCGCATAGGCGGAGCTCCGCTACCGTGTTTAGAAAACCGACATTTAAACGGTCACTTGTTTTAGAGTTTAGATGAGTTCGGGATCTCACGGAGGCCATTTTCGGGTCACTTCAAATGTTTAAACGGAAGTCTTTTGTTGGAGGGGTTGGATTGATTCACCCTGGTGGTTCTGCGCATGCGCCATGGTAGTTTCGCCCCCCCCATTCTACGGATGAACACTTATGCGCATGCGCAAACTGAGAAAAAAATTAAAAAACGGGCGGCACCCACTCCCGCACGTCGGTAGTGTAGACGCCGGGGAGTGACGTGACTGCGCGGTGAGGCGAGATAAGGGAGGTAAGTGAGATCACGATTATCCAGATCAAATATAATCCGGTTAGAACCGAAGCAGTTTAACCCGCTCTCAGCACGCCGTCTGACCGCACCCAGAGAGAAGAACTATAACTCTCACTGTGGCCCCTACCTGCTGGTAAGGAAAGCAGCACTCATTTCTTAAATCAACTAAATGTTCTCCCAGGCCTGAAGCTACAGTGGGGCATTTCGGGGCCTGGCCCCCTGACTTCCTGCCAAGCCCCCCCAACTTCCATCCAGCCCCCAGGCTCTCTGGGCCACCTGGAGGACTCCCCACCATCACCCCTTCCCCAAGCGGGGCTTGCTTCCCCACGTAGGCAAGCGGAGTGCGAACGCCAAAATTGTGAATTTTGAAATTTTTATTTTTATTTTATTTTGTGACGTCCGTGCCCCCTGATTTATTTAAAGGCCCCCTGAATGACAAAATCCTGGCTACGGGACTGTGTTCTCCTCTCCTGCAGGTGTTTAAACACACCGTCTTTTCCCACAATGAGCGGTTATTTGAGAATATATCTCTAAACTGGCAGTACTGGGGTTCTGTACGGATTTTTAAAGCAGGGATCCCAGTTTAAATCCGTGCTCCTTTGCACCCTTTGAAATCAAACTCCCTTCTTTTATGTTGGGTGTTACAAGTCAACACACTTCAGTATTCACAGGGTTAATGACGTTTGTTAAGTCACATGTTTGTTTGTAACCAATCTGTTTAGACAACAGGATGCCCGGGAAATTTGGAGCTAACTTGCTAGTCTGATTGGAAACCAATGTGTCAAGTATTTAGCATATTGGCTTCTCTTTCCTCGCTTTGTTCTGACTGAGAAGGAGACGCCAGTCTCTTCCCGTTTTACCTTTTAGCTGTAAGGATGTAGCCATATTAGCTCTTTGTTATTTTCCTATCCTGTGTACCTTTTCCTATGTTAGGTTTATAGTAAACTTTTATAACACACCATGGACTCAGTCTCTTAAAACTCTGCTGACTTACTCAAAAAGAATCCCAACATTTTAAAGTGCAGGGCTTTTCTCCTTTAAACTGTTAACAACAAAGCAGGAAGCAATTTGCGTTTTATAGTTGGAGCAAGACCATGTCTCACACCCATCTGAGCAACTAAGCGGCCAAGTTCTCTGGGTGGGTTTGGCCAGCCACCGTTTCATAGTTTGACTTTCCTCACCAAGTGGTCATAAGAATAAAAGTGGGGTGGGGAGGAAATCGTGTCCCCAACCCGGGGGCACCTTGGGGGAAGGACACACTGACGGATCACACGGTTTCGTTAACGTAAATACCTGTTCCCATGCTGCGACTTGAGCTGCTTGTCCCTTATCGAAAACAGACACGTATCCTAAAACCAGCAGGCAGATCCAAATCACAGCCGCAAACAGCTTCAGCCGGCACCAGAATAAAGATTCAATGTAAACCAGAACGTAGATGACGATAAAGATCGCCGAAGCCATGCACACGGTAACAGTGAAGGTCAGGTGTTCACGTGGATCCTGTACAAAAACAGAAAGTCACAAGGCACTCACTCTAACCCGAAGCCAACCTCACAGAAATCTCCAGACGTTTCCCCTAGATCAGTACCTTACATAAACCAGTACAGGCTAAAAAGGCACTATTGACAGGTAAATGCAAAAATTGCTGTCTTTTGCATATTAAAGAAGCATCCTCAAGGCTATTTAACAGCTGCTGGCAGATCTCTGCTAACCTTGGGAAACCACTTGATACTCCCGTATTACAGTAATTTCTGCAGCATGGCTCTGCCCTGGAACTAGGAAGGGGGGGTGGGGGAGGCTTGCTAGGCTGAGCCTTTAGAATTCAGCAAAGAGGACTGTCACAGACAATTTCCTCTCAACCCAGCACTGTGGGGGCAGGAGGCACGACTTACACTGTTCCCTCCCTTTTATCCTCACAGCAACCCTGCGAGGTAGGTCAGGCTGAGAGCGTGTGACTGGCTCCAGGCCACCCAGCAGGCCTCCATGGCACAAGTGGAGATTCGAACCTGGGCATCCCAGATCCTAGCCCAACACTTAAACCATTACACCACGCTGGCTTCCCTTCTCTCCCCTGCCAGGATAACTGTAAATATTTTTCACTCCCCCCTTCTACCCAGACTGTTCTCTCCCAGCGGACTGTAACACTGTTTTAAAACAATCCAAGTTCCATTTCCTTACTGAGTATCTGGAGTCAGCTGAGCCATTCCTATGAACAGTCCTATATTTTAACACAGCTCAAACCTTAGAACCAGACTCTATAATATACTACTATTATTTAGAAGAAGAGAAGAGGGAAGAGATTGGATTTATACCCCGCCCCGCCCTGCACTACCCGAAGGAGTCTCAGAGCGGTTTACAATCTCCTTTCCCTCCCCCTCCCCACAACAGACACCCTGTGAGGTAGGTGGGGCTGAGAGAGCTCTTTCGAGAACTGCTCTTGAGAGAACAGCTCTGAGAGAACTTGTAACTGACCCAAGGTCACTCCAGCAGCTGCATGTGGAGGAGTGGGGAATCAAACCCGGTTCTCCCAGATTAGAGTCCACACTCCTAAATTAGTGCAGTCCCTTCGACAAAGAATTAACGGTCATAAGCAGTGTTCCCTCTAAGCTGAGTTAGTGTGAGCCAGCACACAGTTTTTTAGCCTCTGGCTCACACTTCTTTTTTGCCTCAGCTCACGAAGGGTGGCTCCAGAGCAAACTAATTTATGCAGTAGCCAAATCAGCTCGCTCACAACTTTAATGCCAGTAGCTCACAAGGTAGAATTTTTGCTCACAGGACTCCACAGCTTAGAGGGAGCACTGCTCCAGACGAAGCTAATTTATGCAGCAGCCAAATCAGCTCGCTCACAACTTTTTTTTTTTAAGTTTTATTTAAGTTTTCCAGCAAAAAATAAAGTATACAACTTTTACATTTGTAGTTTTAACATCCTGGCGAGTCTATTACAGAGTTTGGTTCTTTACTCATTTATAGAAATCTGCCCATCTTTCTTTAAACACCTTATCATCTTTCCTTTGCAAAATTATTGTTAATTTGTCCATGGACAAGCTCGCTCACAACTTTAATGCCAGGAGCTCACAAGGTAGGATTTTTGCTCACAGGACTCCACAGCTTAGAGGGAGCACTGCTCCAGACGAAGCTAATTTATGCAGCAGCCAAATCAGCTCGCTCACAACTTTAATGCCAGGAGCTCACAAGGTAGGATTTTTGCTCACAAGACTCCACAGCTTAGAGGGAGCCTAACCACTACACTGAAGCTTTATTAGCCGTCTTTCTACCTTGTGGGATTCAAGGCAGCTTACAATATCAAGAAAACGACAACGATTAAGGCACATACAATTTAACACAATTTAAAAACACATTTTAAAATCCCAACTGGAACCACCAATGCAGAGAACTATCTAGGAGGGGCTGTGGCTCAGTGGAAGAGCCTCTGCTTGGCATGCAGAAGGTCCCAGGTTCAATCCCCAGCATCTCCAGTTAAAAGGACCAGGCAGTAGGAGAAAGACCTCCACCTGAATCCCTGGAGAGCCACTGCTAGTCTGAGAAGACAATATTGACTTAGATGGACCAAGAGTCTAATTCTGTATAAGGCAGCTTCATGTGTTCAAAACTAACTTAGTCAAGTGCATTCCTATTCTTTAACAAGAGAGCCAGTTTGGTGTAGTGGTGAAGTGCGCGGACTCTAATCTGGGAGAACCGGGTTTGATTCCCCCACTCCTCCACTTGCACCTGCTGATGTGACCTTGGGTCAGTCACAAGCTCTGGCACAGCTGTTCTTGAAAAAGAGCAGTTTCTGTCAGAGCTCTCTCAGCCTCACCTACCCCCCAGGCAGTGTTCCCTCTAAGCTGAGTTAGTGTGAGCTAGCTCACAGTTTTTTAGCCTCCAGCTCACACATTTTTGTCTTAGCAAGGATGGCTCCAGAGCTAACTAATTTATGCAGCAGCCAAATCACTTGCTCACAGCGTTAATGCCAGTAGCTCACAAAGTAGAATTTTTGCTCACAAGACTCCACAGCTTAGAGGGAACACTGCTCCCAGGGTGTCTGTTGTGGGGAGGGGAAGGGAAAGGAGTTTGTAAGCCGCTCTGAGACTCCCTTGGGTAGTGAAGGGCCGGGTATAAATCCAATCTTTCTCCTTAAATAAAACTGTCAACTGACTCCTGAAGAGCTACTTCCTTATCATCACTTAAAACACATGCGCCATCTATGCATCCCCCTTGGCAAAGCTCTTTCACTCCCGGAAAAAACCCAACTTTGTTACTCTGATGTTCTGTCACTCCGGTCAGAAGCTCCCTTTCTCTAAGAACGCTGCAATGGCAGAAACAGAACAAAACAACAGGCTCCTGCGACGCCCGAGAGCCAAGACCCCTTTACATTTGGATGGCCTCTGCCTATTTGTCTGTTTAAAGGGAAAAGGGAAAAGATACTCACGTCCTGGGTGCAAAGGACCACGATGAGCGTCACGCAGTAGGCAAAGACGACACCAAGCAGGAAGAGGAGGAGAGGATGCTGCTGGCTCGAGTAGCGGTACTTCTCGTACAGGGGGTCCGTGATCTTGCAGTCGCCGTCGCTTTCGTGGAAGAAGTATTTGCCTTTCGCGGGCATCTTAGTCTGTGTCCGGCTCCGCTCCCGCCGCGGGCTACGCAGGGCTGGACGGAAGACACGGGTGCCCGCCGCTGGTCAGGTTAGCACCAGGTCTGCCTCCTCCGGCCGCATGGCTCTCCTCTTCTTATACGCGCCAAGTCCAGACCTTAGCATAAACGGGACGGGGGCAGCCTCCGCCTTCTCCTCCTCCTCCACCGCCACCCTGAAGCCATGTGCGACTCATCAACAGTGCCGCGCAAGGGTTGCTTGCCTTCCCCCTCCCCGCTCTTCTCCTCCCTAGACTTGATCGCGACTCATGCCGCTGACAGGAGGCCGTCCCTGTTTTGCCACACTCACTCCAACATCTTTCACAAGCTGTCAGCGGTCCCCCTAGATTAAGGCTTTGTGCGACAAACTGGAGAGAGAGAGAGAAAAGAGAGGGTTTTTTAAATACATTGCAGGCGTGCTTTTGTCTGCCAAAAAAAATAAAAGGTGTCTGTTCTTCAGACCCAAGGTAAATATTATTTAACAAGAGCAAAACTCTTTTTCTCACAAGAGGAATGAGTCACAACATGTCTCCTTCGACGCGACGTTCCCTCCGCTCCTGACAGAATACTGTAGCATTATGGTTACCAGTACGATTATTAATAACGTTTCTTTTTTGCCTTCCCCACTATTACAACGTGCAGAACGGCAGCGCTTCCGCAAGCTGTGACAATGCCCGGAGTACACCCTTTCAAAGGGCTGTGAAAATACATTTCCCATTCTTAGCAGCCAGTCCTATACGGGGATGGAAAACGGGCTTGTCGCCACGTAAGTAACACAGTTTCACAGCCAGAGACGGGTCTCGGCAGGATATTTGGGGCAGTTGCCTCAGAAGAAGAAGAAGAGATTGGATTGATACCCCGGCCTTCACTCGGAGTCTCAGAGTGGCTTACAAACTCCTTTCCCTTCCCCTCCCCACCCCACAACAGACACCCTGTGAGATAGGTGAGGCTGAGACAGCTCTCTCAAGAACTGCTCTTGAGAGAACAGCTCTGAAAGAACTTGTGACTGACCCAAGGTCTCACCAGCGGCTGCCTGTGGAGGCGTGGGGAATCAAACCCAGTTCTCCCAGATTAGAGTCTGCGCACATAACCACAGCACCAAACTGGTCCCAGGATGGGCGGGTCCCTGGCCATTCAAGGACCCACCCCCTCCAACAGAGGGGGAAAGAAGAGGAAGGGCCAGGAGCCGCAAAGCCCAGCTGGCCCCTTGGCCTTGCCCTAAGGTTGCCAATATCCAGGTGGGGACTGGGGATCTCTTGGAATTACAGCTGATCTCCAGAGGGCAGAGAGCCTTGAGAGCAGTGGACTTCAATCTGGCGAACCAGGTTTGATTCCCCACTCCTCCATAGGCAGCCAGCTGGGTGACCTTGGGTCAGTCACAGTTCTGTCAGAGCTGTTCTCTCAAGAGCAGTTCTCCCAGAGCTCTCTGTGCCTCGCCTACCTCACAGGGTGTCTGTTGTGGGAAGAGGAAGGGAAGGAGATTGTAAGCCGCTCTGAGACTCCGAGTGAAGGGTAGGGTATAAATCCAATCTCCTCTTCTTCTCCTGGAGGAAATGGCTGCTTTGAGGGGCAGCCTTCATGGCATTATACCCTGCTGAGGCCCCTCCCACTACCTTCCCTAGGCTCCACCCCCACATCTCCAGAGATTTCCCAGCTCGGAGCTGGCGACCCTACCTTGCGCCCTTGGGGGGGGCAGTGATTTTGGGGGGCCCTCCTGGACCTTTGCCCAGGCCCTCAAAGTCACAGTGGAATCAAGAGCAGTTTCATAGGACAGTTTGAGGATACAAGAAATGGCAGAGTGGCTGAAGCAATTCTTCCCTGCATGCCACAGTCACAAGCAGAGAAGGGCCTGTGTGCTGGGTCGCCAACCTCCAGGCGGGGTCTGGAAATCTCCCAGAATTACAACTTGATTTCCAGACGACAGAGGTCAATTTCCCTGGGGAAAGTGGCTGCTTTTGGAGGGTGGACTGTATGGCGTTGCACTGGGGTTGCCAGCTCAGGGTCAGAAAATACCTGGAGATTCGGAGAGTGGAGCTTGAGGCGGTCGGGGTCTGGGGGCCCGGTGCCATAAAGTCCAACTTCCGAAGCAGCCATTTTCTCCAGCTGAACTGATCTCTGTCACTTGGAGACCAACGGCAACAGAGCTGGAGGTTGGCAACCCTACACTGCACCCCACTAAAGTCCCTCTCCAGGCTCCACCGCCAGGTCTCCAGGAATTTCCCAAGACAGTTGGCAACCCTAGCATAACTGGAAGGCACACAAATCCCATTGCACAGCTGATGCAAATCTGTTCCATCTGCCACCAACAAACACGAGGACTCTGTAAAAAGCAGCCAGGGCCTCAGAGACCAGCACTGGACATTCAGGCATTTGGAAGCAGCTGTATTTCCACTGTACAGACAGAAAACTGAGGCACAGAAAGCATCGCCCTCCCAAAGCCAGTTTGCAAATGGTAACAACCCACACCTGTATATGTATGTCTCTGTATGCACACGTATGTGTGCATGCAAAGTGCTGTCAAATCACAGTCAACTTCTGGCGTCCCCAGTAAGGGGCTTTCAAGGCCAGTGAGAAGCAGAGGTGTTGTGTCATTGTCTTCCTTTGCAGATTTAGAGTCCAGTGGCCCCCTTTAAGACCAACAAAGTTGTATTCAAGGTATCAGCTTTCATGTGCACGCACGCTTTTTCACACAAAGCTCATACCTTGAGTAAAACTTTGTTGGTCTTAAAGGGGGCCACCGGACTCTAAATTTGTTCTACTGCTTCAGACCAACACGGCTGACCACCTGGATCTCTCTTCCTTTGCAGGGTCTTCCTTGGAGGTCTCCCTTCCAAGTATTGACAATGCTCAGTTTTCAAGATCTTACGAGACCAGGCTACGCCACCTTCCCTCCCAATCTTGTCGATACACATAGAAATTTGTCCCACTGTTTGAAGGGACTTGCTCTCAGGTGAGCATGCACAAGATTGTAAAAAGGTAAAGGTTCCCTTGCTCGAAAGCCAGTCGAATCCGACTCTAGGGTTGTGGTGCTCATCTCTGTTTCAAAGCCGAAGAGCCAGCGCTGTCCGAAGACGTTTCCGTGGTCATGTGGCCGGCATGACTAAACACCAAGGCGCACGGAACGCTGTTACCTTCCCACTGAAGCAGTACCTATTTATCTACTTGCAGTTTCTCGCTTTCGAACTGCTAGGTTGGCAGGAGCTGGAACTAGAGACGGGAGCTCACTCCGTCATGCGGCACCCTGGGTCTCGAACTGCTGAAACTACCGACCTTCCACAGCCTGCAGTTCAGCGTCTTAACCACTTGATAAATTTGCCCCACTGTTTGAAGGGACTTGCTCTCAGGTAAGCATGCGTAAGATTGTAGCCAGACTAAAATACTGACTATAGGTCTCGGCTTTACCAAAGGCACAGCTGCTGCGCCTTCACACACACTGAATAATGCACTTTCATCCCACATTCCATGCACTTTAGCGATAGTTTGTGAGTGAATTTTCCCATTTCGCACAGTAAAATCTCGCTGCAAAGGGCACTAGATAGCCCAGGATAACCTGATCTTGTTAGATCTCGGAAACTAAGTAGGGTCGGCCTTGGCTAATATTCGGATGGGCAACCTCCAAGGAATACCAGAGGCAGTCAACATCACACCACCTCTGAAACTTGCCTTAAAAGCAAGTCTAGCTCGCCACCTAGTGGTGCATAATGCTAAAGGAGCTAGCACTTCTGCCTGCCACACTATCTTAGGATCTCCTGGCTATACTACGCACAATGCCATACAATAATAATAATTAATTATTATTCTACCATCTCCAGTGAAAAGAGTTTCAGGTAACAGATGCTGAAGAGGCCTTGCTCTACCAGAGCCCCGGGAATAGTCAGAGCTCATTGTACTGAGCTAGTTCTATACTTTCAGCTGCACTTCTGTAAGTGCTCAAAACAGCTGCGTGCATTTCTCCAACACAATTATATCAAGTACAGACAGATGGAAAAGAAACTTCAACAATGAATGGCTTCAAATGGCTTTCCGACTCAAGCAACAATTCCTTCCACTGACAGGAGCCATGTTAACAAAAAGGGAATGTGTGACAGTGCTCTGGCGGTGGTAAGACAGCACTGTCAGGCCATAGCCGACTTCTGGTGGACCCCTGATGGTGTTTTCAAGGCCAGGGACATTCAGAGGTGACATGAGCACATGAAGTTGCCTTGTACTGAATCTGTCTACTGGCCCATCAGGGTCAATATTGTCTACTCAGACTGGCAGTGGCTCTCCAGGGTCTCAGGCTGAGGTCCTTGAAATCACCTATTACCTGATCCGCTTTAACTGGAGATGCCAGGGACCGAACCCGGGACCTTCTGCGCGCCAAGCAGACGCTCTACCACTGCACCACAGTGGCCACTGCCTGCCTCTGCATAGCGACCCTTGGTGGTTTCCTCACCAAGTACTGACCTGGGCTGATGCTGCTTAGCGTCTGAGATCTGACTAGTAATAACTAAGGAGCTGAATCCAGTTTTCCACTGGCGAAAGCGCCTCCCCATCACTGGAACAGAACTCTCTCGCCTCCGACCCTCCCTCCTGCAGCAGCCCACTGATAGCCCTGAAATACTGCTCCAGGGCCCACAGCAAGAAGGGGGAATCAGTGGAAATTACGTTTCCCCTTCCGTTAGTGGAAAACTGGGCCTGGATCAAACCCAACAACTTCCGTTACTGTACGTTTAATATGTTTACAGTGTGATGCTAAACATAATTTTACCCCCTTCTAGGTCCAGCCTAGAAGGCCAGATAACGAAACTGAAGCTCAAATACTTTGGCCACCCAATGAGAAGGGAGCACTCCCTGGAGAAGAAGACCCTGTTGATGGGAAAGATTGAAGGTCAAAGAAGACGGGGACGGCAAAGGACGAGATGGTTAGACAGTGTCATAGATGCAACGAACATGAAGTTGAGCCAACTTCAGAGGACGGTGGAAGACAGGAGGGCCTGGCGAGATCTGGTCCATGGGTTCGCGAAGACTGTGCAACTGAACAACAACAACAAGGTCAGCCTGCGATATTCGCAGCGGGGAGTATTCCCCGCGGCTCCCCCGCTGAAGCAGCAGGAGCTCCATGTGGAGGAGGAAGAAGCAGCCGCAGGTGAGCCCAGCCGGTGAGCTCACTAGGCCCCAAGCCTTACCCCCCCCCCCGGCACCGGCAGCGAGGCCTACATGGCTCCCAGCCACTGGGCCTGCCAAACCTTCTCCCCCCTCGCCAGCAATGTCAGCGAGGCACAGTTTCCAGTGCATTCTCTGCGCATGCGCAGGGAATGCTCTTTTACTTTTGGGGGGATTTAAGTATCCCTACTATAGTTTTTTCAACATTTCAGATTTTTCTGCACACCTGAGGAGTGCCCCAAGTGTGCAGGAAAGTCTCTTTGCCCCCGATGTGCCCCCGATGTGCGGATTTAGATATCCGCATCTTGGATATTACACATCTTGGATATTAGATATAGATATAACCAGGGGTCATTTCCTGCAGGAGCGCACAGGAGCAGAGCTCCTGCAGTAAAGAGCCCAGGGGGCGGGGCACATGCAACAAGCCCCACCCTCTGCTCCCAGCAGCCCTCAGTCAGAGCAAGAAGCAGCCAGGTGAGTTGCAGAGGGGGCCCCCCACAGCCCCCCGGTCCAAAACAGTCCAGTGGCACCTTTAAGACCAACTTTTATCCAGGTACAAGCTCTCCCTCCTCTGTGAGGACAGATCTTTAAGACCATGTTTTATTCAGGTACAAGCTCTCCCTCCTCTGCGAGGACAGATCTGTACGTTTCTCCCCCCCCCCCCAAATAGCTACCAATCCAAAACAGTCCAGTGGCGCCTGAGCGGTGGGTGTTGCCTTCTGACACACTTCCGGTGATGTCAAGGGGTGTGGCATACGCAAATGAGTTATGCAAATGAGTTATGCTAATGAGCTCCTGCACCTCTTTTTCTACGAAATGACCCCTGTAGATAACTCTGTTTAGAACTGCACTGTTAAAACCAGGAAAGTCATATCTGGGGGGGTGGGGGGGAATCAAGAAGAGAAGATGTGGGCAGGCAAAGAGTAAGGTTTCAGGGACTTGGTCATGTAACCACGGCTTCTTTCGTACTCGACAACCATTGCTACGGCATTCCTTTCCTTGGCTCACATCCCAATAGGAACGGAGCATCATAAGAAAAGCTTGCAGAAAAACCAAATCTAGGTCAGTTGTCTGCCAGTGATAAAGCGGTTATTCAAAACAAATGCACACACACACACAACAGACAGACGCTTCCGCTGAAAACAGTCATCAATGAACAGAGCTAGCAAGACGGTGCCGAACATTTTAAAGATCTGGAATAATGTAATTCATCTATAACAATGCCAGAGCAGAAATACTGGCTAGGATCTCCAAGGGTTATTTGAGACGGCCCAGGAGGCATGCCCGGCGGAATTTTTATTTATTCACGTGCCGCTTCTTGAACAGGACTTTCCCAAACAGCTAACAACAATCACATGTGTATATTTTTGTGTGTGTATATAAATATGCCCTGACCCAGATGGCTAGCCTGATGTTGTCAGATTTGGGGAGTTAATCCGGATTAGCGCTCGTTAAGACCGGGATGGGAAACCACCAGAGAAATCCAGGGCTCCTACACAGAAACAGGCAAGGACAAACCACCTCTGTTCATCTCTTGCCTTGAAAACCCCCTGGTTTCCTTGACGGCACCTCCCACCACCACTCCACCATATAGATATGTAACATTGCTCAGCTACATTGCCGTGAACAATTATACCTGCCAGACATATGAGAATACGTTTTCATTTATTATATATGTCCTGATTTCTCCCCAGGCGGGACTCAAAAGCAGCTTGGAACATCGCTCTCACTGCCTCCAGTCTTCCACAACCACCTTGTGAGGTAGGCCAGGCTGAGTGTTTATATCAGTTTGTAAGAGAACGGCTACTTTTCGGGTCAGCAACTGAATGTCCTGGAAGGTTACAATGTCCCCCCAACTGGTTTTTGAATGTTGTGGTTTCTGATGTCAGACCTAGGACCAGTGCTCCCTTTAAGCTGTGGAGTCTTGGGAGCAAAAATTCGACTTTGTGAACTCCTGCCATTAAAGTTGTGAGCGAGCAATCTGGCTACTGCATAAGTTAGTTTCCTCTGGGGCCATCCTTCCTGAGCCAAGACAAAAATGTGTGAGCTGGAGGCTAAAAAACGGTGAGCTAGCTCACACCAACTCAACTTAGAGGGAACATGGCTTATGACCATTAATTCTTTGTAGAAGGGACTGGCCTGTTTGTCCAATGCAGAGAGTGGAAGGGCACTGCTAACCCGTGATGGCATAAATCACATTAGAGGGTGAGCAGGAGTGAAGAAGAAGAAGAAGATGAGTTGGGTTTTATATCTTGCTTTTCTCTAACCGAAGAAGTCTCATAGTGGCTTACAACTGCGTGCCCTTCCTCTCCCCACAACAGATATCTTGTGAGGTAGGTGGGGCTGAGAGAGCTCTGTGACTAGGTTTGCCAAGTGCTTACCTTTGTTTAGCGGGGGAGTTTGGGTCCCCGGCCGGGACATTCGCGTACCAGTACCATAGAGTTTTCAGGTCGATTTCCAGAGCATCGCCCGGCGACATGCCCAGCGTGATGGCGTCACTTCTGGGCTACGTCATTACGCCGGGCACATAGGCCCGATCTGGCCACTTTGGGGTTGGGATTCCCCCCACCGGCCGGATATGGACCAGCGGATTGGGGGCCCTTAGAGCGGGGGAATCTCCCCCCCCGGGGGGACTTGGCAGCCCTATCTGTGACTGACTCAAGGTCACCCAGCTGGTTGCATGTGGAAGAGTGGGGAATCAAACACAGTTCTCCAGATTAGAGTCCGTCACTCTTAGGGCATGATCCCACGCACTAAACAATCCACTTTAAATTCATTTCCAATGCACTTTCCAACTGGATTTGGCCAGTTCACAAAGTAAAACCCAGTCAGAAAGTGCACTGAAATTGGATTATTTAGTGCGTGTGATCACAGCCTCAACCACTACACTCACCTTCTACCTTCCATAGTGGCCATTTTCTCCAGGCAGGATTATGTTTGGGCAGGAACGCACAAGAACGGAGTTCCGGCTGGCTCCCGAGTTGGTCACGCCCGGCAGGAACTCATTAGCATAACAGGCCACACCCAACCGCAGAAACTCATTAGGATTGGCTACATTAGGGGTGTGTGGCCTAACATGCAAAGGGTTCCTGCTACAAAAAAAGCCCTGGGTTTTGACAACAAACAAGGTAAACAGAATAAGAAGCAAAAGGTGGGTGTGGCTGGATGACCACACTTCTGGTAATGTGGGGGTGTGGCCTAATATGCTAATATGCTTCTGCTGTTGGGTGTGGCCTATTATGCTAATGAGCTTCTGCTGGGCTTTTTCTACAAAAAAAAAGGCCCTGTCTCCAGGTGAAGTGATCTTTGTAGGCTGGAGGTCAGTTGTAACGCCAGGAGATCTCCAGCCACTATCTGGGACAGATGTTCTCACCTAGAGATCCCAGGGAGTATCTGTCTGCAAATATGGCCTCTTGTGCATGTGGGTTCTGGCATAAAGTGTAACAGAGGAACTCAACGCCCACGTAGTAAGGCAGGGGTCCCTAGTGTGGTATCCATGGGGGCCACAGAACTTGCTGACACCTTTCCGGGCACCTGCCAAGCGTTTTTAGAAAGTGGACAGGGCCCGGTCAGGATTTTGTCCAGCAAGAGTTCTGATTGGCCACTGGAGATTGGATTGTCTATGCAAATACTTCTGCAAAAACATCTGTGGCAGCGGCTGCCATCACAACACAAGGATCTTCACTGTGTGACTGAAGGTAAGCCGCAGCAGCCATTTTGTGGTGGGCTCCACCTAGGGTTGCCAGGTGTGGGTTGGAAAATACCTGGAGACTTTGGGGGTGGATCCAGGAGAGGGCGGGGTTTGGGGAGGGGCCTCAGCATGGCACAATGCCATAGAGGCCACCCTTCAAAGAAGCCATTTTCTCCAGGGGCGAGCCAGTTTGGTGTAGTGGTTAAGTGCGCGGACTCTAATCTGGGAGAACCGGGTTCGATTCCCCACTCCTCCACTTGCACCTGCTGGATGACCTTGGGCAAGCCACAGTTCTGTCACAGCTGTCCTTGAAAGAGCAGTTCTCTCAGAGCTCTCTCGGCCCCACCTACCTCACAGGGTGTCTGTTGTGGGGAGGGGAAGGGAAAGGAGTTTGTAAGCCGCTCTGAGACTCCAAGTGAAGGCCAGGGTATAAATCCAATCTCCATCTCCATCTCCTCCTCTTCTTCTTCTCCTCCTCTTCCTCTGTCAGCTGGGAATCAGTTGTAAAAGCGGGAGATCTCCAGATCCCACCTGGAGACTGGCAACCCCAGCCCCACCTCCTGCAGCAAGCCGTCCATTACGGGGCTGTGCCCACCACAGTGTGCCAGAATTCCAAATGGGCCCGTGGACTCCAAAAGGTTGGGGACCCCCCAGTAATAGAGAAAGCATGAACATATCTGCTCCCCCCTTTGGAATGGATGGGGAAGCCCACTGAGGCTGGAGTGCTTCTTCTCACCGGTTAGGGTTTCTTGACCTCGGCCAACAGGAACCCACACACGGGAGTTATTTATAACAAAGCCCGACTAGCGCTGTCTGGCCTGGGAGTCACCCGAGTTGGGGAAATATCCTGTCATTCGACCGAAGCCAAAAAAATAATAATAAAAGCTCCACTGACCTTCTGCAATAAAGGCCTTGATCTTCTCACAATGCCCCGTTTTAGTCATCTGAGGTCTATCTGTCAACACCCCAATTGAAAAGATGAAAGCAAAGGACTTCTTGCCTCCGTTGAAAGGGGGTTGGGAGGGAGATGAATACAGGAGCCCGAACGGCTGCACCTGGGCATATTTCTTGAGCCATCCCACACACCGGTTTGCAAACATACGACCGGCAAAAGTTCAGGTTATTAATAAGACGTCTGATTAAATGTATAGACTGCAAATTTCAAATGTGGTATTTGCTTTCGAAGGAGATGGAACCGTTGCAGGTTTTGTTTCTCTGCATCGGAGGGTTCAGACAGAACTCTTCAGTCCAGCAACTGATCAAAGGCTCACGTGGAGCTCCCCATCTAGCAAATTTCCCATTCGAGGTCTAGACTTACAACCAGAGGTCATTTCGGGGGGGATCGCGGTTCCCCTGGGTGAGGTACGGGGGGCGGGGCACATGACGAAGCCCGGCCCCCCGCTTCCGGCCGCCCCGCTTCCGGCCCTCATCCAGCCAGGAGGAGGCAGGAGAAGAGGGAGGGTAAGTTGCTTCCTCCCTGCCTCTCCCCATTCCTGCCTGCCTGGGGTCAGGGAGGGCCTTTGCGGGGCTTCCTTGCACTCCCGCCGGCCTTGCAGGTCCACCGCCGGGCCCCTCATGGGGCTCAGCAGTGGAGCTGCAAGGCCGCCAGCAGCGGCCGGGACCGTTGGGGGCGGGGTGTGTGGCCTTATGACACACTTCCGGTGATGTCAGGGGGTGTGGCCTTATGACACACTTCCGGTGATGTAGGGGGTGTGGCCTTATGACACACTCCCGGTGATGTCAGGGGGTGTGGCATATGCTAATGAGTTATGCTAATGAGTTCCCCTAGCTCTTTTTCTACGAAACGACCCCTGCTTACAACTGATCTCCAGAGATCTCTTCCCCTGGAGAAAATGGCTGCTTTGGAGGGCGGGCTCTATGGCATTATGTCCCACCGAGGTGCCTCCCCTCACAAACCCTGCCCTCCCCAGGATCCGCCCCCCAATCTTCAGATATTTCCGAGCCTGGAGGTGGCAACCCGATGCTAGCCATACGTTCTAAGCTGTGCTTTTGCAGGCTGTTTCTGCCTCAGATATAAAACCTGGGTGTGGGCAGGTTCATGAGCTGAAGGACAAGAACCGAAGGGCCCTCGACGCTTAGCCCTTTGGCCTTTGGCAAGATACCCCACCGGATTCAGGACCCACCCAAGAGACAGTTGGTAATTTCATTCAGCTTGTAAAACATACACCGCGTTTTTCATTTTAGTTACTGATTTACTTAATTTATGCCTGCTGGGACTGCAGCGTTCTCCCTTCCTCCATCTTATCCTCACAAAACCCCTGTGAGACAGGATAAGTCAGAACAGGCCCGTAGCAACAGTTGGGGCGTTTGGGGGCTCCGCCCCCTCAAACGGGAGGCAGGCTTCACAATCAGTGTTCCCTCTAAGATGAGTGTGAGGTAGCTCACAGGTTTTTAGCCTCTGGCTCCCACATTTTTGTCTTAGCTCAGGAATAGGGCTGCCAAATCCCCCCGGGGGGCGGATTTCCCCCCGCTTTGGAGGCTTGATTGCCGCCGTGGCGGAATCGGGCCCCGGGGGGGAGTCCGCCCCCCCGAAGCTGCGTCACCTCTACGGCACGTTGGGGGCGTGGCCCAGATCGTCG
>NW_015171505.1:764818-766745 GCF_001447785.1 Gekko japonicus | reverse complement strand
AGATCAGGGGTGGGCAAACTGTGGCTCGGGAGCCGCATGCGGCTCTTTCAATCATCGTGTGCAGCTCCCGGCAGGGCGGCTGGGAAAGCGAAATATCATCAGCAAACAATTATCATTGGGCAAATAAATATCATTATCGATATCTGCTTTTACCCCTTTTTGTTATTATTTTTGGCAGTCTCGTTTAATGTTAATAAAAAGCAAATGTGCATATTTACCAACAGAAACGTGTGATATTTGTTCATGTCTTGCGGCTCTCAAACATCTGATGTTTATTCTATGTGCTGAACTGCAGGCTGTGGAAGGTCAGTAGTTCAGCAGTTTGAGACCCGGGTTGCCGCATGACGGAGTGAGCTCCCGTCTCTAGTTCCAGCTCCTGCCAACCTAGCAGTTCGAAAGCAAGAAATTGCAAGTAGATAAATAGGTACCCCTTCGGTGGGAAGGTAACAGCGTTCCGTGCGCCTTGGTGTTTAGTCATGCTGGCCACATGACCACGGAAACGCTTTCGGACAGTGCTGGCTCTTCGGCTTTGAAACGGAGATGAGCACCGCAACCCTAGAGTCGGACTCGACTGGCTTTCGAGCAAGGGGACCTATACCTTTACCATGACCCCTTCAACTCTATGGTTCTGTGGTTCTCTATGAAACACCCCAACCTGAGACCCTGGGTCGCTCCTGCAAGAGTGAGTAGACAATACTGATTTCGATGGACCAAGGTCTGATTCAATAGAAGGCAACCTCATATGTCTATAACACTTTAGTCAAACTATATTCCACCAGGATCTTGGGAAATGTACACAGGGCAAAGGGGACTCTGCTCACTTCCGACTATATTAGCCACAGCTCTGTCCAAACTTAGCACTATCATCGGACTAACTGGGACAGTCACCTCTCAGGGGGTGCATTCAGACGGGGGCTTTACATCGGTATAGGTGCCGGTTGCAATCGGTGTCCTCACCGGCGTTCAGACGGGGAACATCTGCCTCCTGTCCCTAACTGGTGTAAAGCCCTTTACACCGTTGCACTCTGCCACTAGGTCCCCAAGTGGTGGTATCCTGAGTGCAACGGTTGTAAACGCTGTACCTCGCCGTCTGATCGTTCTCCACCGTTGCACAGCTACTTCCGTTCGGAAGCCTCAGGCTTCCGATTTTCGCCCGCCATTTTTTTTAAGGACGGCGATATGCGCTTGGGCGAAGCTTCGCCCTCGTTTGTATAAAAAGAAAAAAGAAAAGGGCCTTACTGTAGCGTTTCGGAGGCGTCCGGGACCTCCGGGAGGCTACTGTGCTCTTTAAACTTTGAAGGTAAGTCCTTACCTTTAAAGTTGAAATGTAATGGGGGGGGTTGAGCATGCGCAAAGATCGCGATTCTGTGAATGGCTGCCTATGCGCATGCTCAAACTGTGTTTTTAAAAAAAAAACGCCGACGCCTGCAGTGTGTGACCGGGCATACAACGATGGGATCCGCAAAATGGAAGTAAGTGTGATCGCGTTTCTGCCGGCATAAACTGCACCAGGGTGCCTTCATATAACTTGATCTGTTTTAAGTATACGAAAGGGAAGGGCATAGCCATGGTCTCGCAACTACACTTCCCTGCTCCCTGCCTGCCCGAAATCTGAAAGGAAAAAAATAAATCATCCAGTCTAAACACAAAAAAGACAAAAAAGGGTGGTGGTGGGGAACCTATCACAAACAGAACAAGCGTCCCTCGTTGCTTTGACAAAACATGACTCAGGCAGGGAAACAGCAAGAAGCCGGCTTGTATCATTATTTTCCCCTCCGACCTGACCAGGATCAGAGGCAAAAACAAAAACAGAACAAAATGCTCAATAACCTGCAATCAATTAATTCCCCCGGCAATTAATTGCACAACTCACCGGGCATCGCGGGACAGCGGCCGCTTCTCGGAATACTGCTGGGCCACCCCGAGC
>NW_015171505.1:764600-764790 GCF_001447785.1 Gekko japonicus | reverse complement strand
CGCTCTTCCCCCCAAGTCCACACACAGTACAACGCCACACCAGCTTTCCTTCGCCTCCCAGCCCACGTTTGAATCCATTTGTCACACCAAATAGTCTAGGTAATCGGCTTGTACATAACTCCTACTGAAGGTGTCCCTCTGTGGCCCTCTTACATGATTTGCACCGAATGGCCCCCCCCCCCCCCCCCCC
>NW_015171505.1:753469-764486 GCF_001447785.1 Gekko japonicus | reverse complement strand
GTGGGGCTGAGAGAGCTCTGTCGAGAGCTGCCCTTGAGAGAACAGCTCTGAGAGAACTTGTGACTGACCCAAGGTCACCCCAGCAGCTGCATGTGGAGGAGTGGGGAATCAAACTCGGTTCTCCCAGATTAGAGTCTGCACTCCTAAACACTGCACCAAACTGGCTCTGAGTCCCCAATCAGAGAGAAAAGCAGGATATAAAGATAAAGAGTTCAGCATTACCAACACCCTAAGAACCCATCTCTCCTCGGAGAAAGCACTTTAAATATGCCAGGTATATTTTGCAAGCAAGCATTTGGGTACAGATGGGATTGGACAACTTGTTCATGCCAGGATTCGGGTCCAGGGCTGGCCTTGGCTTATTTTGCACCCTAGGCGAGGATCCCTTCTGGCGCCCCCCCCCCCCGCGCATCCACCATGGCTCAGACCCGTGAATTGGATCTGTACCCCGGACCTCCCATTCCCCTGGCACCCATGCTCTTAACACTCACTTTTGCTTTTGTAACTTTGCCTGCTTTGCACATCTGGCTTCCACCAAGGAAGACTCTGCAAAGAAAGGCACTCGCAGTCACAAACAACCTCTGCTTCTCACTTGCCTTGACAGTTCCTTGCTGGGGTTGCCATAAGTCAGTTGCAACTTGAGTATCCTTATGTAATAGCCCCCCTACTTAGATTCTTCTTTGACTCAGCTGAGTGACCCTTCTGTGCCCCCAGAGGGCTAAGTTCTTTGGTGGAATTGGTGTTTGTATCATCAGAAAGATCATAACATGTTTAAAACTCAGTAGTGTTTGCAGCTGAACCAGGACAGCAAGGGGGGGTGCCAGTTCGGCGCCCCTAAGGGCCGGCGCGCTCTAAACGAGCGCCTAGTTCGCCTAGTGAGTGAGCCGGCCCTGCTTGCTGGTCTTTTTAGGAACCCGTGGACTTGACTCTAGCTCTTCTACTGAAGACCAAGATGGCTACCCATCATTCCTGTCATGGAACGCAATGTGGCAAAGGGGCAGGAAAAGCGTAGCGGGAGAGAAGATCGAAAATCAAGGCCCCAGGCAGGCCCCGAAATCAGGATGGCCCGGGAAAAGCTCAGATTACCAGTCAAGTTTCTTCGTTTCTGTTGTCCTCAAAAGGAACCCCATCCAAGTCCTCAAAAGTAGCCCAATCAAAACCATCGAGAGTCTGTTGAACCACAATCAACTGAGGTAAAGTTTCGCGCATAAGCTTCACACTTGGGAAGTGTGGATGGGGAGCCCCACTGTTCAACCCGTTAAGTAACTTCACAATTTGTTCTAGACGAGAGCAATATGACTTTCGTAACGCCGGCTTCCATAGGCAAGAACCCAGGGTGTGAGGAAGACTATCACACCCGCTTGGGAGTCAGCCGCAAATTGTGCTTCTACAAACTCAAGACGTACCAATCAGTTCGTGATCACTACCAGGCACCTTGTTATGCCGCGGGGATAGATTTTCTCTCTTCCCGCCAATGCTAGCATGACCCTGATTCTTAACCGCTGCACAAATCAATACCCCAATTATTACTCTCTATCTCTTTTTTAAGTTTACAGTGACCTATTTTTTAAAAAATTATCTCTTTCCAAAGACAGTGACCTCAACAGTTGGGTAGCTTTTCATTAGAGATACCTGTTTTCCATCCCATAGACAAATGGATCATAATCAGAAATATACACTGGAACTGAATGGGCCTTTACCACGGAACAAACCTGGACTTCAGTTATCCCCTTACCAAGATACGCAACAAATCCTTCTAACGTTAGTGATACTCTTATCGCCTGCCAACCTTTTTTAATTTTAATTTAATTTTCGAAAGAGCAGGTAAACTTTTGAACTTATCTGCATGGCACAGCCAATGTAAAGTAGTGGTTAGAGTGCCAGACTAAGATCTGGGAGACCCAGGTTCGAATCCCCGCCCTACTATGGAAGCTTGCTTGGACCAGTCACAGCCTCTCAGCCTAACCTACCTCAGAGGGTTGTTGTGAGGATAAAATGGAGGAGAGGAGAATGAGGTAAGCTGTTTATGGAAGAAAGAATATGTAACAATGTGGAAGTGTGATTAGCTATTATAAAATAACGTTGTTAAATACAGTAGAGAAATTGGTCCGTCCTCTCCTGAAAAAACCATCTTTGGACCCGGCCAAATTGACCAACTATCGGCCGGTTTCCAATTTGCCCTATTTGGGCAAACTTATCGAGAGGGCGGTGGCGTCTCAGCTACAGGGCTACCTGGATGAGGCTTCCATCCTCGATCCCTTCCAGTCCGGCTTTCGCCCGGGCCACGGGATGGAGACGGTACTGGTCGCGCTGACTGACGATCTCCATAGGCATCTGGATTGAGGTGGCGTGGCAGCACTGTCGGCTGCGTTTGATACGGTTGACCACCAGTTGCTGGCCCGCCGCCTTGCCGACGTGGGGATTCAGGGGCTTGCTCTTCAATGGTTCGCCTCTTTTCTCCAAGGTTGGGGACAGAGGGTGGCGATTGGGGACCAGCAGTCCCGAAGGCACCTCCTTGAATGTGGGGTGCTCCAGGGAGCTGTGTAATGTCCCCAATGTTGTTTAACATCTATATGCGCCCCCTCGCCCAGATTGCCCGGAGGTGTGGGCTGGGGTGTCATCAATATGCTGATGATACCCAGCTCTATCTGATGTTGGGTGGCCAGTCGGACTCTGGTCCCGATGACCTTTATCGGGCGTTACAAGCCATGGCTGGTTGGCTCAGACTGAGTTGGTTGAAATTAAACCTGGCAAAGACAGAGGTCCTGGGCCTGAGTCGGACCGGTCCGGGGCTGGGGCTCCCTCTCCCGGCTTTCGACGGGGTGCCTTTGGTGCCTGCGTGGGAGGTTAGGAGTTTGGGTGTGCTCCTGGACTCCTCATTAACGATGGAGGCCCAGGTGGCAGCCACTGCCAAGTCGGCCTTTTAGCACCTGCGGCTGGCTCGGCAGTTGGTCCCCTACTTCAACCATGAGGACCTGGCCACTGTGATCCATGCGATGGTCACCTCGAGGCTAGACTACTGTAACGCTCTCTACTTGGGGCTGCCTTTGTTGCAAATCCGGAAGCTGCAGCTAGTGCAGAATGCTGCAGCTAGGCTTTTGATGGGCCTCTCTAGGCGAGACCACATCCGGCCGGTGCTGCAAGCGCTGCACTGGCTGCCGATAGCATACCAAATTCGCTTCAAAGTGCTGGTTCTTACCTTTAAAGCCCTGAATGGCCGGGGTCCGGTTTACCTAAGGGACCGCCTCTTCCCATATGTTCCCTCAAGAGCACTATGATTGGGGAGTCTCCACCTCCTGGAAATTCCAGGCCCCCAAAATGTTAAGTTTGCCCATACTAGGGCCAGGGCAGTGGGGAGAACATCACCGCTGGAGCCCTCGCTATTTAATAAAGCTGGCCGTCGATTTGGGATTACTGTCCATCTTGGGGATTTATATACAGGATAATAAAGCACCTTAAATATTGTTATGAATTTTATTGTGGATGTGTAATATTGTTTTATTGTATTTTATCTATTTATCCCGGCATAAGCCACTTGTTAGCCGCCCTGAGCCGCTTGGAAGGGCGGGATATAAATCTCAAATAAATAAATAAATAAATTTCACCCTAAACGCTGAGTGTCAGCCTGTTTTCTGATTTATTAGTTGTCTTGGGCTGTTACCATTTATATTATGAGTGCAATAGTAGCAGCAGCCACTGGAAGGTCAGGTGGACTAGTAAACTGTGACGGACTGCACTTTTAAAAGCTTAGAAGCACTGTGTAAACACATAAAAGACTGTGAAGGGTTAATTCTTCACAGAGCCAGAGAGCCTTGAGCGACAGGCTGCTCCAAGAGATCTGACTGCTTAGAATCAGCTGAGCAGAGAAAGACTTCTGAACTGGATGCTGAGGAGAATTCAGTCTGATTTCAGCCCCAGCTAAGAAGAGTCGAGTACTGACAGTTTCAGAATTCAGCCCTGACTGAGAGCAGTTTAACACAGACAGGAGAACTGGGGAAAGTCGGCAGTTAGACAGAGACTCCCATTTGAGCCAAGGAAAGGGGATAGATCTTCTAGAGAGAGAAGAAAATTCTCTACCCAGTCAAACATAGAGTTAGCTCTGAAGAGCTCAGAGCTCCCTGGTATGGTGTAGTTAGAAACTGCCTTTAGAGACCTTAAGACCTGGAAAGAGTGTACCAGCCTTCTGGAAACCAAAAGAGTCAGAGAATACTCAAAGAAAGTATACTGGAGTGTTTGGGGAAAACACAGGAACAAAAGCCTCTCAAGATAAAGATTTAAGTCACTGTGAAAAGCTTAAGAAACTCTCATTAGCCTGAAACATAAGAACTAAAGTCTGTGCATTTACTGATTTTACCTCAGAAATTTCAACGCCAGATTTCACCTGACCTTTCCCCCTCTATGTTAAATAAAATATTTTGTTGTTTTTGAATTTCAAAAGGCCTCAAGTGCCATTTAAGTTGTTTTTAAAACAAGCTCCTGATCCTTCCCTCAGGTTCCTGGTCTAAGCCAACAGCCAAACTACTGTTCGGTGACAGGGTGGGACAGCTAGAATTCTTCAGCAAAGAAGAAAACACATTACTAGGGCAGCTCAGTCAGTAAAGGGAAAGAAAAACGGAGGGAAAATCTTGCCGCTGAGGGAGGGAAGCTGACAGGGCCATCATATAAGCACCTAGGCTGTGGTTTCATTCACCCTCCAGGTTTTCCTTCTTTCTATTCCCCCTTCTCTTTATCCCTTCTTTCCCCTGGGCTTCCCCTCATTCCTTTTTATTCCCCTCCTGCAATTTTTTTTGCGATGTGAGGAAGGAGCAGAGGTCATTTCGGGGGGATCGCGGGGGATTGCAGTTCCCCCCCCGGTGAGGTACGGGGGCGGGGCCCATGACGAAGCCCCGCCCCCTGCTTCCGGCCACCCCGCTTCTGGCCCTCATTCAGCCAGGAGGAGGCAAGAGAAGAGGGAGGGTAAGTTGCTTCCTCCCTGCCTCTCCCCACCCCTGCCTGCCTGGGGCCAGGGAGGGCCTTCGCAGGGCTTCCTTGCACTCCCGCCGGCCTTGCAGGTCCACCGCCGGGCCCGTTGGGGGCGGGGTGTGTGGCCTTATGACACACTTCAGGTGATGTCAGGGGGTGTGGCATATGCTAATGAGTTATGCTAATGAGTTCCCCTAGCTCTTTTTCTACGAAACGACCCCTGAGAAGGAGGTACTGTGTTTGGCTCTGCCTCCCGTGGTAGCCATTTTTAATTTGGTTTGGCCTCCCATGGCAGCCATCTTGATTTGGCTATGCCTCCTAGGGCAGCCATTTTAGATTTTTGCTCTGCCTCCTGCGGCAGTCATTTTGGGGAGGCATTCCCCACCTCGTCTCAAAACTGCAAAGGGTTTAGATCGTTATCAGTTAAGATTATTATTAGTTTGGTTGTGTGTCTTTTTTTACCATGGGTGGGGAAGAGGTCTTTTTTTTTTTCTTTCCTGCACCCAGCTCAAATATTTTGAGCCACCTCTCTCTGAAAGACTGCATGGGATTACTGGCATTAAGTCAATACTCACACAGTGTTTGGTAAACAAAGATTTGGATAAATTGGCCTATTTGTTTTAATCGCTGCCACCTCAGGCATTTATAGCCAATCAACCTTCACGTGGGTGACTGGCCCATCTGATAAGAGATGTAATGATTCCCTTCAACAAACAGGAAGTTAAACATTCCCTCTTCTGAGCAGAGACACAGGAAATGTTGTAATGGGATGGATCTGGCAACTTGTCGGGTGTCAGGGTCTTGGACGGTTCCCTTTCCCCTCAGAGCCCAGGAAAGTTGATTATGGAGGGCTAGGGTTGCCAAATGCATTTTGGCCGGGAGCGGGGGGCTCCTGGCTGGCGTCTAAATGGCTGCCATTTGAGGGGAAAACTCTTTGTTTCCCCCTCAAATGGCGTGGCCCCGCCCCCAGCGTGCGATGTCACTTCCGGGTGATGCGCGCGCGGGGGTGGGGTTTCCCCCGGGCCCGATTCCGCGCGGGGCGGAAGTCAAGCCTTGAAAGCAGGGGGAAATCCGCCCCCCGGGGGGATTTAGGAACCCTATGGAGGGCGGGGGGGGGAGTGAACTGAAGAAGGAGGAAGTGGCAAAAGCACCCTCTTCTACTTCTTCCATCAGTATAGGTCTGAGCAAGGTACAGTAGTTAGTGTGTCAGAGAAGGATTTGGGTAACACTGCTTTGAATCCCCTCTCTGCCACGGAAGCTCACTGGAAGACCTTGAGCCAGTCACGCATTCTCAGCCTGGTCTACCTCACAGGGTTCTTGTGAGAATAAAATGAAGCAGAGGAGAATGAACTAAAAATCATGCATTGCTAACATGCATCTTATCAAATATGGCATCTGCCAGCTGAAGTTTAAAAACTTCTATCTGTATCTTTTTTGGGGGGCGGGGGGGGGGTCAGTCCTGGGATTTCCGCTATTTTGTTCCCTACAGCATAAAACTGGAACCGGAATTACTGTATCATTTACAAAGAGAGACTGCTGAAATGCAACTGATAACGAAGCTCAAGACAATGCAGCCACCTGGGCTTAACCGAGACTTAGGGTTTCCTCTCTCATTACCAATGCTGTTTTCTACAGGCCTACTACCCCATTGTATATTTATTTATTTTCATTACATTTATGCCCCGCCCTCCCGCGAACAGGCTCAGGGCGGCTTACACGAGCACGAAGTGCATATATATAATTGCAATATATAAAATGAATAAAAACAATTTAAGAATTCAATTCCATCTGGATGCAAGAGAGAGAAGAAACAACTCCACATTCTGCACAGCAGAGGGGAAGACTCGGGCCCCGCTTAGATGTTCCACGGTCTTCCGGCGGTAACACTCTCTGGAGAACGGTGATGGTAATGGCAGTGGCAGCTCCTACTCATACACCTGGCGGAAGAGCTCCATCTTACAGGCCCTGCGGAACTGCAGAATGTCCCGCAGGGCCCTGTTCTCCTCTGGGAGCTCGTTCCACCAGATAGGAGCCGCCACTGAAAAGGACCTGGCCCTTGTTGCAGCAAGCTTGGCCTCCTTAGGACCCGGGGTCACCAGCCGGTGTTGTGACCCCGACCGAAGTCGGTATTAGGTATTGCAGCTAATCCAATCACACTCACTATTAATTTGCCTGCTAATATCATTCGGCATCTGAAATCACTCCACTTTCCAATATATAGGACAGATGGATTTACAATCTAGTTGTATCTGAAGAAGTGAGCAGCGACTCACAAAAACACATCCCCTATCACAAATTTTGTTAGTCTTTGAGGTGCTACTGGACTCTTGCTCTTTTCTACTGCTGCAGACAGACTAACACGGCTGTCAGCTACCTATCTTAATCTATCTACCATTAATCAGAGATATCAAATACCTACAGGCTCTCCAATAGTTCGGGTTCACCTCCACAGCCAGTTTCGCAGATAGTTTTCCCAAAGACAAAATGCAAAAACATTAACCCCGTTCACATGATTTCAAACTCTTCCCCCCACCTCCCTCCCAAATTAAGTTGTCTTCGCCATAAATTAGCAGTCGCCATTTGGCTCTCCCCTCCAAATCAGCCAGGTGCAAACAAAGCGCTATCTTTCCCAGTGATTCAGCAATGTGCAAACAAATGCTCACCAACAATCACCTCACATGGACCAAAGCCAAGTAAACCATGCAGTGATTTCTCTCCGATAAAACTCAAAATGTTCCCCTGAAATATAAACACAGTGCACAAACTCCCCAGCATGATCAATTTCACATGAGATAACGATGAATATCAACCGCACAAGAGAAATCAAAGTTTATAAGCGTCACAGGAGTCTGTATTCACTGGGCACGATAGCTTCTATCACACACTCCTTCTCCACCAAGGTCTCACTCTATGCTACCGCTAATCGTTTATCCCCTCAGTCTTTCTTCCCCATCTGTAAAATGGGAGGAAGGACCTACCTTCCTGTGCAGTTGCAAGGGTGAACATAATAAAGGCTACAAAATTACTTTATAAACCAAAAAATGCTACCTAACGGGGGGGGGGGATCAAATAGCAGGTGTCGGCAGCAGCTATACAGTACAAAAACAAGACACAAAGTCCTAGGTTACCAAATTAACCGGGGGGGTTTTGCAAGAAACCGATTTACTAATTTTTTTTTACCCCTTGCTGTTTATAGGTAGGAGGAGGGTTCCAGTAAACAAAAGCAGGACCAAAAAAGCCCACGATGTTTGAAGCCACTTTCCCGTTTGAAAAGCACACAAACCCTTCCTGCACAGAGCAATAACGGCGGGCACTTATTTCCGTAGCAACAGTACACCGGGCCAATTTCATTTCAACTGAAGAACGCTTGACGAGTTACATAACAAAGACCTGCATCTAGGAGCTGCTCCAGCAGAGGTTGGCTTTTCACAGTTGCACACACAAAAAAAGGGTCAGCCCTCCGCCGCATAGCACTTCGAGGTCGCCATTCTGCCACCTCCAAAGCAGGTGGTTCTGATTTTCTATATCCATGCCTACCGCTTATAAGAAAGAACAGCCGTGCGCTGTATCGGGTGTTATAATGTAGGCTGCAAGCCTATGCCAATTCAATGGGACTTGCTTTCAAGTAAACATGCCTAAGAAGGTGCCACATATTATAAAATAACCCACTTCCATTGGCACGTGGGTCATTTATTTATTTATTTATTTATTTATTTATTTATTTCGATTTACTATCCTGCCCTAACCCCTGGGGGGGTCTCTGGGCGGCTTACAGAAGGTGCTAATCACATTTTTACAGAATCTAACCTAGGGCCACAGACATATATAGGGGTGGTGACTACCCTACCAGGCACCCTTTTACTTGCGGCGGATCTTCAGTCGCTGTCTTGTTCTTGCGGGAGGTAGTCGGCGGCGTCCTTTCTGGTGCTGGTCTTTGAGGTTCCTTCTTCCGGCTGTAGCGATTCCATTTCCGGGCCAGGGCCACTCGCACTTCCGCGCATGCCCCGCTGCGGCCTCTGTCCTGATGAGGCTCCGGCCTGCTGCGTTGCTCCGCCTCTGCGTCAGTTGGTCCGGCCTCCTTCGCTCGCTCGCTCCTTGCCTCGCCAGCCACCATTTTTCTCCGTCGCTGCTACCGTCGCCACTGCTTCGCCTCGCCACTCACCGCTGCAACATAGGGATGGGTGCCCCCCCGCTCTAGTAGCAGGTACCCATTAGTCTAATCGCCCTTTAACGGACTTTCGAGCCGCTGGGTGGGCGGGAGCTGGGACATAGGGCCAGGTGCTCACCCCGGCCACGGTGGGGCTCGAACAGCCGAAGCTGTTCGGCCAGATGTACATGCAGGCATCTCTTACCGCCTGCGCCACCGCTCCCTAATTTCTGCCCAGGATCAGATATTGCATGAATGCCAATGTGTCAGCTGACTACTCATCATGTTTATTTTGTGGTGGTGTCCTTTGTTAGCAACCCCACCGGTCACCAGGCCCAGGGCCGTAGCTACAGTGGGGGCATTAAGGGACCCTGCCCCCTTAACTAAAAGCCCTGCCCCACAAATAGCCATGCCAGAATCCTTATTTTTTTAGGAGAGACCCCCTCCACTGGCTGCTGCTGGCAGCCGCCAGGGTAAGAGCACTGTGACTTGCCCTCAGACTTCCCTCTCTCTCCCACTGTGGAATTGGGGGGGGGGGCGTGGACCTGGGAACAGAGAGTGTTTAATTGCCTTCAAAAGGCATTGAAACACTCTCTGAGCTGTTTTTTCCCTAGTAACTGACATGTTCGCTACCCTGTCCTTTGAAAGGCAGGGGTAGAAACAGGCTCGGAGCCTCCTCCTTTAAAGACAGATTAATTTATTTAACTTTAACTTAACTGCCCCCTAAAAAATTAAATCCCCCCCCCCCAGAACAAAAAACAACCCTGGCTATGGATTTCACCCATCCCACCCCTACAGCCTTCAATGTCAGGTTTCGTGTTATTCCCTTCCCAATTTTTATTTTTAAAAAACAAACATAAACGAACATGTGCACATAAATTGAGGGGTTCTGTTACATCATTAAGTTGCCCGTTTAAACACCTCATACAATATTTAGTTATTTTCTATATTCCACCTTAAATTTTTGTAGAAGTCTCCTGCATATATTTAACAATAAAGTTCTTATTTCCTTCTAGATTAGCTGCATAGCCATATATTTTATTTATTATAGTCTTCAACCCATTTGTAAAATCTTGACCGTGTATTTTCAAAGCTTCCTTCCGTTTGTCCTCTCAGCACTTAAAGTTAATTTGTCCATTTCCGCAGTTTCAAGCAATTTATTTATGATTTCTTCTCTTGAAGGTAGCTCAGTTCTTCTCCAATAATGTAAGGCCTCCTGTGAAGCAAAGCTTCTCTTATGAACACAGGGGTCTCTAACACACACCGCAAGCAGATGCCAAAGGTAGCTTCCAGTTGTTGTTGTTCAGTCGCACAGTTGAGTCTGACTCTTCGCGACCCCATGGACCAGATCACGCCCTCCGCTCGTTGTGCCCAAAGGGGGGGCCACCGCTACAGAAGTCACGGGGTTTTCGGCTACGGGACTTTAACAAGAACCCCGTGGCGGTGCTGGGCTGGGGCAAGTTCTGGGTCCAGTTCCAAGGCTTCAAGGGCCAACTGGACCTACTGGTTGTGGACCGGCCTCTCTCCAGCTTGTTGGGACTAGCCTGGTTCGAGGCCCTGGGACTCTCGGTTACAGGCATCAACCAGGTCGGAGCACACAATTTCGGGGCAGTGTGCGCAGAATTTCCCCGTGTCTTTGACGGGACTCTTGGGCGGTCCTGGGGCGGTACACGGGCCCGGCCATATCCCTGGACCTCGACCCAGTGGTGCGCCCCATCCGCATCCGAGCCCGGCTGCCACCGATCGCCATGAGGCCGAAGGTGGAGGCCGAACTCGACCGCCTGGTAGAGCAAGGAGTGCTGGAACCTGTAGCCTCGGCCCGGTGGGAGACCCCCATAGTCACGCCGATCAAGCCGAACGGGGACGTCCGCATCTGCGCGGACTATAAATGTACGATAAACAAAGCAC
>NW_015171505.1:746494-751811 GCF_001447785.1 Gekko japonicus | reverse complement strand
GCGCCACCGGCCTCACTTCCGGAACCAGACCTACAGCCACCATCCCGGCAGTAACCCGAGGCCCCTCGCCACGAGGAACCAGCCCTTCCCTCCACAGCAGACCCCTCGCCGGGCCCGGTCCACTCGGCTCCAAGGGCCCCCGAGACCGAACTGATCGCCACCCCAGAACCTCGCCGCTCGACTCGCCCCAGGAAGCCACCAGCGCACCTGAAGGACTTCGTCTGTGGGTGCATTGCGAACCAAGGGGGGAGGGGTGTAATGTATTCAGCCTGACATGCCCGGACTTGCCCGGGCTGGCCAGGCACAATTCCTATGTAAGCTTCAGTCGAAAGACAAAGGATCCGGAGGATCCTAGCCGGCCCAATCAAAAGGGCTAGCTTCCCAGCCGGGAGACCAATGGTCGCCCGGTTACTGTAAATAGCCTATCGGGAGTAGGGTGTGTGTTTAGGTGTGCTTGGTGGCGGGTTTTCTGAACACATATAAACCGGCCTGCGAGCCGGTCAGTTGTCTTTGTCCTGAACTAAATAAAGGTATGCTTAGCTGAAATCACTCTCCGTCTGCATACTTTTCACCTCCTGTCTTCCACCGTCCTCTGAAGTTGGCTCAATTTCATGTTCGTTGCATCTATGACACTGTCTAACCATCTCATCCTTTGCCGTCCCCGTCTTCTTTGACCTTCAATCTTTCCCAGCATCAGGGTCTTCTCCAGTGAGTGCTCCCTTCTCATTGGGTGGCCAAAGTATTTGAGCTTCAGTTTCATTATCTGGCCTTCCAGGGAACAGTCAGGGTTGATTTCTTTTAGGATTGTCTGATTTGATCTTCTTGCAGTCCAAGCTTCCAGTACAGATTTAAAAACGGATGTGTCACGCTACGGAAATATGTGATTTTGCAGCAAGCACAGATATCAAACCTGTTGACGATTAAAATGGGTTTTTTTGTTGCTGTTTTATTAACGCTAACGTTTTTAAAATCCTGTGGACTTACTGGATGGATAAATTGGCCAGTTTTTTGTTTATTTGTTTTTGATGGGCCAAATGCCCAACTCAGTACCTTATCTATTCAATTCCTTACTTCATTTATACCTTGCTGTTCTCCCCAGGGGAGATCCAAAAGCGGCTTATATAATTCTCTCCTCCATTTTATCCTCGCGACAACCCTGCGAGGCGGTTAGGCTGAGAGCCCAAGGTCACCCAGTGAACTTCCACGACACAGTGAGGATTTGAACCCAGGTCTCCAAGATACCATTAGAGCACACTGGCTCTCGCCAAACTTGTCCAATACCCCCCCACCAGTTCACTTTGATTCTACCTTCATCTGCGTGTTGAATGCTACTTTATCATCAAGCGGGAAAACACGTGACGCCAAAATTGAGGGTTTGGGTCCTGCTATGTAGAACATTGTTATTTTAACAATTCACACCTTGCACTCTAGCCAATACCTGGTTCTCGGGGCAGCTGCCAATTTTTTTTAAAAAGGAACTAAAACTGATCCACATATAAAACGTCCACAACATGTTTGAGTAGCCAGCAACAAGACTTTACAAACCAAACAAAACAGCCCGCCTGGCAGCATCAGACAGTCAGTAAAAAGCTTGAAACGTTTCCAGCAAATGCCGGCTATAGAACATTAATGAGTCTCCATGCCGGTGGCTTTCCAAATGTGCCCTCAGATTTCTTGGAAACTCACCAAGAGCCCATCGAGGAGATCAGAAGAGGAAGGCGGGGCTTCCTTGAAAGACAGCCTGGCCGTCACTACCTCAATAAGCTGCAGCAGAAACGCCGGGAGTGTTCTAGGAAACTGTTTCCCAACCTGTGGGTCAAGACCCAAAAGTGGGGCGTGAAGCCTCTCAAAGTGGGTCACCATCAAATGCTGCCTCTAATCTGCGGAGTCTTGTGAGCAAAAATTATACTTTGTGATTTTATGCCAATAAAGGCTAACTTGAAACTTGAACTATACTTTGTGAGCTACTGGCGTTAAGTTGTGAGCGAGTGATTTGGCTACTGCATCAGATGGTTTGCTCTGGAGCCCTCCTTCCTGAGCCAAGACAAGAATGTGTGAGCTGGAGGCTAGAAAATGTTGAGCTAGCTCACACTAACTCAGCTTAGAGGGAACAGTGGTCATGGGCCGGCCTCCCCTAATGTCCACCCTGCCTTTTCCATCGCTCTCTTTTGTATCTTGAAAACCAAGCCCTGATCCTGGAAACAGTTTTTCCAATATCATACCTTAGTTGGTATTTTGTCTTTACTACCTATATGCAGGGGTCATTTCCTGCGGGAGTGCACAGGAGCGGAGCTCCGGCAGTAAAGAGCCCAGGGGGCGGGCACATGCAACAAGCCCCACCCCCTGCTCCCAGCAGCCCTCAGTAAGAGCAAGAAGCAGCCAGGTGAGTTGCAGAGCTCCCCCCAGCACCCCGGTCCAAAACAGTCCAGTGGCACTTTTAAGACCCAAGTTTTATTCAGGTACAAGCTCTCCCTCCTCTGCGAGGACAGATCTGCACGCCCCCCCCCCTCAATAGCTAGGAATCCAAAACAATCCAGTGGGGAGCCTGAGCGGTGGGTGTTGCCTTCTGACACACTTCCGGTGATGTCAGGGGGTGTGGCATATGCAAATAAGTTATGCTAATGAGTTATGCTAATGAGCTCCTGCACCTCTTTTTCTACGAAATGACCCCTGCCTATATGTGTTGATCAAGTAAAACTTGTCCTGATGGTTACTAGAGTGAGTTTCTTGGGACCTTGGGGGGGGGGATCAGAGGGACCATCGGGGAAGGGGAGGGTGGTTAGAGGCTTTGCTTATGCAAAGGCTGTGAATGTCGGAATGCCACTAGCTTGAGGTTCACCGCGGGGGCAGCGGCACCCGTTATGCAAAGTCTGTTGCTTTCTCAGAAACATCTCATTAGTCCCTGCAGAAAAGGGGAAGCTGAACTAGATGGATGCCAAGGTTCTAGTTTGCTTAGGGAGCCAAAAACCTTTTGGCCAGCCCTGGATAAGTCACCATACCAAGTAAATGTGGACTTGTGGGTCACTTGCTGTTCTAGAATATACTCTCAATACCCAGGAGGCCATGGTGGAGCTTCTAGCAAGCCCGGATAGTGCAGTGAATGAACCAGGTTCAAGGCCAGCCAGGAGACTCTATATTTCAGGGTAGACACCCAGGAGACCAGTCAATACGGAGAACGTTCCCAGAAGTGTGAAGACTTCCTGCTGTGGTTGAGCCATAAGGCTGATGAACACAACTGTCCTGCCCATCCAAAACATCCCCGAAATAGAAGGAGCAAAATTTTCCACACTGACATGTGACGTAGTGGATAAAGTGTCAAACCAGGATCCGGGAGGCCCAAGTTTGTATCCCCACTCTGCCATGGAAGCTCGCTGGGTGACCTCAGGCCAATCAGAACTGCCTTGAAGAACCACCCATTTTTATTCTCGCATACGTCTCTGGAGTCTCTGGACCAATGTTCCCTCGAAGCTGAGTTAGTGTGAGCTAGCTCGCAGTTTTTTAGCCTCCGGCTCACACGTTTTTGTCTTAGCTCAGGAAGGATGGCTCCAGAGCAAACTAATTTAAGCAGTAGGCCAATTGCTCACTCACAACTTAAATGCCGGTAGCTCACAAATTAGAATTTTTGCTCACAAGACTCCACAGCTTAGAGGGACCATTGGACTAGAACTAGGGTTGCCAGCGGGGGACTTTCCAGGAGCCACCGGGAGAGGGGAGGGAAGAAGCATGATTGAACTCCAAAGGGAATTCTGGCCATCACATTTGAAGGGACCACGCCATAGAAATAATGGAGGATGGGGGAACTTTCTTTTGGGACTCACAGAACTGAACCCCCTGGTCCAATCTTTTTGAAACGCGGGGGGGGGGGGTTAGGAGATGGTGGAGCAACCAGATGCTATGCTGAGAATCTGGTGTCACTACCTCAAAAAACAGGCCCCCCCCCCCGAGCTCCAGATACCCACAGATTGATTCTCCATTATACCCTATGGGGACTAGTCTCCAAAGAATATAATGGAGCGCCCAACGGACATTCCCCCCCCACACACACACACTTTCTGATAACACTGATAAGCCTCCAAGCCAGGGGATCCCCTGCCCCCAACTGGGGATTGGCAACCCTAACTAGAACCCACTCCATCAAATTCGTGCAATGATTCCTCAGTACACATGGTGGTGGTGGAAAGCACCATCAAATTGCAGTTTCAAAGCAAGGGATCAACAGAGGTGGTCAGGGGTCGTTTCGTAGAAAAAGAGCTAGGGGAACTCATTAGCATAACTCATTAGCATGTGCCACACCCCCTGACATCACCGGAGGTGTGACATAAGGCCACACACCCCGGCGGGAGTGCAAGGAAGCCCCGCGAAGGCCCTCCCTGGCCCCGGGCAGGCAGGGGTGGGGAGAGGCAGGGAGGAAGCAACTTACCCTCCCTCTTCTCCTGCCTCCTCCTGGCTGAATGAGGGCCGGAAGCGGGGCGGCCGGAAGCAGGGGGCGGGGCTTCGTC
Source organism: Gekko japonicus (assembly GCF_001447785.1). Taxonomy (NCBI): domain Eukaryota; kingdom Metazoa; phylum Chordata; class Lepidosauria; order Squamata; family Gekkonidae; genus Gekko; species Gekko japonicus. The sequence goes on along the minus strand of NW_015171505.1, from coordinate 747,312 downwards.
ATGGAACTGCAATCCCCTGCGATCCCCCCCCGAAATGACCTCTGGAGGTAGTTACCATTGCCTGCCACGGAGTAGCAACCCAGAAATTCTTAGGCTGTCTCCCGCCCGATCACTAGTCAGAGCCAACCCTGCTTAGCTTCCGAGATCTGATGACATCGGACTAACCTGGGCCATCCAAGTCAAAGGCAGTATACATACACACAGAACAGTGGCAACATCCAAGTCCAGGGGGCTGGAAGTGCTGCCTGAACAAGGAGAGATGAAATTACACGAGAGTCGTAAAGAGCATTCACAATAAGAGGAACTGGAAGCAACGTAAATTTCCTAGCAGTGCTAAACTAGTTAACGTTTGCAGAGGCTGAGGAACCTCAAGTCTTTGTTAAGTTCTCGGGAGAGGGTATCAAGCTTCTCGATGAGTTCTAATTCAGCATTTTCACATTGGAGTCTTCCTTTGAAGTTTATTCCTGTGGAGAAGAGCTTTTCATGTTTTGTTTTGTTTTTAAACATCAATGGTGTGTCCTGGGATACTACACAGAACTATAGTATTTGTGCACGGGGATGCAGAGCCGTGCCTTCCAGCCTGGCAGGGGGTAGAGAAAAAGAGGACGAACTGAGTGTTCCTGTGCGGCCCTGGCCCTGGGCCAGTTGCTCTCTCATGTGCACAGTTTGCCCTTGAAAGGCAACATTAACAGCCTAATTTAACACTATAACTTCCCCCCCCTTTCAAAAAAATCCACTCTAACAGCAAGGTCAAAACTTTACAAGCGCAATTCAGATGGTTTGGATAGAATCTCAGCTCCTTAGTAACTTATTTTGAC
>NW_015171505.1:731494-741494 GCF_001447785.1 Gekko japonicus | reverse complement strand
CACGCGCACTACAGTCAAAACCTCTGCCTGCCTGGCTACAGAGGGAAGGCCTGGAGAGTGACACACACACACACACGGTGACTCTGAGGCGGGTGGGGCCAGGGGGCCCCTGGAAGTTCGGGGAGGCATTTAAATGCCTCCCTGTGCCTTCCCCAGCCTGTCCAAGGGCCGGCTGGCCCGGGCTCCTCACAGCCACGGGGCGCCCAGGCCAGCCAAGGGAAGGCACGGGGTGTGGCCTAATATGCAAATGAGCTGTGCTGTCAGGGGTGTGGCTTAATATGCTAATGAGTCTCTGGTGTTGGGTGTGGCCTATTATGCTAATGAGTTCCTGCTGGGCTTTTTCTACCAAAAAAGCCCTGCATAAGAGTATTTATTTATTTATTTAGGTTTATATCCCGCCTTGCCTGCACGGTCAATGTTGGATCAGGCCAGTGGCCCATCCACTCCAGCACTCTGTCACACAGTGGCCAAAAATACCAGGCGCCATCAGGAGGTCCACCAGTGGGGCCAGGGCTCTAGAAGCCCTCCCACTGTTGCCCACCCCCCCCAGCACCAAGAAGACAGAGCATCACTTGCCCCAGACCAGGAGTTACTATCTATACCTTGTGGCTAATACCCACTGAAGGACCTCTGCTCCACATGTTTATCCAATTTCCCTCTTGAAGCCGTCCATGCTTGTAGCCGCCTCCTCCTCCTGTGGCAGTGAATTCCACGTGTTAATCACTCTTTGGGTGAAGAAGGACTTCCTTTTATCTGTTCTAACCCGAGTGCTCAGCAATTTCATTGAGTGCCCACGAGTTCTTGTACTGTGAGAAAGGGAGAAAAGGACTTCTTTCTCTACCTGCTCTGTCCCATGTATAATCTTATAAACCTCGATCATGTCACACCTCAGCCCTCGTTTCTCCAAGCTAAACTGCCCCAAGAGCTTTAACGTTTCTTCATAGGGAAAGTGTTCCAACCCTTGATAACGTGGGATCATGCCGGTGAGAAAACAGCTATTCACCTATGGCGAGTAACAACTGCCTTCCTTATGGTGACGAGAAAATGAATTTTGGTAAATCAGAAAATAGGGGTTTTTTTCCCTTTCTCCCCAACAGGGACCCAAAGCAGCTTACATCATTCTCTTCTCCTCCATTTTATCCTCACAACAACCCTGTGAGGCAGGTTTGGCTAAGAGGGTGCGACTGGCCCAAGGTCATCCAGCAAAGGTGAAACTGTGTCTCCCAGATCATAGTCTGACACTCTAACCACTACGCCACACTGTCTCTCTGCACATGACGAGCCTCATGAGCACATGCACACAGCACACTGTTGTACATAATCATCTGTGGACTTTTGCCAAGTTACACAATATATTTATTTGTGTAGATTTCCTGGATAATTGGCTCACACTAACTTCCACCACCCTGACGCCCAAAAGGGACAACATTTAAAATAATGAAAATCACTATCTTTCTTCCCCCAAACCTTTTTAATTTGGTTATCTTGAGGAAAGTCAGCGGAATGCCATATGCAACCATTCAAATGCACTCGAGCCATTACGCAGAACAAGTATAACTGCATTCTTAGCTCGATGTACTATTTCGGACGGCTGCAACACTTGGGAAGGAATGAATAGCTCAGGGCTTTAGTAATCAAATACGACGGCTTTTACCGTTTGATCATCTGTCTCAAAACAGTGTATGCCGAAGCAAACTTTTTTTTAATTGCTTCAATGCGTCCCAAAAGTTTGCATTGCATTTCGCCTAACCATGGCTGATTCACGCAATTGAATTCCTGGGTGCAACAGTATATGAACATAAACAATCACATGAAAGAAAGTCTAGGACTGATTCATACAACCAGAAGTTCCCTGCAGCGCTTCTGGCTTGTGATCATGTAGGGTTGCCAGCAGGGGTCATTTCGTAGAAAAAGAGGTGCAGGAGCTCATTAGCATAATCTGTTTGCATATGCCACACCCCCTGACATCACAGGAAGTGTGTCAGAAGGCAACACCCACAGCTCAGGCTCCACTGGACTGTTTTGGATTGCTAGCTATTGGGGGCGGGGGGGAACGTGCAGATCTGTCCTCACAGAGGAGGGAGAGCTTGTACCTGAATAAAACATAGTCTTAAAGGTGCCACTGGACTGTTTTCGATTGCTAGCTATTGGGGGAGGGGGGGAACGTGCAGATCTGCCCTCACAGAGGAGGGAGAGCTTGTACCTGAATAAAACATAGTCCTAAAGGTGCCACTGGACTGTTTTGGATTGCTAGCTATTGGGGGGGGCACAGATCTGCCCTCACAGAGGAGGGAGAGTTTGTACCTGAAGGTGTGGAGGGGGCTCTGCAACTTACCTGGCTGCTTCTTGCTCTGACTGAGGGCTGCTGGGAGCAGGGGGTGGGGCCTGTTGCATGTGCCACACCCCCTGGGCTCCTTACTGCCGGAGCTCCGCTCCTGTGCGCTCCTGCAGGAAATGACCCCTGGTTGCCAGACTCTAAATGAGGCTGGAGATCTCCTGGGATTACAACCACTCTCCAGGCGATATAGGTCAGTTCCCCAGGAGAGAATGGCTGCTTTGGAGGGTGGACGCTATGGCATTATGTATAAATGAGGTCCCTCCCAACTCCACCCCTCAGGCTCCACCCCCAAATCTCTAAACATTTTCCAACTCAGAGCTGGCAACCGCCTGAGCATGCAGAGGCATCTACTATGTGAACCCACACATCCGCATGTGGTCTCCAAACAGGGCCACCAGGATCGGCGCAAATAAAAGGGGTTCGTGATAGCTGTGTGCACCAATGGCCAGGGCTTCTTTTGTAGAAAAAGCCCAGCAGGAACTCATTAGCATAATAGGCCACACCCAACAGCAGAAACTCATTAGCATATTAGGCCACACCCCAACAGCACATATTAGCATATTAGGCCACACCCCCCCCATGTTGCCAGAAGTGTGCTCATCCAGCCACACCCACCTTTTGCTTCTTAATGCCTCCCCCGATCCTTCCAGGGTCCCCCCGGCCCGACCACCTCAGAGTCGCCAAGGGGGTTACTCTCCAGGCCTTCCCTCGGTAGCCAGGCACACAGAGGTTTTGGCTGTAGTGGGCGTGGCCAACCCTGAAGCCAGCCGGAACTCCGTTCCCGTGCGTTCCTGCCCAAAAATAGCCCTGCCGATGGCCATCATGGATAAATGTCAGGGTGGAAATCTGGGGACTCCCTCTGCAGGAGCAGCAGGAGGATTTCAAAAGCAGGCTGTAGCTTTGCAATTATTCATAGCACACGTTACCGTATAAAGGGGAGGAACCATAAGTCCAGAGTCTAAAACGACTTAACTGCACCAGTGACACTGCAAAACCCTTGTGATTCATACAATCACATTCTCCACATAGGGTAGATCACCGATCATTTGCATAATCACAGGGGAAATACAGCTACGATCAGGAAAACAGCTATCAGTTCACCAGAGGCAGCAAGGGTACATAAAACCCTTCCGCAAGGGGCCATGGCTCAGTGGCAGAGAATCTGCTTGTCATGCAGAAGGTCCCAGGTTCCTGGCATCTCCAGTTAAAAGGACCACGTGGAGGTGATGTGAAAGAGGTCGACCTAAGACCCTGGAGAGCCGTGGCCAGTCTGAGTAGACAATACAGACACTGATGGACCCAAGGGTCTGACTCAGTATATAGGGCAGCTTTCTGTGTACGTTTGACAACTATAGCTTTAGAAAGTCCTGTATAGGACTTATTGCTTTTATCCTGTTTTATATGGGCTTTGCCCCCTGTAAGCCGCCCTGAGCCCATTTCGCGGGGAGGGCGGGGTAAAAATCCCAATTAGGGCTGCCAAATGTGGGCGGGGAATCCCCCACTTTGAAGCCCCAATTTCCGACGCGGCGGAATCGGGGCCCAGGGGAACCCCGCCCCCGGCGTGCGCGTCACTAGCAAGTGAAGTGGGCACGCCGGGCAGGCTGGGGGCGGGGCCACGGCCATACAAGGGAAAACTCTATGTTTTTCCCTTGTATGGTCGTGGCCCCGCCCCCAGTGTGCGTAGCGTGCCTACGTCACTTCTGGGTGACGTGCACGCAGTGCACGCGCACACCCCCGACGCCGGCCAGGAGCCCCCCGCTCCCGGCAAAAACGGATTTGGCAACCCTAATCCCAATAGATAAAATAAATAAATAAATATAGCTTTAGAAAGTCCTGTGCGTACATTTGACAACTGTAGCTTTAGAAAGTCCTGGGGACGGTCTTCGTTTTTTCCCTATAAAAAGGTAAAGGTTCACTTGCTCGAAAGCCAGTCGAATCCGACTCTAGGGTTGCGGTACTCATCTCCGTTTCAAAGCCGAAGAGCCAGCGCTGTCCGAAGACGCTGTTCCCTTCCCACCGAAGTGGTACCTATTTATCTACTTGCAATTTCTTGCTTTCCAACTGCTAGGTTGGCAGGAGCTGGAACTAGAGATGGGAGCTCACCCTGTCATGCGGCAACTCGGGTCTCGAACTGCTGAACTACCGACCTTCCACAGCCTGCAGTTCAGCGTCTTAACCACTTGAGCCACCGCAGCTCCTTTTCCCCTATACTCTATGATATATCCTGGTATCCTGTTTTGTTGCCTGCTGGTACCTCAGACGCCAGTAATAAGAAGGAACGTGTGGTGCCATGCTTACGTCTCCTCTGATGTTTACCAGAAGTGACATAAGCCTCGTCCCACCTCCATTTCCTCCTAGGGGTTGCCTGCTGCAGCCGGGCAACTCAACACAGCGTCCACCATTTGAAGCTGCCATTTTCTCCTGGGGAACTGATCTTCGTAGTCGGGATATCGGCTGTGATTCTGAGAGAACCCCAGGCCCCACCTGGAGGTTGGCAACGCTCACCTTCCTTCCTGTATGAAAGAATTGGCCAGTGCGGACTGGCAGTGAACCGTGAGTTAATGTTTTAACATACTTTTGTTTGTTTATTTGTTTATTTTATTTGTTAGACTTTTACCCCGCCCTCCCGCCGAAGCGGCTCAGGGCGGCTTACAGTAGTTAAAAACCAGTATAGAATTAATAGAATATCAAGTCTAAAACAATACAATCGAAAGAAGAAGAAGAAGAAGAAGAAGAAGAAGAAGAAGAAGAAGAAGAAGAAGAAGAAGAAGAAGAAGAAGAGGAGGAGGAGGAGGAGGAGGAGGAGGAGGAGGAGATTGGATTTATACCGCGCCCTTCACTTGGAGTCTCAGAGCAGTTTACAAACTCCTTTCCCTTCCCCTCCCCACAACAGACACCCTGTGCGGTGGGTGGGGCTGAGAGAACTCTGACACAAACTGCCCTTTTTCAAGGACAGCTGTGCCAGAGCTTGTGACTGACCCAAGGTCACATCAGCAGATGCAAGTGGAGGAGTGGGGAATCAAACCCGGTTCTCCCAGATTAGAGTCCACGCACTTAACCACTACACCAAACTGGCTCTCAAAATACAACTTATTACATTTAAGATTAAGAGGTGTCGGCCATCTGTTATAAAGTGGTAGTAGTTATGTGGCACGGTCAGTGTGGTCAGACTATGGAAACGCTTGCCGGAACAGCTCGGTCTTTACCGCTCTACGGAATTGTTGAAGATCCCGCAGAGCTCGAATTTCATTTGGGAGCTGATTCCATAATAAATAACGTGTCCCTATGTTTTCTTGGGTTTATCTGAGGTTGCCAAAAAGCATTGTTAACTCTCCCCGCCCTTTATAAAAAGCAGATTAACGCAAATCAGTTTTCAGCACAGTCCAACCCAGGAAACAATACACACACTCAGTTTAATTTGTACACCTTCCTTCCCGCCTCTTTCCAGGAACATCCTTTATAAAATCAGTTCCCTGAACAGGTTTCAAATTCCCCTTGATGTTCCGCATGCACTAGAACTCCAGATCACACACACACACACAAAACTCGCTTGCATCGCCACCTCAGTGATGTCATTTTAAGGTGCGACTCCACAATTTCATCTTTTGCAAATGCAATTAAAATTAAAACGCCTTCCATTGGAAACAATGAGACATCCTGCAATCCAAATTTCTCTACCCATCTACACACTGTTATGCACAGAGCTCAGAGTCAGGTACATGTTCCCTCTCTCCCCCAGTCTGATCCTCAACAACCACCCTGTGAGGTTGGCTAGGCTGAAAAAGAATAAGTCAGTAAAGATTCTGAACTTGGGTCTCACCATTCCTGGTCTGACTACTGGGGGGGGGATATCCCAAACCCCATGGGGGTCTTTTCAATGGATGGATGGAGACAGGCTAGGGAACTCAGGCCTCCAGAGGAAAAGGACCAGAGAAAACAACAGCTTAAAACTCAAACTGTTTATTATCTTTTTAAAACCATACACAAGTAATATTCAATAGCACATAAATGTCTCAATACCCGATATAGGGTAAACTTTTAGAAAGCACAAAGAATGTTCCTAGACTCCAGGACCAAGACCCTTGCACGCAGTTCAGCAGTTCGAGACCCGAGTGCCGCAGGATGGAGTGAGCTCCCGTCTCTAGTTCCAGCTCCTGCCAACCTAGCAGTTTGAAAGCAAGAAATTGCAAGTAGATAAATAGGGACCACTTCGGTGGGAAGGTAACAGTGTTCTGTGCGCCTTGGTGTATAGTCATGCCGGCCACATGACCACGGAAACGTCTTCGGACAGCGCTGGCTCTATGGCTTTGAAACGGAGATGAGCACCGCAACCCTAGAGTCAGATTCGACTGGCTTTCGAGCAAGGGAACCTTCACCTTTTTACAGTCTACTGGAACCAATTAAGGCATCAATCCAGAATGTACTAGGCCAGCCCACCGTATAGTGATAACATGAACTTTCGCTAAGGTGAACTTTTGCCTAGGTATATTTAACCTGCGATGCCAGCAAACACCAGAGTGCCACGGCATCTCCATAGAGCTATACGTTTAGGCTTTGGAGCCTGGTACTTGGAGAATGGGGAATGTCAGATACGAATTCAGGCAAGAGTGCATTTACAGGGCAAAGCCTTAGGTTTTAACACCTAGGCTGCCAGCAAAAAAAGCAAAGGGTTGTGGGACTTCGGACCCAAGAAACCAAAGTCAGTTATAGCAAAACCTACAGAGCATAGAACAGAAAGGCCCAGGCTCACGTAACCCCAAATTCTGCAACAACGACTACCCCACACTAGCTGTAGGAACGCAGTAAATTCACAGCTAGCTTGATTACTATATTCAAACTAACATGGAAACAGTGTAGTCTTTTTTTTTTTCTAAAGGCAATTAGGAACCATACCAAACATTTAAATAAAATCTCAAAGATCACACGGATGCTATAAAAATAGATTTGAATGCTTCTTCTTATCAGTAACGAGCACAAAAGAGAACACGGCTTTCTGGCCCAATCCAGAAGAGATAATGATATTTTTCCATCCACAGATTTGCATGTCCAGATACAACATCCACTGCCAACATCCCAGTATCTATTGCTAAAATGCAAAGCAGCATCATTAAGACACTCAAACTCGAAAACTTTTTGCCTGCTCTACGGGTTAGCTTCTCCACCCCAAAGCAATCTGCTTTTACATGATTTTACCCACCCTGCCTTACTATCTTGTTGCCCTGGGGACAGACTCCCTACCAGCAACAGACACTTTCGGGCAAATTCATGCCACTTCAGATCTCGCCAGGAGTCCAATGCATAGGTGAAGATGTTCACCACCACAAATGCAACCTTGGCCTGTGCCCACCCTGTGCCCATCTTCTGGAGTCAGTCATGCCTGATGCCATGGCTATTTCTTGGTACTCAGAGATGCCACGGCTTAGCGGTAAGGCACGTGTTTTGCATGCAGAAGTTCTAGGGCTCGATCTTTGCTATCTAAGCAAGCGTTGGGAAAAATATTCCTCTGGTTCAGACCCTGCGAGAGCTGCTGACAGAGAAAGCAACACTGAACTAAATGGAACTTAAGTGCAGGGGTCCCCAGCTTTTCTGAACCTGCTTGGCTCCTTTGGAATTCTGACACAGGGTGGTGGGCACAAAATGGCTGCCACAGAAGTGGAGCTAGCCACAAAATGGCTGCCATGACTGTTTTGGCAAAACTGAAAAATCACATTAATCGGAGACCGAAAGATGAATTTGAGAACAATTGGCGAGCTTTTTATGCTTACTATAATTAACCATTGCAGTTATATAGTTGAGTGGGGTTTTTAAAAAATAAATGACAATTCTTATATGAAATATTAAGACCATTATCATTTGCATGGTTTTGATAACAACAAACTGTGTCAGAATTATATACAAAAGCTAATGAGAACATACCTATGTTTTATAATTGATAAGATAGGACAAAAATGAAAACACATTATGAGAAAATAGTAGAATATTCTGAGTAGGTTGTTAAATGGGGGCAAGACTCCTAGAACTTAACATCTCCACAGACCTTGCAGAAGTCAGTTTTTCCCTTACAAAGAAGAGTGACTCAATCAGAAGTCGTTGGTTTGGCATGGGGGGAGCCTCTAGATTTACCAGAAGGGTTGTCAATCTCCAGGTGCTGCCTGGAGATCTGCCAGTATTGCAACTGATCTTCCAGGTAAAGATGGAAGCTTTAGAGCTGGGGTGTCGAACATGCAGCCCGGGGGCCGGATTATGCCCCCGGAGGGCTTCCATCGGGCCCGCAGTGGAACTGGCCATCTCCTGCTTCCAGATCTGCTGCTGCTGCTGCATCATAGCTTGCTTCGGCAGACTCTCTTAATCACTCAGCCATTTCATGTTTTAACTTGGGTGCTAGACTCAGTACTCTGAGCATGAAATTTCTGTGGCGGATGTCAATAAATCAAAAGTAGGTTTGCAGCTTACAGAGCTAATGTTCTAAGTATGTTTTTATTTTAAGTAAAAAAAATCTTTGTGTTTGTATCCTTTATAAAGTTTATATCTCCACTACCTGGCGTTACATTTTACGACACACATGCCCCGGCCCAGCAAGGTCTCCTTTATGTCAGATCCGGCCCTCGTAACAAATGAGTTCGACACCCCTGCTTTAGAGGGTGGACTCTATGGCATCACAGACCAATGAGATCCCTCTCTTCCCCAAGTCCCGCCTTCCCCCAGGCTCCACTCCCCAAATCTCCAGGTATTTCCCAACCCTGAGTTGGCAATCCTGTTTACCAGACAGCCTTGATTTTTACCTGTCTTTTGCAATTTCGACACGTTCTCTTCCACAGCTAGGACTGCCAGCTACGGGTTGGGAAATAACTGGATATTTTGGGAGCGGAGCCCGAGAAACGTGAGTTTGGGGAGGGGAGGGACTTCGATGGACTATAATCGGGTTAACCGTATTTCGAAAAGCATAAAAGAGGACATGTTTCCCAACTGATGACTTCAAACAACTGATCACTGTGACTAAGTTCATTTTAAACACACCTATTATTTAAGCAGCGATAATTGCTACTAAGCAGGAATATTCCTAACCTTCCTTGTTTTTTTCAAATAGCGACAATTTTAATTGACTTATTTAGGCTAAATAATAGCAGTGGACACCTCCCCCAAAAAGGACATGTCCTCTAAAACGTGGACATCTGGTAACTCTAGGCTATAATGCCATAGACTCCACCTTCTAAAGTTGCCATTTTCTCCAGGGGAATTGATCTCTGTCACCTGGAGATCATTTGTAACCCCTGGAGATCTCCAGCCACCACCTGGAGACTGGCAACCCTATCCATAGCCAAAGAGCAAAACTTGCATAAAAATAGTTTGGCTAACCTACATGGAGAACAGCCAAAGACAAGGATAAGGATTAATCCCTTAAAATCATGTTTGAGGCTAAACCAGTTCGGCCGCAACCACCTGCAGTCTTTGTTTCAATTTGGTTTATAAAAACACCCTTGTGGCAAGCGAAGACAGGACTGACACGAAGCTGACCCGCCGTGTTTGCATTTAAGTCTGAGAAGAGAGATGTGGGACACAGAGCGTTTCCTTTGCAATCCCTTTCGTTCTTATTAAGCAGCATTCTGCACAGGACTTTAGAGGAAAGGGCTTCTAAAAGGTCAGGAGGAAGAGGAGGAGAAG
>NW_015171505.1:705912-731205 GCF_001447785.1 Gekko japonicus | reverse complement strand
AAGAAGAAGAAGAAGAAGAAGAAGAAGAAGAAGAAGAAGAAGAAGAAGAAGAAGAAGAAGAAGAGAATATCTTAGCTCTGTTCTGTTAAAAAGTAACTGTGACTGGCTGGAGATCAGCATTTCACCTCCGAATGAAACACACCACTTCTGCAGTGAGGAACATCTTTGCATGAGTCAGCTCCACATCCCTCATTTGAGTGCAGACAGATGGAGTAGGAGGTTACATAAGAGAAAGCAGAGCAAAGTAACACAAGTGCCATCCTCAATAGAGTCACACCCTATTAAGTCCACCAAAGTCAGTGGTCTAGTTCTGCTTAGGATCGCACGGCGTGCCCCTCATCTTGTGGAGGCCTCTATGGCGAAATGCCCCAAGCTTCTAATTAAATGAGATCGGGACCTAAACTCACTGTTTTTTACAGTGTTAAGCAGAAATTAAGAAGCGCGGAAAGCACTGAAAGACCGTCCCCAGTGGAGTGATTTAAAAACAAGACTCATTTAAAACGGCAGTACTTCGAGGCTGGCAACCAGCCTGGGAGGGTTGGGGGAGCAGGGACGTGGGTGTGAGCATATGATGTTGGTGACAATGGGTACCTCTAGGAATCACTGGAAACTTTATGGTAGAGTTTCTGGCAATTCCTAGAGCTACCCGTTGTCACTTCTGGGTACAGTGGCAGAGGATGCTGGGGGGGAGGGTTCCTCACCACTATTCAGAGCGGCCTCAGGCAGCAACAGCAATCAGTGGTTCTCAATCTGTGGCTCACGTAGAGCCACATTTGCAACTGACTTCATCCAAAAGAGCCACGTTTACTTCCATCCCTGGCATGAGGCCTGCCCCTCAGGGAGGCTTGCAGCTTACCTGTTGTTCCCGCGGCAACTGGTTCAAGGTGGGAACCACCTGCAAGACACAAGCCCCCACCAGGCAAGGGTCTTAAGTACATGAGAACATAAGAGGGGCCAGTGTTGGATCAGGCCAATGGCCCATCCAGTCCAACACTCTTATCACACAGTGGCCAAAAATACCAGGTGCCATCAGGAGGTCCACCAGTTAGGGTTGCCAAGTCTCACTTTGTTCCGGAACAGGGGACTCCCGGGTTAATCCCGGAGCGCGCGCACACCGCATCCACGTCACCAGGAAGTGATGTGACGACGCTGGGCACGCTGGGGGTGGTGCCATGATCATCCGAGGGAAAACCATAGAGTTTTCCCTCGAATGACTGTGGCCCCGCCCCCAGCGTGCCCGGCGTGGTCACGTCACTTCCTGGTGACGTGCACGTCGGGGTGGAGTTCCCCCCGGGGCCCGATCCGGCGGCGGCAGGGAACGGGCCTCTGGGGCGGGGGTTTCCCCACCCCCCGGGGGAACTTGGCAAGCCTACCACCAGTGGGGCCAGGGTAAGGAAGCTTTTAAGCACAGTCCATATGGAGGAGGATCTTGCTCACTTTCCTGAAACACAGGGCAGGTGCCACATTGGGGAAGAGTGTTCAATCAATCAATAAATCAATCAACCTTTATTGGCACATTGTATCGAAACTGACAAGCAAGGAATACGAAGACATATGCCGTTAATAATACATTCCCTCCTCTTAGAAGCCCAAAACAGGAATTTGGCCACCATTTCCATAATCATTGAGGATCGAGTAGAGAGTAAATAAAATATCTCCCATTCATCAGAATGATTTACTAGATTTCTCAACACAGGCTCAAGATATGATGATCGAACATCACGATAGAAGATACAGTGCAGAATGATATGATCCAGACTCTCAATTTCATTAACACCACAAGGACATCGTCTATCGAAGAGTGTTCAGGAGACCCACAGGTGGCTCCTGAGACGCTACCATTGATTTTTTAAAAATCACCAAGAAAAAAGTTTCATGGATTTTCTGTATAAGTATGCACGCTAATTTGTTGCTGTAACAAATAAAACATATTTACTTGCAAATACTTTGCCCACCCAATGAGAAGGGAGCACTCGCTGGAGAAGACCCTGATGCTGGGAAAGATTGAAGGTCAAAGACAACGGGGACGGCAAAGGATGAGATGGTTAGACAGTGTCATCGATGCAACGAACATGAAATTGAGCAAACTTCAGAGGACAGCGGAAGACAGGAGGGCCTGGCAGGAGCTGGTCCATGGGGTCGCGAAGAGTCGGACTCGACTGTGCGACTGAACAACAAAAACGACAAAAAAGAGTGTCTACACAACCCAGGAGAGAAAAGTCTGGTCACGCAGCCTGCAGGCAATGACGTGGGTCGGAAACTTCTCTCCACTTCTGAAAAATGTATTTTTTTTTTGAACGTAATTAGTAGCAGAAGGAATAGGTACAATACTATTTTTAAAAATTTATTTATTTAGGCATTTTTACCCCGCCCTCCCCGCGAACTAGCCAAAGTGAGCAGTTTCAGAGTTGTACTTCCTATGCACGAGTGTGTATAGTCATGGAAAGGCTGTGAGTCACACAAAGACCCATATATACAACTTTAGGGCTACACTCAGCCATCACAACAGGCCTGTTCAGGAATCTGTGCTTCGTCTACCAGACTTAACAAACAAATCCCAGTTTAACCCATGGTATGTCATTTTTGTTCGGTTGTTCCCTGGAAGCCAGATTTTAAAGGGTATAGTTTACTGCATCCAGCACTTAGTGTTTGGTTGTCCCTGTGTTTGTCAAGTTCCGTCAAGTTTTTTCCATCCAGCTGTCTCTGTTTCATTAGCCTGGGTATCAAGAGCAATTTCAAATCATTATGACAACTGCACAGCTAGAGCCTTTGTTGATGTGTTTTAAGTGCCGGGTTTTTCATGTTTCTCCGCATGCTGCCAACAAACTATCTATTCTTTTGAGCTTTTTTTGATATTGGTGGTATTGTGCTTTGAGAAGACATTAAATAAAATCTATTCAAAAACACACACACAAACAAACAAATCCCAGTTTCTGCGCAAATCCCAGTTCTTCCGCTTGCACAGATTACCGATCTAGACTTTAAGATAGAACAAAGTTTGAGTCCAGTAGCACTTTTAAGACCAACAAAGAATCCAGCCAGTTTGGTGTCGTGGTTAAGTGCGCGGACTCTAATCTGGGTTTGATTCCCCACTCCTCCACTTGCACCTGCTGGATGACCTTGGGCAAGCCATAGTTCTGTCAGAGCTGTTCTTGAAAGGGCAGTTCTTGAAAGAGCTCTCTCAGCCCCACCTACCTCACAGGGTGTCTGTTGTGGGGAGGGGGAGGGAAAGGAGTTTGTAAACCGCTCTGAGACACCTTTGGGTAGTGAAGGGCGGGGTATAAATCCAATCCCTTCTTCTTCTTCTCTTCCCCAAATCCCACCCTCCCCAAATCCCACCCTCCCCAAACTCCACCTCCAAAATCTCAAGGAGTTTCCCAACCCGCAGCTGACAACCCACTAACTCCACTAGAAAGAGACCATACAAATACAGTCTTTACTAAACCCAAGATTAGGATTTTTCACAGGTATGTCAATACACTGGGTGGGCACCAGGAAAGGTGTCAGCGGGCGCCACGGCCCACATGGGCACCCCTGCTCTACACCGCAGAGGTCAAAGAATTCAGATTTCAAAGCACGTGGCTCAGAGGTAGGGATGCCAGCCTCCAAGTGGGACCTGGGGATCCCCTGGAATTTCAGCTCATCTCCAGACGACAGACATCAGTTCCCCTGGAGAAAATGGATGTTTTGAAAGGTGGACTCCTATGGCACTGTACCCCACTGAGGTCCCTTGTCCTCCCCAGGCTCCATCCCCAAATCTCCAGGAGTTTTCCAAGCTGGATCTGGCAACCCTAAACAATGTTCCCTCTAAGCTGTGGAGTCTTGTGAGCACAAATTCTACTTTGTGAGCTGCTGGCATTAAAGTTGTGAGCGAGCGATTTGGCTACTGCGTAAATTAGTTTGCTCTGGAGCCATCCTTCCTGAGCGAAGACAAAAATGTGTGAGCCAGAAGCTAAAAACCTGTGAGCTAGCTCACAGTAACTCAGCTTAGAGGGAACACTGACCCTAAACCATTGTCCCCCGCCAGGGGGGCCCGGCACCTCTAACACAGGGTTGTTTCTTTCAGCTTAAAAAAGATAACCTCCTTCCTCCTAGAAGCAGAGTATGAGTTCCAAAAAGCCAACTTGCCAAGAGAGGCGTTGCACAGAATTGGGTGTCTGCATACATCATGATTAACTAAACCTATCCACGGGACCCAGAATGGACTGAACGGGTCAGATATGCTGAGCTGCTCCCCCCCCCCTTCCAGTACCGACTTTTGCTGACTCATTCCCTTGGGGCCCATTTTCCAGGAGGCCTTTTTGCATTCCTTCCCTCAGGTTATGCCAACCTTATGAACACCGCGACACGATGCAAATCGCCGGCTCTCCTTCTACGTGGTCTTTTTAAAAAAAGAAAAGGGAAAGTGCCCCGAGCGAGCAGCAGTTAAGTCTCATTTCCCCTTGCAAAAACGCAAGAAAAGCTCCTTCCTGCTTGCCTCTGACTTCCTCACGTAAGATGCAGCCGCACAAATTACGTGACAAGATGGGGGACGCGAAGCACAATGTCCGCAACGTAACTCACTTTAAAAAAAGATAAGTGGGCATAAACCATGCTTGGTCAACGGCAATACAAGGGAAGCCCTGCGGGCCAGTAGTACGTACTGGTTAGAACAGGGGCCCCTAATGTGATGCCCACAGACACCACGCCACCGGCTGACATCTTTCCTGGTGCCCGCTTTTAGAAAGTGGGAAGGCCAGGTAAGCAGCGCTTCTGTGCAGATTAAAAGGCATCCCGTTAAAAAGAAGAAGAAGAGATTGGATTTATACCCCGCCCTTCACTTGGAGTCTCAGAGTGGCTTACAAACTCCTTTCCCTTCCCCTCCCCACAACAGACACCCTGTGAGGCTGAGAGAACTCTGACACAAACTGCTCTTTCTCAAGGACAGCTGTGCCAGAGCTTGTGACTGACCCAAGGTCACATCAGCAGGTGAAAGTGGAGGAGTGGGGAATCAAACCAGGTTCTCCCAGATTAGAATCCGCGCACTTAACCACTACACCAAACTGGCTCTTCTGCATGAAGTTCTGCATGAAACGGTAAAAGAATTATTACTACATGCGCAACCCCACTCCCTTACACTTTGTGGCTGGCTCTGCCTTTTTTGGTTTTGCACCCACTACCCTTTGTCAGAATTCCAAAGGTGCCTAAAGCCTCAAAAAGGTGGGGGGGGGCCTTGGTTGGTAGGGTTGCCATCCCCCCCATTAGGGGAGGGGTTTTTCCTGCTTTCGGGGGGCCCAATCCACCGCTGGCCACGTGGCCAGCAAGGGGAGCCCCATCACACCCAACGTGCTCAGCACGATGACGTCACTCGGAGGTGACGTCACCACACCGGGCACGTCATGCAGGGGACACTCTGGCATTTGGGTTAGGACACTAGGGTGACCATAGAGCTGTTTTACCCAAGTGCTAGAGCATCCCTTCAACGACGTGCCCGGCACAATGACATCTCTTGTGTGTGACGTCATCGTGGTATGCGTGCGGCCGGGAGCCCTACGTTGGGACGCAGGTAAGACCTGACAGCCCTACTGTTTAGAATATCAGCTTCAGGTTTCCCTGTTGGCCATCGCCTCACTGGATACACTTTGCCAGTCTCCATTCCTCATCCATAAAAGAGCTGCTAACCTTCAGTTGGGACCTGGAGATCTCGCAGACTTACACCTGGTCTCCGGACTACAGAGATCAGTTCCCCTGGAGAAAATGGCTGCTTTGGAGGGTGCATTCTATGGCATTACACCCTGCTGAGGTCCCTCCCCTTCCAAAGCTCCACGCTTCCTAGGCTCTATTACCAAATCTCCAGGAATTTCCCAACCTGAGGTTGGCGACCCTACCCACTGGTGATTTACCCTCTTCCTTTGCTACTAGGCCTCCCATTGATCCACTCGGGGTGGGGAATTACAGGCCACCAGCCCCATTTTCTCACTCCTGAGGAATTGAAGAGAGGGAGGGGGGGAAACAGCCTCCACATAAGGATGGTCTAGGCATTTCCCCAGTCTCTATGATCACGACTAGAGAGACTAAGGGAGGTGGCCTAGAGCATCACCTGGAAGTGACATCACGTCTTCCCCAGGCACTGCCCCCCAAACCTCCCAGCGTTTTCCAAAGCAGTGCTGGGAACCCTCCCTGTCACATCACCACTTTCTAGCTCCTTTGCCAAGAAAACCCTGAGAATTTCCATTTGGCCATGCGCTCCGCATCCTCAAGGAAATTCCCATAATAAGTATGTGGCATTTGGTTAGTACTTGGACGGGAGACCACCAAGGAAGTCTAGAGTTGCTACACAGAGACAGGCAATGGCAAACCACCTCTGAACGTCTCCTGCCTTGAAAACACTATAGGGTCGCCACATATCAGCTGCAATTTGATGGTACTTTCCACCAGCATCTGCTCTTTCGTGTTCAGAAGTCGGAAGGGAAAGTAACCAAAATAAAATTACTTCTTTCAAAATTACAGTGCTACGGGACTTCCGGTTTATGGCGACACGCAGGCAGACGCATCTCCCGGACGTCCCGGGGATGCAAACTGCACACCAGTGTGTAGGACAGGGTACATGGGTTGCGACCCCCCTGGAGCCTTGGTAAAAGGCTCCTATCTAGGGGGCTTTTGAGGGGCGACCTCTTTGATGGCACGATGCCAGAGAATTGAGGCGCTCCTCTGCCCCGAAGGTCCTGCCGCTGAGTGACCGTATGGTATGAGTGCTGCTGACCGGGACAAGCGTTGGAGATCGGGCGGAAAGAAACCGATGCCAAGTGAGGCCGGTTGGCCAACAATGAACTGTGAGTCGGGCTGAAGTGAACATGAAGATTTAAAAAGAAAGCTGCCCCCCTTAAAGAGCGACGGGAAGCGAGTGGGGGAGGGGCTCCTCCCAAACACATAAACGAAAACACGGAATAAAGAGGGGGGAGTGGAAAAATAAGCGTTTGAAACTGTTTTCAGAGAATTACCAGAGCGCAGATAAGCATTTGGGCAAAAATCAGAGACTTTAGCAACTTTTCAATAAGTAAACAAATCCAAAAAGATGGCGGGGAAGAAACCAGAGAAAGAAAAACTTTTCAAAGTGAAACTAGTGGGCAGTCCTCGAACAGAAGAGACCGCTGAGCTTTCAAAAATGTTGGCAGATTCCTTGCGCCCTCTGCTGGATGAGAAGACTAATATCAAGCAACAACTGTCAATAATTGGTCAAAGCCTGGCTTCACAGCAGTTACAACTGACCCAATCCTTAAAAGGAACGGAGCAAATGGGAGAGAAGGTGAAGGAAATGGACACCAATACTAAAACAGTTAAGAAAAAGGTGCAAAAGCTGGAAATGAAGCAAGCCATGGAAGAGTCTAAACTTTTGCAGCTGCAAATGGAGAAAGCCAATTTGGTCCAACGGTTTCAAGGGGTCCCGGAGATTAAAGGAGAGAATCTGAATCAACGGCTGAGTGAAGCAATAGCCCCACTGACAGATTTGACAGCGGAATATCTTTACAGCGAGATGGATCTGGTCTATAGGTCCTATTCCTCATACATCAAGAAAAGTAATCTGCCTGGGGAAATAGTAGAGACATGTGAGAGATTCTATTCTGAAAGCAACTACGGGAACTCCCTTGAAAATTGGGGACAACATCATCAGGATTTTAAAAGACATTCCATTTGACATTAGACAGAAGAGAAAGAACTATAAAGAACTAATCATATTTTTACAAACAAATAGCATTAGTTACAGATGGTTAATCCCAGAAGGTGTCATTTTCAAACTGCACGACAAAAAAGAAAGGATTGACTCTGTTCTTAAGGCACATGATTTTCTGCGAACACAGCTCGGGGAACCAGCTTAGGATGAGATGGAAGAAGAAGAAAGCAAATCTGATGGCAAGTTAGGCTCGGGGTCTTTGGACAAGGACTCACCCTCTGAGAAAGGGGTGGCTGCCCCCAAAAGTGCATACAAACTGAGGATTAGAAAAGAGAAAAATAAATAGTGGCTGAAGGACTCTGATATGTGCCTGAAAACTCTGAAATTGATTTGGGATGCTCGGGGGGTTTCTCTAAGCAGTTAAAAGCATAGTTAAAAGATAATTAATTTAGCATAACCGACTATGTTCATTGTTTTATTAGCTTTTTTAAAAAAAATAACATTGAGTTAAGCTGATGTAATGATCTCCTACTCTTGGGTTTTTAGTTAGTAGTGGGTCTTTTTTCTTTCTCCTAGATGTAGTTTCCCTTCCCATATTTCCGGTTGTAGTTTGTAGTCTGTAAAAAATCAATTAAAAAAATCCCCTCAGGTGGATCCCAAACAAAAATATTGCAGTGCTACTACATCTGGTTTTTAAAACTGCAATGCTATACATTATTAAAAAGGTAAAGATAAAGGTTTCGCTTGTTCGAACGCCAGTCAAATCCGACTCTAGGGGGCACTGCTCATCTCCGTTTCCAAGCCAAAGAGCCAGCACTGTCCAAATACTTCTCCATGGTCATGTGGCCGGCATGACTAAACGCCGAGGCGCACAGGACGCTGTTACCTTCCAGCTGAAGCGGTACCTATTTATCTACTTGCAATTTCTTGCTTTCGAACTGCTAGGTTGGCTGGAGCTGGGGCCAGAGACAGGCGCTCACTCTGTCATGCGGCACACTCGGGTCTCAAATTGCCGAACTACAGACCTTCCAGTCTGCATCTCAGAGTCTTAACTTCTGAGCCACTATGGCCCCCAATATATACATTCTTACTTGGGAGTAAATCCAATGGAACTCGCCCTGCTGTTCCAGCGCACCTCACAACCAAAGTCTCCCAAGACTACAAAAACAAGGCGATTCATTAAGGGGGAAGGGGAAAAAAGCTGGTAAGGTTGGTCGTGCGTTCTGATTGCTGAAAATAAGGCACAGATTCCAAGCTGCTTTCTCTCATTTACCAAAATAAACGATGGCATAATCGGGCACTCCATAACCTAAGACTTTCCAAACTCCGCCGTTTAAGCAGACACAACCAGGATCACAAACCTCATTTCCTAGCAATGCTTTTAATGGCCTGAGGCTGCAGTTATGGGGAAACGCAAGCAAAGCACAACGCTGTGGTTAAAGCGACTTCCTGGCAGCCAGGCCGAAGAACTGTGCAATACATTACACGGGGGTGTGGAGGGGACTCGTCAGAAATTCATACAATCCAACGGCAAAAGGCGGCGGCAGTGGTGGTGGGGGAATCAACCGCTGAAATTCACCGGATCTTCTCGATGCCGCAAAACATGTTTATTGCCTCAAGTGTCTAGACTTTTTTTTGGATATCTGGCTGAAATAACTGTGGCACAGTCCGCTGGCTTCACGTCCTTATTCGGATTTGCCAGTAAGCAGCCATTTATCTGAACGCCCAAGCGAGACAGAGCAAACTTGCCACTGAATGTCTCCTTCCAGGGCCCAATCCCCACAAAAGCAGAATTGGGGGTCCGAAAGGAACACTTCTGCACTGGCCATCAAAACCACCAGACGGTGTGAGCGACGTTCTGAGGGACATGAATCCAAACCGGAAAGCAAACGATCTTACTTCCCTTATTCTGTGAGAGGAAGGGGGGAAAAACCTTCCAACAGAGATCTATCAGACCAGAATCACACCACAGTAGGACGCTGAAATGGGAGGCTACCTGGCCAAAACGGCTCCAAAAGAAAGCGTCCTGTCCAATCCCTTGTTGTGTCGCCAACTCCAGGTTGAGAAATTCCTGGATATTTGGGGGTGGAGCCTGGAAAGGACAGGGTTTGGGGAGGCAAAAGGCCTTAGTAGGGTATGATGTCAAACAGTCCACCCCCAGAGGCAGCCATTTTCTTTAGAGAAACTGATGATCTGTCATTGGAAGATCCGTTATAATTCCAGGAGATTTCCAGGCCTCAGCTGGAGGTTGGCAGCCCCAGTTTCCAGCCTAGAGGGAAACTGAGGCATGTGGCATTTGACAACAGAAGTTACAATAAAGATGCCAGACTCTAAGTGGGACCTGGGGATCCCCTGGAATTACAGCTCATCTCCACACTACAGAGACCCTTTCCCTGGAGAAAATGTGTGCTTTGGAAGGTAGACTCTATGGCAGTGTACCCCACTGAGGTCCCTGTCCCCCCCAGACTCCATCTCCAAATCTCCAGGAGTTTCCCAACTTGGAGTTGGCAACCCTACCTCCCCATCCCCCTCTGGTGGCCAGAGAGGACCTGGCAACCTAACTTACAAGTAGGGCACTTGGAGGGAAAAATGAAATGCAGGGAGTGAGTTGTACCCCCCCCCTTCAGACTACAAAACCAGGCTGTTGCTTAGCATGACAAAGTCTGCCTCTCTTCATCACTGTACTTGGAGCACCAGTCAATAGGAGCAGGTCTACTCAGAAGTAAGCCCCATGTTACTCTGTTGGGTCTGCTCCCACAAAAATTGTTCTTAGGCTTGTAGCTGTAACCATCTAAAAAGAGGGGCCCGGTAAAGACCATGAAATGCACAGCATTTCTCTTTTTTACTGCAGTCGCACACTGAGTCGACATCTTCAGTGGTAAAGTTCCTCTCATACCTGGAATAAAACGTTATTTGGTCTTAAAGACAGGATTCTCTCTCTGTCTCTCGTACCTGGAATAAAACTTTTTTGGTCTTAAAGACAGGACTCTCTGTCTCTCATACCTGGAATAAAATGTTTTTTAGTCTTAAACACAGGACTCTTTCTCTCTTATACCTGGAATAAAACCTTTTTGGTTTTAAATACAGGATTCTGTCTCTCTCTTTTTCTGGCATGCTCCTTCTGGCTCCCTCCCCCCCTTCCCCCCCCAAGAAAAAGTGTGCTTATACCTGGAATAAAACCTTTTTGGTTTTAAATACAGGATTCTGTCTCTCTCTTTTTCTGGCATGCTCCTTCTGGCTCCCTCCCCCCCTTCCCCCCCCAAGAAAAAGTGTGCTTATACCTGGAATAAAATGTTGCTGGTCTTCTTAGAAGCCCCCCAATATGCCATTCCCCCCCCTCTGGCCCTTTCGCTCCCCCTCCCTCCCCAGAGGAGAAGGGGGAAGGAGCCTCAGCCAATCAAAGGAAGGCTTTCTTTCTCTCCTCTGAAATAGGAAATAGGAAAGACTGGCCAGAAGGGGCTGCAATGTTAGGAAGCAGGAAGCAGCACAGAATGAGCTGCCCTTGGGCCAGATCCGGCCCGCGGATCTTATGTTTGACACCCCTGCTCTACATGATAACACTGACTGAATTATTAGCATGACTTCTTTAGTGCAGGGCATTACCTCCACACCTTTAAAGGATATGTGATACAGCAGCAATCTCCTTAAAGCTAAGCATATCTATGACGGGGTCTAGTCAGTGTCTGGACAGGAATTCAATGTAAACCACCATGAGTTAGGGAACCAGTGTGGTTTAGTTGTTAGAGTGCCGGACGAGGATCTGTGTGCGTTAAGCTCTGTCAAGTCACTTCTGACTTATGACAACCCTACGATTAATGACCTCCAAAAGTCATATCTAAGAGATAGTAAAGGTAAAGGTTTCCCTTGCTCGAAAGCCAGTCGAATCTGACTCTAGGGGTGCGGTGCTCATCTCCGTTTCCAAGCCGAAGAGCCAGCGCTGTTCGAAGACGTTTCCGTGGTCATGTGGCCGGCATGACCAGACGCCGAGGCACACGGACCGCTGTTACCTTCCCACCAAAGAGGTACCTATTTATCTACTGCAATTTCTTGCTTTTGAGCTGCTAGGTTGGCAGGATACCTGGGTTCAAATCCCCACTCTGCCAGGAAGTCTGCTGGGTGGCTTTGGGCCAGTCACAGGCCCTCAGCCTAATTTACCTCACAGGCTTGTTGAGAAGATAAAATGGAGGGAAGGCACATGATTACTTTGGGTCCCCCTTGGGGGGGGGGAAGGTAGATTTTAAATGAAGTAAATAAATAAATAAGCAGCTACACGATGGAAGAAAGGCAGGATGTAAACTAAACAAAAGTTTCTTGCCCTTACGGGTCTCTCTTAAACAGTGGGGCCTAAAAACGAAAGGAAAAAAAACGTATATGAAAGGTTCAGAATGCATGGGCGATGTTCTGTATCCGCTCTCCCTCCATATGGCCACCACAACATTCTGAAGGGCCCATTTTTTTTCTCTCTCCTTCAACAAAGGGACTGAGGCATTAAATTGAAATCTGTCCTATTGGCTCAGATTATTCCCAGAGCAAAGTCCAGAAAAGAAAGCGTGTCCGAGCCTTTCCCATCTCCAACTAGGGGAAGGCCACGGCTTGGGGAAAGAAAATACTCGAAACCAGGTATTCAACTTGGGTGGCGATCCTGTGCACCTTTACTTGGGAGAAAGCCCCTCCGGACCGAGCAGGACTTCCTTCTAAGCCAAAGTGCGTAGAGGAGAACTCCTTTTCAAGTCTCCATTGTGAAACCTCACAAAGGACAAAAAGAGTGTTTCTAAAATGTCAGTTGAAGTAGAGGAGAAAGGCGAACCCAGCTGGGGCCGTTTATTCAGGCTTTCAATGGGCCTTTGACGAACTCCTGACAATTAGCTACTGAAGAAACCAATCAGCGAGTGAGGTAAAGCATTCTTATGGCTAAAAGGGGGTGGGTGGGCACACACACCCCTCCCAAGTCCAGGAGCCTAGAAACAATGGCAAATGTTATCGGCATCCGCTGGAAGATTCGAGATTACATATCAGTCAAGAGCAGATTTCTAAAATGTACTAAAAAGAAAAAAAAAAGGGAGTGGAGAATTTGACTTGTAATTCCAGAACAATCAGGCCTTTAAAAAAGGACACATTTGGTTGCAGATGGGGAGGGGGACCACTATCTAGGGTTGCCAACAATGTTCCCTCTAAGCTATGGCGTCCTGTGAGCAAAACTCCTACATTGTGAGCTACTGGCATTAAAGTTGTGAGCGAGCCATTTGGCGACTGCATAAATTAGTCTGCTCTGGAGCCATCCTTCTTGAGCTAAGACGAAAATGTGTGAGCCGACTACTAAAAAAACTGTGAGCTGGCTCACACTAACTCAGCTGAGAGGGGACACTGGTTGCCAGCCCTCCAGCTGAGGCCTGGAGATTTCTGCAAAATTACAGCTGGGCTCCAGAAAGGGTTGCCGGCTCTGTGTTGGGAAATACCTGGAGATTTGGGGGGGGGGGGGAGCCTAAGGAGGGGGGGGTTTGGGGAGGGGAGAGACTTTAATGGGGTATAATGCCACAGAGTCCTCCCTCCAAAGTAGGGTTGCCAGGTCCATCTTCGTCCCCAGTGGGGGACTTTGAGGGGGGCATTCCCAGAGGGGGCGGGGCATCCCCTACATGATGACATCACGTTGGGGAGGTCCCAGCTCCAAGCCCCACCCCCACGGGGATGGTCCCACCAGCTGCATGCACTTAAAGGGGTCCCTTTAAGTGTCCGCAGCCAAGGGCCCCACCCACTCGATCCCCGAGCGGCATTGGTCGTGCGGCCCACAGCCACCCCTCTCCCTCCTCTCTCTCAAGAGAGAAGGGAGAGGGGTGACTGGCTATGGGTGTTGGGGCTTGGGGTCGGGGCTTCCCCACCAGCCAGCTGGCCAAGTGGCACGTAGACCCCCCCCCCAAAAAAAGTACCACCCAGAAGGGATTATTTCAAAGACAGAAGACTCAGTTCCCTCCCCTCCTTTCCAGTGACAAGGGTCACAACTGTCAGCTCTATCACTCCCTTCTTTCTCTCTCATTGTCACAAGAAGATATCTGTTTACCAACTTTTATTGTCTTGGATCCAAGCGTCCTTCACAGAAAGGAATGGTACCTTCGGCTCCGACCTAGGATTGCCCGTCTGTAGCTGCCAGATCCAACCCAAGGTTGCCAGTTGCCACTCAGGGGTATCAGGAGACAATAAAGATAAAAATGGTTGTTGGCCTTTCTACGCATCACTGGGAACTCTATCGTTTTACCAAAGAGTTTCCAGCAAATTCCTAGAGAGGTTTGACGTCACTTCCAGGGAGAAACCCAGAAATCATATCAGAGGGTTGCCATTACCCTCCATGTCCCGTCCCCCCAGTTTCCCATTGTTTGCCAGGGTGTGCTCAGCAACCCTAAAACAACCTTATGGTGTGGATCATATACTTAAATAATAGTAAGTATTTACACAGAACTCATGAATAGTCAATGCATTTCTGTAGTGATCCTTACAATCTACACTGACACACACTCAGCATAAGGCAAATTGGTCTTATTATCTTCACACTGCAGATGTCAAAGACGCTAAGAGATAGTGACTTGGCTAAGGCCAAGGCAAGATTCGAACTCAGATTCCCAACACCACAGAACATCAGCTTCGCCGCCACCCTTTGCAGAACAGAAAAGCCAGT
This sequence comes from Gekko japonicus, assembly GCF_001447785.1. NCBI lineage: Eukaryota > Metazoa > Chordata > Lepidosauria > Squamata > Gekkonidae > Gekko > Gekko japonicus. The sequence continues at coordinate 716,887 of NW_015171505.1, read as the reverse complement.
TATGAAGCAGAGCACGATGAAGAAAAAGGCTTCCAATGATATTTCACTGCTGATTTAAATCCTGTTCTTTGTAATGCAGTAATTATATGGAACTCGCGAGTAGGAGACACACCATTTTAAACCAGTTCTACATTTTCTCTCTCCTACTTTCCACGGGATGCTGTCAAGACGATACCTTCCTGTGAAAATTGCTCATCCTTTTTTTAAAAAAAATCCTACATCAAACAATTTTAAAGGTGGTTTAATGATTAATTCTACTTCAGCTTTTATAAAAGAGCTTCTGATCTTGTAGAGAAACACGACCGTTTCCAAAAACCTGGAAGGAAGCGAGGAGAATGCACAAGTTTTAGATGACGCATTTGAAAAAAGGACAGCGGAAATTGCCCGGTTGTTCGTAGGTTTATAATCTATGTTTAAACACCCCAAATATATCCCCACTAGAGAAAAATGAACTGCACCTAATTTAAGATATTACAAGAGTACAGGCCTGCCACTAACACACATCTCTCCATTAAATCAGATGTCAGATGTTTATTTCCACATGTCACTGAATATTGCAACGCCGTAGTCATTCGCTTCCCGAATTCTCCTGTCCAGATAGGGGAAATTGAGGAGAGTCATGATTACAACGTTGCCAGCGTGGTGTAGTGGCTAGGGTTGAACTAGGATGTGGGCAACCCAGGTTCGATTCTTCGCTCTGCCATGGAAGCTTGCTGGGTGACTTTGGGCCAGTCACATACTCTTAGCCTAACCTACCTCAAAGGGTTGTTGTGAGGAAAAGACGGAGGGGAGGAGAAGGGTGTAAGTCACTTTGGCTCCCCGCTGGGGAGAAAGGTGGTGTGTAAATGAAGTTGATGGATGGATGAGATAAGGAGGAGGAGGAGGAGGAGATTGGATTTATACCCCGCCCTTCACTCAGAGTGGCTTGAGAGAAGAGCTCTGACAGAACTATGGCTTGCCCAAGGTCATTCAGCAGCTGCAAGTGGAGGAGTGGGGAACCAAACCCGGTTCTCCCTGATTAGAGTCCATGCACTAGATAGATGATAGATTGGATGATAGATTGAATTGGAAGATTGATAGATTGATGGAAGATAGATTGATGGAAGATAGATTGATGGAAGATAGATTGATGGAAGATAGATTGATGGAAGATAGATTGATGGAAGATAGATTGATGGAAGATAGATTGATGGAAGATAGATTGATGGAAGATAGATTGATGGAAGATAGATTGATGGAAGATAGATTGATGGAAGATAGATTGATGGAAGATAGATTGATGGAAGATAGATTGATGGAAGATAGATTGATGGAAGATAGATTGATGGAAGATAGATTGATGGAAGATAGATTGATGGAAGATAGATTGATGGAAGATAGATTGATGGAAGATAGATTGATGGAAGACCGGGACCGTTGGGGGCGGGGTGTGTGGCCTTATGACACACTTCCGGTGATGTCAGGGGGTGTGGCATATGCTAATGAGTTATGCTAATGAGTTCCCCTAGCTCTTTTTCTACGAAACGACCCCTGGATGGATGGATGGATGGATGGACGGATGGATGGATCGATCGATCGATAGATAGATTGATTTTGGGTGGCTTTTTTTCTGGGGGAATGCGCCAGAACAGTGTTCCGGAACCTCTTCAACAAAACTATTTTTTAAATGCTTTAAAGTTAATGAGTTATCTGTATACAGATTGAAAACTTCATTTCCCTCTTGAGAGTTGCAGCACCTCTATTTCCCCCCCCAAAAAAAGCCACAGACAGACAGATCTCCACACACCCACTCTTTTCAGATGCTACGTTTTACCACACATACAGGGAGAAGGGACTACGCGCAATCCCCCCCCCCCCAATATGCACGACTGCCATTCTGTCTGAGAGGGGCAAAGAGCTTATTATCCACACAAACCAGAAATCAGGATCCTGGTGTGCAGGTACCAGGGGTCATTTCCTGCAGAAGCGCACAGGAGTGGAGCTCCGGCAGTAAAGAGCCCAGGGGGTGGGCACATGCAACAAGCCCCGCCCCCTGCTCCCAGCAGCCAAAGGCCACGAGGAGCAAGAAGCAGCCAGGTAAGTTGCAGTGGGTGTTGCCTTCTGACACACTTCCGGTGATGTCAGGGGGTGTGGCATATGCAAATAAGTTATGCTAATGAGCTCCTGCACCTCTTTTTCTACGAAATGACCCCTGGCAGGTACTAAGCCTGAAAACAGACACACAGACAAAATGGTAACCTCAGCCAGAAGGACTGTGTGCGGCACGTTCTTCCACAGACGCAGTAAAACAGAATGGTACTGAAAACAGCTGCTGCAATCAGCTGTTCTGCAAGAAACATCTGCATCTCCCTACAGGATCCCAATTATGCCCCTTTGGCAGGGCTATTTTTGGGGCAGGAATCAGGAATGCACAGGAACGGAGTTCCGGCTGGCTCCCGAGTTGGCCACGCCCAGCAGGAGCTCATTAGCATAATAGGCCACACCCAACAGCAGAAACTCATTAGGATTGGCTACATTCGGGGTGTGTGGCCTAACATGCAAAGGAGTCCCTGCTACAAAAAAAGCCCTGGGTTTTGACCACAAACAAGGTAAATAGAATAAGAAGCAAAAGGTGGGTGTGGCTGGATGAGCACACTTCTGGTAACATGTGGGTGCGGCCTAATGAGCTAATGAGCTGTGCTGTCAGGGGTTTGGCCTATTATGCTGATGAGTTCCTGCTGGGCTTTTTCTACAAAAAAAGCCCTGCCCTTTGGTAATCTTCTACCAATGGTGCCCATCTTACAGACCTATGTTCCTTTTTGGCTTGACTGAGGGCAGGTTCCCCACCCAGTGCAGCTCCTGAGGGCACCGTAGTTCCTACCACCACCTTCCTTCATACCCGCCAAATGTTTTCAGAATGGGCAGGGCCAGGTGGGGCTTTTGCCCAGCTGGAGATCGGATTGGCTGAGCAGAATTTTTAAAAACTTGCTTTGGCAGCAGCTGCCACCACAGCACAAGGATCTTCACTGCGTTACTGCGTGAGCATGCAAGAAAATATTTTTAAACGATATGTTGATTTTAAGAGGCATCCTGTTAAACAGAGCTCTTGCCTGAAATGTTGAGGAGTTATTATTAGAGTCGTGCATGACCTCACTCCCTGGCATTTTGTGGGTGGCTCCGCCTCTGGTGGCAGCCGTTTTGTAGTTGGCTCCGCCTCCTGCTGCAGCCATTTTCTAGTTGCACTGACCACTCTGTGTCAGAATCTGAAAGGTGCCCACAGGCTCGGAAAATTGGGGGTTTCCCATGAGATTGGACCCACTTTATGGAACAGCCTACCAGCAAATAGCCACCCATTGTGTCTGATAAGTTTTTTCTAACAGTATTTATCATGTCTGTAATCCTGGTCCTGTTGTATTGCTTATTAGATTTCTCACATGATTTGATTAGTGCAATGCTGATTCTGTGAACTGAGGCAGATTCTGAGAGGAAGGGCAGGAAGGGTTGCCTCAGTGCTTAGTTCTCGTGGCCCTTTCTTACACGCCCGGGGAAATGCTGATCGCCACTTTGGGGTCAGGAAGCCATTTTTCTCCAGGCCAGTTTGGCCGGGGATCCTGGAGGGGTTTTTTGTCATCTTGTGGGCATGGAGCAGGGGTCCCTCACTGGGGGGTGGGGTATTTGTGAATTTCCTGCCTTGTGCAGGGGGTTGGACTAGATGACCCTGGAGGTCCCTTCCAGCTCTATGATTCTAACATTGTTCTATACAATGGAGTCTGACTTGTGCCTCGGTGAGAAAGGTGGAGTATAAATAAAAATCAATAGCTGCCTTTCTTTAAAAAGACCTTCACGGCTACTCTGTTCCAGAGGAGTTTGTTACTGTTTTGAGGGAAGTTACAAAGTTAGTTCATCCACGCTCTGGAGCTTGAACTGGCCGTGCTTTCGCCTTCGGGATGTGTGGGTTGTATCGTCTTCTTTTTGCCTTTCAGCCTTAGGTCCTCCATGAAAAGCAGGACAGAGATGTTTTAATAACCAGGTCACTGCCTGTTGCTAACATGGGGTGGAAACACACCAAACACAATGTCGCATCCATATTTTTAAAAATAAATAAATAAATATTACCGTGGAGCTACAGTTTGGTGTGTCTGTGTACTATCTAGCTAGAACGTTCACCTTCCCACTGGAATGCATGATCAACTAACGACTCTTTGAAAAAGGCCCGCCTTGGGGTTTCCCACATTTGCTTGGGTTCAGAGATCACAGAAGAGGCAGCTGAAGTGTGACAATTACAGGCTCCGCCTTCATCGGCCTCCCTTCTTCTTCCTGACCCCGGCTTGCCGCTGACTTCCACCACTGCACTCTTGCCTGCTCCGGACGACTGTCCTGTGACTCACTTATAACAGCTTGATTTCACAGCCTCAGTGGACTCTGATCCCAAGAATCTAACATCTGAGCGTGGTTCTCTCGGTCACACCATCGCGTGCCGCAAAGCGGGTGCCTCCTCACAATTTTCAGATAGCACCATGTAAAAAATCACCACTTTAGCACGTGGCTGGCTTGCCACTTAAACGGCAGCTAAAAGAAAACAGGAAATCGCAGCAAGGGCCCCTGTGGAATACGGAAGGGGTTTTTTTTTTTTTTTTTTTGCAGAATACAGGGGTTGGCTGCTAGGAAGCAGTGAGTTCCATTGACTATTGACTCATAACTGCTTTGGTGAAAGGCAGGTGATGGTCAAGCCTTAATCGCAATGGCCCAGGGGAGCCTGATCTCGTCAGATCTCAGAAGCTAAGCAAGGTCACCTCTGATCAGTAGTTGGAAGCGAGACCTCCAACGAAGTCCACAGCAACCCTGGACTTCATTGGAGGTCTCGCTTCCAACTACTGACCAGAGGTGACCTTGCTTAGCTTCTGAGATCTGACGAGATCAGGCTCCCCTGGGCCATTGCGATTAAGGCTTGACCATCACCTGCCTTTCGCCAATCCAATCTCCTCTTCTTCTCTTCTATTATGTTCTTAAGAGCAGAGGTCCATGAGTGGCTTTTAGCCACAACATCTAGATGGAACACTCTGTCTGGGGCAGTGATGCTCTGTATTCTTGGTGCTTGGGGGGAACAGTGGGAGGGCTTCTGGGATTCTGGCCCCACTGGTGGACCGCCTGATGACACCTGGGTTTTGGCCACTGTGTGACACAGCATGTTGTACTGGATGGGCCACTGGCCTGATCCAACAAGGCTTCTCGTCTGTTCTGTTTGTTTAGACATCCCCTCCCTCCAAAGTATTCGTTTACAGCAAATGTTTGAAGAAATCACTCTTTAAAGCAGCATTCTCTTGAGGTGCTGTCCTTACTCAGAAAGTACAGTACTTTTTGCTCCAGATGCTAAACCCCTGGTTTAAAAAGAAAAAAAGAAAGCAAAGAAAGACTTCCCCTTCTGTTATTTTCAGGCACACTTAATATTTGCAGGCTCACAAAAATGCAGAGAGGGCTACAACAAACGGAAATGAGTTTTTTAAAAAAGGAAATGGATGGTGCCACATTGAGCAGATTATAGCACAGATTGGCCAGAATATTTAACAAACCAAAACGGCTGTTCCCTTTCAGCCCCAGAGAAGCAAACTGGAGACAGACGGAGAGACTCTAACGGCACTTTTTTTTTACGATAATACACTTTAACCGCCAAAGGACTTTTATTTTAAAGTAAAATATGTCGTGGGTGGATCCACCCGCCTTTTGGGTGCTTACTTGAAGTACTCATTTGAAACACGGTGCTGGAGAAGAGTCTCACGAATCAGGCCTGTAGCCAGGAATTTCGAAGTTGGGGGGCATTTAAATTCCTCGAGGGGGGGACTGGCTAATTCAATTAAATGTAATTCGATTAACTTGATTGATGTGGCACAAGGGAGAAAGGTGCAAAGCAGGGGGAAGGCGAGGAGAAGCGGTGGCCACAGCAGATTGGGGGAGTTCATGGTGGCCGCTGCATCATACCAGAAAGTCAAGGGGTCTGGGCCGGAAGGAAGTCGGGGGCCTTCGTAGGAAGTTGGGGGGGGGCAGGCCCCAAAATGCCCCACTGTAGCTACGGGCCTGTCACAAATACTGCGGACTGCCAAAAAGACAAACGGATGGGTCCTATATCGAATCGAGCCTGAACTCTCCCTAGAAGTTGAAATGACTAAATTGCAGCTGTCGTACTTGCGCCACATCAAGAAAAGGCAAGACTCACTGGGAAAGACAACATTTGAGCCCAGCGGCATCTTTAAAACCAACAAAGTTGGATCCTGTGTATAAGCTTTCATGGGCAAGCACACATCTTCAGATACAGACAGTAATGCTAGGAAACGTTGATGGCAGCGGGAACGTTGATGGCAGCTTTGGCGAGTAGATAAAATGGATACCACTTCTTAGAGAGGGTGGGCACACCAAACCCCCCCCCCCCCGTGGGGGAGGTGTTAGCCGGCGAACGGAAGGTTCGGCTCGCAAGATCGAAAGCCTAGAAGAGCTCTTCGGCATCAAGAAGCCTGTAATGGGCCGTTCTGGCCAGGCGGTGGCAGTATGGAGCTGCGACCCGAAGAGTCCTGGAGAGGAAGAGCTGACGTCATCCAGCCAAGCCAAGCTGAGTGGGAAATATGCCGTCCGGATCACGTCTGAGTTGCAACGGAACAAATCCCCGTCGGCTGCACAACATGTGCTAGGTAAAGATTATATATGTTGTCCTCCCTTACCCCATAAAGCATTGTTAGTCCCTTGTGAAATGAGTAACTGTAAATCGGTCAGAGCCAGCAGCTCTGCAAGGATTGAGCGATCAATAAATTGAAAGATTATTTATTTATTAAAAGAGGAAGACCCAACATGAGATGGATGGATTCAATCAAATTGCAAGACCCGAGCAAGGCTTCTAAGGATCAGGGCATTTTGCAGGTCATTAATTCATAGTGTCGTCGTAAGTTGGAAATGATTTCATACACATTGAAATACTGGTTATGAGGCTCTTCTGTGAAGAGTTACCACTTTCCTTAATGTCCTGGACAACTTCCCAGAAGCGAGAGTAACCAAAGGGGTGAGGGGAGATATTCTACATCACAAAAACATCTTCAGAATTCCCATTTACATCATGCAGTATTGTTTATATCCACAGTCCTAAACCACGACTTGACCCCCCAGAATTTAATTCAGGTTGCTCACATGAAGCAATATGGAAATGTGCCTCTGAGCATGAGCAGAGGATCTCCTCCGCATAACCAAAGCCAGTTTATGCACAGGTGGGAAAGAGGTTCAGACAGGCTTCAAACTGGACTTTTTAAAAAACGGACACCCGTGTTGAACCGATACGATAGATAGATTTCCTTTGGAGAGGATTTTAAGGTTGAACCGAAGATGTGGCAAAGCTTGGAGGTGATTTAGTTATTTAGTTAATTAAATATTCTTTCCGATCCATTACAGATGGCTCTGATTAAATAGCAGCAGACTTCTTTAGGGATATTTTTATACAAAAGCTTAAAGAAGAAGAAGAAGAGATTGGATTTATACCCCGCCCTTCACTACCCAAAGGAGTCTCAGAGTGGCTTACCAGACTCCTTTCCCTTCCCCTCCCCACAACAGACACCCCGTGAGGTAGGTGGGGCTGAGAGAGCTCTTGACAGAAACTGCTCTTTTTCAAGGACAGCTCTTATCAGAATTATGGCTTGCCCAAGGTCATCCAGCAGGTGCAAGTGGAGGAGTGGGGAATCAAACCCGGTTCTCCCAGATTAGAGTCCGCGCACTTAACCACTACACCAAACTGGCACAGGGGGGCTTCCTGTATCAGAAGAGGCACTCCCACTGTCTCTCCTCTTAGGAAAGAATGCCTCTTCCGAGAAGGTGTGTGCCCCCATCTCCCCAGATTCATTCATTTGTATACTCGTTTACACAGATCAAATCTACTCCTCCTTAAAAGCCGAGCAGTTCATGGACTAAGATTTTTTTCAATGGGTTTGACAATCTTACCAAGACTCACAGAGAGGAAGGTGAGGAAAGCAAGAGGTGAACACCCTGACTTGGATAGGCGAGGGGCAATGTTCCCTCTAAGCTGTGGAGTCTCATGAGCAAAAATTCTACTTTGTGAGCTACCGGCATTAAAGCTGTGAGCGAGCGATTTGGCTGCGGCCTAAATTAGTTTGCTCTGGAGCCCTCCTTCCTGAGCTGGGACAAAAATGTGTGAGCCAGAGGCTAAAAAACTGTGAGCTAGCTCACTCTAACTCAGCTTAGAGGGAACACTGGCAAGGGGGTAGCCCTGGTCGGTACTTGGTACTTGGATGAATCCTCCCTCTAAGCGGTGGAGTCTGGCAAGCAAAAATTCTACTTTGTGAGCTACCGGCATTAAAGCTGTGAGCGAGCGATTTGGCTGCGGCCTAAATTAGTTTGCTCTGGAGCCCTCCTTCCTGAGCTAAGACAAAACTGTGTGAGCTGGAGGCTAAAAAACTGTGAGCTGGCTCACACTGACTCGTCTTGGAGGGAACACTGGAAGTCCCGGGTTGCAATGTAGACTCATGCAATGGCAAACCATCGCTAAAGATAGCTTGCTTTGAAAACCCTACAGGGTTGTCATACGTCAGTCGTAACTTGAGGGAGAGGAAGAGGGAGGGAGAGAGGGAGAGGGAGGGAGGGAGAGAGAGAGAGAGAGAGAGAGAGAGAGAGAGAGAGAGAGAGAGAGAGGGTCTAGCTTTTATCAGTTTCCCCACAGACTATAAGGATCACACCCAACAGCAGATATGAGAACATGCCAACCGCTTAATCACAAACATATTCCCCATAACCCACCCCCACCCCCGTGCAGATTCTGGAAGGGAAGGCATTTTGTTCAGAGGTGCCCTCGGGTTGGAATTAAAACCCAGGCCCTCAGGCTAAGCAGCCCGGGTGAACATAAGAGATGCCAATGTTGGATCAGGCCAAAGGCCCATCCAGTCCAACTCTCTGTCACACAGTGGCCAGAAATACCAGGTGCCATCAGGAGGTCCAGCAGTGGGGCCAGGACATTAGAAGCCCTCCCACTGTTGACCCCCCCCCCAGCACTAAGAAGACAGAGCATCACTTGCCCCAGAGTCCCCATCTATACCTTGTGGCTAATACCCACTGATGGACCTCTGCTCCATATGCTTATCTAATTCCCTTTTGAAGCCATCCATGCTTGTAGCCGCCACCACCTCCTGTGGCAGTGAATTCCATGTGTTCATCACTCTTTGGGTGAAGAAGGACTTCCTTTTATCCGTTCTAACCCGACCGCTCAGCAATTTCTTGGAGTGCCCACGAGTTCTTGTATTGTGAGAAAGGGAGAAAAGTACCTCTTTCTCTACCTGCTCTATCCCATGCATAATCTTATAAACCTCGATCATGTCACCCCTCAGTCGTCATTTCTCCAAGCTAAAGAGCCCTAACGCAAGCTCCAACCCTGCCTAAGTAAGGCTCTCTGAAGGAGCCTTGAAACCAGCACCTCTCAGCAATGTTCCCTCTAAGCTGAGTTAGTGTGAGCTAGCTCGCAGGTTTTTTTAGCCTCCGGCTCAGACATTTTTTGCCTTCACGCAGGAAGGGACGGCTCCAGAGCAAGCTAATTTCTGCAGTAGCCAAATCACTCCCTCGCCGCCTCGCGACTTCTACGCCCGTCGCTCACACAATGGAAGTTTTGCTCATAAGACTCCACAGCTTAGAGGGAGCACTGCCTCTCAGTCAGACTGAAAATGGAAACTGGCTCTTCGATGAACCGACAACACCCCCCAGTCCGCCTCCCGGAGCATCAAAGACTCAAAGATGCTCTACCCTTAAGGGCAGTAAAGAGGAGATGGATCCCCTGGAAAAGATCAGCAGTGTCCATGAGACAACCCGCCCAGACGGTTACTCCTTCGGACAACGGTGTAGACTTTCCAATTTCCGGGGGGGGGGGGGCTGGGGCTGGGCCAGAGGCATTGCTTTGCTAGGAGCAAGGGTGGCTCCCTGGGGAGGCTGAGCACCTTCCTGAAAATTTCAGGGGGGAGGCTGACGCCCCGCCGCCCCCACGAAGATTACGCCTATGCCTTTGGTGACACATGTCCCAGCTCAAGCCTGCCTCTTGCCAAAGCCATCTGAAGAAGCCGCCGCCACATCTGGTGACAGGAATGTCATCAGCTAATCACACATCTGAAGGGGGTTTCCAGTCACCAGCCTGACAGCCGCTAATAAAACTTCAGCATGTGTCGGACTAATGGATTAGAGCCATCAGTATCGCTTTTTTGGGGTGGGGGGGAAGGCTGTTTAATCCGAAGCGCCTGTAGACAGACGATGCTCAGTCAGTACCGATGAGAAAACACTCCAAACATGCTCAGAAGTACCTTTCCCACAACCATGAGCCCTGCCCGCAAAACTAACCCTACGTTCAAGCAGTTTAATGTCTAAGGCAGCGGCTGCCGGTGCTCAAGGCTGCCTGGGAAAGCCAGATCTTCCCCCACTCAAAGCATCTAAAAGGGGAGTATGGTGTGGCGGCACTCTGCACATATTCAGAGACCCCCTTGCTCTTCGCGACCCGTTTGCAGGGCCGAGCCGGAGCCCTTTCTTTTTCTCCCTCCCCTCCCCAAAAGCACAAGCCGTCCCCCTCCGTTCAGGGTTGCCAATCTCAGGGCAGAGGCTGGAGAGGTCTCCCGGAATCACCGCAGATCATAGAAACCTCTCGCTTTATGCACCCTTTGCGTGTTTGAAACGCGTCTTCCACGTCTCATGGAGACCGCGGGGCTGCTTTGGAAAGCGGACCGCGCGGCATCATCCCCTCCTGAGGTCCCTCCTCTGCCTGACCCCAGTCTTTAACCGCCAATCGCCAGCTCTTTCCGAACCGGGAGTTGGCAACCCTACGCCCAGCTGTCGAGGGAAGCGATCCGAGCGACGCAAGGCAGCACGGGGGCAGCCAAAGACGCCGAGAGGAGCACACCTGCCCCCCCCCCCCAACCCAAACCCAATTTCTCCGGGCGTATAAGGAGTCCATCCCCGTCGGGGCCGGCAAAGATGCGCC
>NW_015171505.1:697092-705288 GCF_001447785.1 Gekko japonicus | reverse complement strand
TTTGAAATGTTATGAGTACCTTTTGTATACAATTTTAAAATTTTAAAACTAATTTCCATAATATCATGGGATTTTATAGAATTCATTGAAGTTTATAAAATGTGGTCTGATGTTACTGATTGAGAGCATGTTTACTAGCTTTTATTGTAAAGACGTTCTGTCTAAATTTCTTGTAATTTTATGTAATGCATTTTATATTTGTTGTTTGCATGTTTGGCTTAAGACCTCGGGTCAATGAAGCTAATAAATGAAATGGAAATGGAAATGATTGCACCTTTAATTTCGTTGTACTATGTAAAAAGGTAAAGGTTCCCTTGCTCCAAAGCCAGTCGAATCCGACTCTAGGGTTGCGGTGCTCATCTCCGAAGACGTTTCCGTGGTCATGTGGCCGGCATGACTAAACACCAAGGCGCACGGAACGCTGTTACCTTCCCACCGAAGTGGTCCCTATTTATCTACTTGCAATTTCTTGCTTTCGAACTGCTAGGTTGGCAGGAGCTGGAACTAGAGACGGGAGCTCACTCCGTCATGCGGCAACTCGGGTCTTGAACCGCTGAACTACTGACCTTCCACAGCCTGCAGTTCAGCGTCTTAACCACTTGAGCCACCGCAGCAATAAAGTATATTATTATTATTAGCGCAGACCACCGGTGGGCTGTCTAGGCTCGCGTCCTGGCGCACAGGACCAGCCGGTCCCTCTAAAAGGACTACAATAGGGCATGGGCTAGGCCAGCCAATCTCCAGGTGGGGTCTGGATGGAGATCCCCTGGGATTGCAAACGGATCTCCACTCCAGACTACAGAGATCAGTACCCCTGGGGGAAATGTCTCCTTGAGATGGTGGGGTCTAAGGCACTACACCCCACCTGCATTCCCTTGTTCGCCAGTCCCGCCCTCCCCCCAGACTCCAGCCCCCAAATCTCCAGGAATGTCCCAACCTGGAGTTGGCAACCCTAGCAGAGGCAGAGACCTTCCTCTGATGTTGCCTCTTAGCGCTGGGATCGGGAAGGTTCACTGCCTCTGGATGTGGAGGTTCCCTTCAGTCGCCATGGCTATTAGCCATTGATGGACCCCTCCTCCCTGGGTCTGTCCAGTCCTGTTTTGAAGCCATCTGTGCTCAGCAGCGTCTATTTTCTATTCACTCCTCCAGTAAGGAAGAGTTTCCTTTTGTCGGGCCTGGATCTACTGCCCGTCCATGTCAGTGGATTCCCCCCCCCCCCAAATTTTTTTGTTTTTTTCTCTTTTTATATTCCACCTTTCTTCTCAAGGGAGACCCAAAGCGGTTTAGGTCAGTCTCCTCTACGCCATTTCATCCTGTCTGGTATCTAAAGAAGTGTGCAGCATGCACACAAAAACTTATACCCAGAATAAAACTTTGTTGGTCTTAACGGTGCCTCTGGAGTCCAGTGTTCCCTCTAAGCTGAGTTAGCGTGAGCTGGCTCACAGTTTTCTAGCCTACAGCTCACACATTTTTGTCTCAGCTCAGGAAGGGTGGCTCCAGAGCAAACTAAATTATGCAGCGGCCAAATCGCTCACTCACAACTTCAATGTCAGTGACTCACCAAGTAGACTTTTTGCTCACCAAGACTCCACAGCTTAGAGGGAACATTGCTCTGGACTCCAACTTTGCTCACAACAACCCCGTGAGGTAGGTTCTCGTCCAAGGATCCCCGGCCTTTCCGAGCCTGCGGGCACCTTTGGAATTCTGGCATGGCATGGTGGCCGCTGCAGGAGGCGGGCGCGGCCACAGAATGATCGCCATGGCTTTCCTTCAGTCGCACCATGAAGATTCTGGTGCTGTGGCGGCAGCTGCCCGCCAAAGCAACAGCTTAAAAAAAATCTACGGCCAACCAGATCTCCAATAGCCAATCAGAATCCTTGATGGGCAAAAGCCCTACCTGGCCCCACCCACTTCCTAGAAAGACTTGGCAGGTGCCAGAACAGGTGTCTGTAGTTGCCACGGAAACCAGTGTTCCCTCTAAGCTGAGTTAGTGTGAGCTAGCTCACAGTTTTTAAGCCTCCAGCTCACACATCTCTGTCTTAGCTCAGGAAGGAGGGCTCCAGAGCAAACTGATTTATGCAGTAGCCAAGTCACTCGCTCACAACTTTAATGTCAGTAGCTCACGAAGAATTTTTACTCACAAGCCTCCACAGCTTAGAGGGAACATTGTGGGACCTCTGTCCTAGACTTTGGGGAGAGGGAGAAGAGGTTTTCTCTGTCTGCTCTCTCTAGGTGGTGTATAGTTTTATAAACCCTTGTCACCTCCCCCACTGGAGTCATCGCTTTTCTAAGCTGATACAGGAGATATGGTAGAAGCCTGATAAGATAGGAAGAGGAGGAGGCGCTGAAGAGGGAGGAGGAGGAGATTGGATTTCTACCCCGCCCTTCACTCAGAGTCTCAAAGCGGCTTACAAACTTTTCCCCCTTCCCCTCCCCACAACAGACATCCTGTGAGGTTGGTGGGGCTAGGAAAGCTCTTCCAAGAACTTAGGCACAGCGACCTGGAAATAGGCTTATTTCTGAGTAAAGGCACATAGGATGGGGGCCAGTGTTCCCTCTAAGCTGAGTCAGTGTGAGCTAGCTCACAGTTTCTTAGCCTCCGGCTCACACATTTTTGTCTCAGCTCAAGAAAGATTGGCTCCAGAACAAACTAATGTATGCAGCAGCCAAATCGCTTGCTCCCAGCTTTAATACCAGTAGCTCACAAAGTAGAGTTTTTGCTCACAAGGCTCCACGGCTTAGAGGGAGCATTGATTGGGGCGCGTAGCCAGTAGCGCTCAGTAGCAAGTCCCAGGGAAAGCTGAAGCGAGCGTGTGTGAAACCAAAGTCCCACAGACCCTCCTATGCATGTTTTAAAAAAGGTAAAGGTTCCCTTGCTCGAAAGCCCATCGAATCCGACTCTAGGGTTGCAGTGCTCATCTCCGTTTCCAAGCCGAAGAGCCAGCGCTGTCCGAAGACGTTTCTGTGGTCATGTGGCCGGCATTACTAAACACCAAGGCGCACGGAATGCTGTGACCTTCCCACCGAAGTGGTGCCTATTTATCTACTTGCAATGTCTTGCTTTCGAACTGCTAGGTTGGCAGGAGCTGGAACTAGAGACGAGAGCTCACTCCGTCATGCGGCACTCGGGTCTCGAACTGCTGAACTACTGACCTTCCACAGCCTGCAGTTCAGTGTCTTAAGCACTTGAGCCACCGCAGCTCAAGTTTACTCAGTTTACTCAGAGATAAATTTCACTGAGTTCAACTGGATTTACTCCCAAATCGGTGTGACCGAGATTCTTCCAGCCTGTCCAGATAAGAGTAATACAATCCCACACGGCCTTACGTGCAAGAACACCCCACCCTATGCGAACGCCGGAAAGGGTGGAAATTCTCAGAAGCAAAGCTGTGCGTGGTTAGATTGCCGGACCAAAATAATTCAAAATGTGCTCCTTTCTCTGATATTTTATTTTATTTTATTTAAAACATTTATAATGCCACCTTTCTACCCAAATAGGATCCCCAAGATGGCAAAGAACAAGGCATTAAAAGCATTTTGTGTTTGTGTGTGTCTATGTGGGCGCACGGTCCGCTCCTACGGACTGATCTGTGCCAGAGTTAGCAACATTATAGGGCAGATACACACAACCGTCGCCCACTAGTGGCAGAGTTTGGCAATTCCCCCCAATGAAAAGCAGTCCAGGGGGCTGCAAATGTAACAGGGACATTATACTGTTGCCCCCATGGGAAATTTCTGCATTTCCTGGCTGCTTTTCCCACCTGTAGTGTAGAGAAAAGACAGTGATTACAGGGAGGCAGAAACAGCCCACCAGGAAAAGGTTATGCACTAACTCCCCCTCTTCCAACCAAATTTTCAGCCTCCACGGGCTTCTTTTCATTTTTAAAAAATATGGACAGTTTTGTGTGCCTGTGCCCTGTAAGAGAGCCAGTTTGGTGTAGTGGTTAGGAGTGCGGATTCTAATCTGGGAGAATCGGGTTTGATTCATCACCCTTCCACATGCAGCAGCTGGTGTGACCTTAGGTCAGTCACAAGTTCTTTCAGAGCTGTTCTCTCAGGAGCAGTTCTCAGAGTTCTCTCAGCCCCGCCTACCTCAGAGGGTGTCTGTTGTGGGGAGGGGAAGGGAAGGAGATTGTAAGCCGCTCAGAGACTCCTTCGGGTATTTGTTTATTAATTAATTAATTAATTAATTATTAGTTACATTTATACCTCGCCCTCCCCGTGAACAGGCTCAGGGCAGCTTACAATGGTCGGTACAATGTACCTAGTCTCCATAAAACATTTTAAAACAAATTAAAACAATCATACATTTAAAGTGCCATAATAGTTAAAGTGCTCGCAGTCCTAGTCGTTACTTCATTAGATTAAGTGGCGCTCACTGAGATGTACCCCCCTAGTTCCCGGCTCAGTGATCTTCCGCCCTCCTGCAGAGATAGGGCTCTATCCACGCTAGGGCCGGCCCTGTACCACGGATGTTCAATAGTGGTAGATGGTGGTAGTGGTGGGCGGCTCCTAGTTGAAAGCCTGGCGGAAGGGCTCCGTCTTGCAAGCCCTACGGAATTGCAAAAGATCCCGCAGGGCCCTGATCTCCTCTGGGAGCTCATACCACCAGTAAGGAGCCGCCACCGAAAAGGCCCTGGCCCTAGTGGCAGCGAGCCTGGCATCCTTAGGGCCTGGAATAATTAATCGATGTTGTGACCCCGACCGTAGTGCTCTCTGGGTAGTGAAGGGTGGGGTATAAATCCAATCTCCTCCTCCTCCTCTAACTTCCTACCAAGCCCACTGAAACTAACAGGCCTGCCTAATTTTACGTGGGATTGTTTTTTTAAAAAAAGCTTGGCCTAATCTCCCTCTAGGGGCTGTTGTGAGGAGAACATAGAGGAGAGGGAATGGTGTAAGCTGCACTAAGTCCCCATTGGGGAGAAAGGCAGGATATAAAGGAATTAAATTTAGAAAAATAAAACAATGGCAAGCTGCTGGAAGCCTCGTCGACCACGACAACTCAGCGTGCCATAAATTAGCTGCCACTGGATGGCCGCTTCCAGCAACACATTTCTGCATGTCGGTGGCCATGGAACAGTAAAAATCTGGCAACCCCTAATTGCAATTGGCTATGAAGGAGCTGCTCAGAAGAAGATGATGATCAATGGAGTAGGGTTGCCACCAATGTTCCCTCTAAGCTGTGGAGTTTTGTGAGCAAAAGTTCTGCTTTGTGAGCTGCTGGCATTAAAGTTGTGAGCGAGCCATTTGGCTGATGCATGAATTAGTTTGCTCTGGAGCCCTCCTTCCTGAGCTAAGACAAAAATGTGTGAGCCAGAGGCTAAAAAACTGTGAGCTAGCTCACACTAACTCAGCTTAGAGGGAACACTGGTTGCCACCTCTGGGCTGGGAAATACCTGCAGATTTGAGGGTGAAGAGGGACTATTCTAGGGGGGGTCACATTTTATTTATTTATTTTTATTTTATCACATTAGATTTTTTTGACCGCCGTTCCTCGCTTGCACGATACCTGGGGCGGTACATGACAGTTTGATCCTGTGCGGTGTAAAATAAGTTAAAAGGATGAAAACGTGATATTTAAAACATTCAGAAGATGTAAACGTTTTAAAAACAAGAGGGCAGCGCTAGCATTCAGTCATGGGGAGGAGAGCCCCCCCCCCTCCAAAGTGGCAGTTTTCTCCAGGGGAACTGATCTCTGTCTCCTGGAGATGTTATAATAGTAGGAGATCTCCAGCCACCACCTGGAGATTGGCAACCGTAGGACAGGCGCTCTTCCTTAAGGTTGTCAGCTGACCAGACAGACTAGCCCAGCGTGCTCTTGTGCCTTTAACACCTGCGTAATCTCGCTCCCATTAAAGGGTGAGAACGCCGGAACATCAGCAGGGCAAGAAAAGCTTTGTCAGACCAAGAAAAGCTTCGCTTCAGGGCACTTTAAGAAAAAAGCAAAGCGATGCAAGCCAGTTCCAAAATTTGTACACAGGAAGATGGTGTGCACGCCTCGGACTTCTGTTGTGACTGGTTGCTGTCCTTATCTTGGCTGCCATCTCAGATTTGCAGACTATTTCTTAACGTCTTATTGCCTTTTCGCCAGTCTGTTGGCAATGCTTTGGCCCGCAGAGGACACACTTCATGCATCTAGCACGTGAAAGCTCATGTCCCGGTAAACCTGTCTTTGAAAGGTGCCGTGATGTCTCTCTTCCTTCGAACCCTGTACCTGCAACGCTGACCACCCTGGGAAGGAGATTCTGAAAGCAGAAGAGAGACCGGGACATTTTGTCCTTTGTTACCAATGGATGGGAGCTGCGGTGGCTCAAGGGGTTAAGACGCTGAACTGCAGGGTGTGGAAGGTCGGTAGTTCAGCAGTTCGAGACCCGGGTGCCGCATGATGGAGTGAGCTCCCGTCTCTAGTTCCAGCTCCCGCCAACCTAGCAGTTCGAAAGCAAGAAATTGCAAGGAGATAAATAGGTACCACTCCGGTGGGAAGGTAACAGTGTTCCATGCGCCTTGGTGTTTAGTCATGCCGGCCACATGACCACGGAAGCGTCTTCGGACAGCGCTGGCTCTTCGGCTTGGAAACGGAGATGAGCACCGCAACCCTAGAGTCGGATTCGACTGGCTTTCGAGCAAGGGAGACCTTTACCTTTACCTTTTTAAGATAAGGAGATCTAGGGGGAAACAGCCAAGAACAGAGCTGAGACGATTAAATTTGCTAGGGTTGCGAATCTCCAGGTAGGGCCTAGAGATACCCGGGAATGACAACTAATCGCCCTGGATAACAACTGATTTCCCCTGGAGAAAAATGGCTACTTTGTAGGGTGGACATTTTACGGCATTATACTCCACCGAGGTCTCTCTCCTCCTCCTCCAAGTCCAGCCTCCCCAGGCTCCACCCCCAAAATCTCCAGGAATTTCCCAACCCAGAGCTGACAACCCCAGTTTCAAGGTCTTTTTAAAAGCCTTTGTATCCCTCCCTCCCGCCAAGGAGCAAATGGTGCCATTCATGGTTCTGCCCTCTCCCATCTAACCCTCACAAACCACCCTGTGAGGTAGGCCAGGCTGCCTGTTTGTGCGTGTGATTGCTCCAGCATCCACACGAACACATGACACTGCCTTCTACTGGATCAGACCTTTGGTCCATCGAAGTCAGTATTGCCTACTCAGACTGGCAGCGGCTCTCCAGGGTCTCAGGCTGAGGTCTTTCACATCACCCACTGCTAGATCTTTTAACTGGAGATGCCAGGGATTGAACCTGGGACCTTCTGCCTGCCAAGCAGATGCTTTACCACTGAGCCACAGCCCCAACAAGGTTCATGGCCAAATATGGATTTGAGAGTCTTCTAGAACCTCTTCCAATCTCATAAAGTTTACAAACTTTTGAATGATTCCTCTGTTGAATTAACTGAGAAAGTGGCTAAGTTCCTTCAGTCCGCCATGCTGCTACGCCAAGGAAAAGTGCAGTTGTAACTGTCGTGTATTCAAAGCTGCCTTGAATGCATGATATGTTGTGAAACATCTAATTGAAGTGCCATGTAAAGCTTCGTCCTGGGCTAGGATCCAAATCCATCCAATCGTGTTACTAGCCCAGGAAGCACCTAACCAATCACCTTCTAGCAAGCTCCCTGTGCGGGAACATCTGTGATTGGTCCTTATGTGAACAACCTTATTGGTTGGTATTTGTACAGTGGGTGTGGCTACATTAGCTGGGAATGTTTAAAAGCAGGACAGCTGCAATGTAAAGGCTGTTCTGGCTATCAGATGTTGATGCGTGTTCGAGTTGTGTTCGAGTTGAAGAATAAAGTTGTGTTCTTGCTGAATCACTCTCTGACTGCTTTGTTAAGCGAGCGACTTAACAGTAACCTATTATTTTATTCAGTGTATTTGTAATACAGTGTCCCACTTGTATCTATATATCTAATAGCCAAGTTGCCCCCTCCGTGCGGATACTTAAATCAGCACGGAGGGGGCAGCTGGGGGGCCGGGGGAGGTTTGTGCACACGTGGGCCAGTCCCCACGTGTGCACAAAAATACAAAAAGTTTAAAAAATTTTCGGGGGGATGTTTAAATCCCCCCGAAAGTGCAAGAGCGTCTCCTGCGCATGCGCAGGAGACGCTCTGCAACGCCGACGCCGACGCCGACGCTTCGGACCAGCCGGCGGGCTGGCGGGCGACG
Source organism: Gekko japonicus (assembly GCF_001447785.1). Taxonomy (NCBI): domain Eukaryota; kingdom Metazoa; phylum Chordata; class Lepidosauria; order Squamata; family Gekkonidae; genus Gekko; species Gekko japonicus. The sequence continues at coordinate 697,119 of NW_015171505.1, read as the reverse complement.
GGGGGGAGGAAGCCGGGCCTCGCCGCC
>NW_015171505.1:696194-696588 GCF_001447785.1 Gekko japonicus | reverse complement strand
GGAGGAGACGGAGCTCTTCTCCCCCCCTCCCCCGCGAGTATCGCGGGTCCCCCCTTGTACTTTTATAATGACTTTGTTCTACTGATATATGCCAATAAAGGTTGACTTTACTTGAACACGATAACCACTCCACTCTAGGAGTGATTTCTATGCAGATTTCTATAGCTTCATTTCTCCTGAAATATACCCAGTTCAAAATGTCTGGCTTCCACTCACTTGGACCTCAGCCGATGCAGGGAGAGGACTGCTCTCCTTGTTAAGCTGAGGTGTATTTAACAAAGACTCCTTTATCTACTGACCTTTCCGATTTTATTGAAGCTCTCTCGTTTCTGTAGCCGATGTTCATTTTCATATCCATAAAAGAACCGCAAATCTTATTGACGTTTTTATATAT
>NW_015171505.1:694466-695689 GCF_001447785.1 Gekko japonicus | reverse complement strand
ACGAACATGAAGTTGAGCAAACTTCAGAGGACGGCGGAAGACAGGAAGGCCTGGCGTGATCTGGTCCATGGGGTCGCGAAGAGTCGGACTCGACTGTGCGACTGAACAACAACAACAAATATATATATATTAAGGATGTCCTTCCAAAGAGGACAAGAGAGGTGTTCCGAGCCTCACCCTGGGAAAACCTCCTTCGTGATCAAGGTGTCTCCCCAGCCAGGTGTGTGTAATAATGGGCTGTACCACTTCTGCGTGAAAAAAGGGGGGACCGAATTTCTGTATGTTAACCTACGAAAGACCGAATCTACCCCATGCAAGTGGGTGTGCTAAAAAAAACGAGCCCAGTAGGGAACAGCCTGGAATAGCAACTACCTGCTGTGCAGTTTGTTTTCTGTTGTGTTGTTTTTTTAATTTGCATGAAGGGTTTTTTTTCCGTGAAGAGGGCACACCTCCTCCTCCTCTCCCCCCCCCAAATCCCCGCATCTCTCAACAGCAATATGAAATAGTACAGTTCACTTTACCACTTCAGCACTCTGTCCTTTCATTTCATCCTGGGTCTGGAACCTCCCCCCCCCCCGAGACTTCGGGGTGGGGGTATGTCGACATTAAAAAGGTAAAGATCTCCCTTGCTCGAAAGCCAGTCGAATCCGACTCTAGGGTTGCAGTGCTCATCTCCGTTTCCAAGCCAAAGAGCCAGCGCTGTCCGAAGACGTTTCCGTGGTCATGTGGCCGGCATGACTAAACACCAAGGCGCAAGGAACGCTGTTCCCTTCCCACCGAAGTGGTACCTATTTATCTACTTGCAATTTCTTGCTTTCGAACTGCTGGGTTGGCAGGAGATGTCGACCTTACTTTTGCCTGAAACCTGGAAGGGATGCAAGGAGGGTTGACAGGTTCTCCATGGCCACTGGCAGGGGATGTGGGATTGCCAGACCCAGTTTGGGATACTCCTGGAGATGCGGGGAAGGAGCCTGGGGAGGACAGGGCCCTCAGTGGGGTGCAGTGGCCTAGAGCCTACCCTCCAAAGCACCCATTTTCTCCAGGGAGACCCATCTCTGTAGTCTGGGGATGAGCTGTGATTTCAGGGGATCCCCAGGTCACACCTGGAGGATGGCATCCCGAGTTGCCACCACTCTTCTAGGATTCAGCAGATCTCTCGATTGGTGAAATCCTAGAGTGTTGATTGCTGGTGCATAGCTGGTGAGCTCCCCCCCCCCCCCCCC
>NW_015171505.1:631374-694252 GCF_001447785.1 Gekko japonicus | reverse complement strand
CCAATAGCTAGCAATCCAAAAGAGTCCAGTGGGGAGCCTGAGTGGTGGGTGTTGCCTTCTGACACACTTCCGGTGATGTCAGGGGGTGTGGCATATGCAAATGAGTTATGCTAATGCCTTATGCTAATGAGTTCCTGCACCTCTTTTTCTACGAAATGACCCCTGGGTGGGGGCTGGGAGCCGCCGAAGATAGCGCGTCATAGCAGGCCAGCTGGCAATCTTTAGCCGAAGACATGCGTTGCGTAGGAAGATCCCAGGTTCAACACCTCCTGTTTTTGGCTACCAGATGGCAGCTATTGCCCGGTAGGTAGGGTTGCCAGTCTCCAGGTGGCGGCTGGAGATCTCCCAGAATTACACCAGGTCCCCCAAGTTACAGAGATCCGTTCCTTTGGAGGCAATGTGAGCGTTTCGTGCTTTCCCAGGGAGATGTGATGGAGCTCCTTTAACTCTCCCCAGCTGCGACTAAGTGGACTGAAAATTTAGATATGAGTATTTAGGGGAATCACCCAATTGGTCTGCACATTGGTTGCGTATCAACTTGGTTCCATATTTTATATTATTAGTCATTCTTCAACGTTTAACGCAGAAGCTCCGTTTAACAGGACGCCTTTTAATCTGCACGGCCAATCAGAGGCTCCGCTGGGTATAAGCCCCACCTGGCCCTGACCACTTTGAAAAAAAAACCTCGACGGGCCCCATGAAAGGTCTTAGCAGGCACCGTGTTGGAGACCCCTGTCACAGCATCCTCGGAGGGTACGCAGCCCGCCTCCCTCACTGTGGTGTGTTGAAACGAGGAGGGGAGGGTGGAGCAGTCTAGAAACGACAGCTCTTATCTTTGCACTTGGTTTTCAGCGGTGCCAGCTCTGTTGCAGTTTTCCGGTGCAATGACCCTCATAAAGATAGGGCTGGCTAGCAACAATGCATGAGACGTAAAGCTTATTTAAAGCAGTGGAACAGAAGGGGATGTTTAAGTGCAAAGTATCACTCATTCGGTAAGGGAGAAGGAACACACACGTGCGCACGCGCACACACACACCCCGTTTGTATTCTTTTGATGAATGTGGGGGAGAAGGAGGAGGAGAGGAACGCAGGAAGGGGAAGAAAAGGTTCTCTTTTGCTTTGTGAAATACATTTGAATTGGGTTGGGACTGAGGTGCAAGACTGAACAGCTACCGGAAACGGGGGTGGGAAACAAGCTGAAATCATAAAGGGGCTTATTTTGAAAGAGGCGGATGTTGTCTGCTGCTAACGAAATTCTGACCACCAAAGCAGGCAGGGGGAGGTATCAGAGAACCAGAATCCTCGGAAGCAGAGAAGCTGATTTCCCCCCCCCCCCCCCCCTTGATGTTAAGAGCGGTGGATTCTAATCTGGAGAACCAGGTTTGATTCCCCACTCCTCCACATGCAGCTGCTGGTGTGACCTTGGGGCAGTTACAAGTTCTCTCAGAGCTGTTCTCTCAAAAGCATTTCCCCCAGAGCTCTCTCAGCCCCACCTACCTCACAGGGCGTGGGGAGGGGAAGGGAAGGAGACTGTAAGCCGCTCTGAGACTCTGAGTGAAGGGCGGGGTATAAATCCAATCTCTTTTTCTTTTATCTCAGAGGCTGATTCCCTCATTGTCTGCCTTGGCAGCCAAGAAAATATGGATGAACATTGTACCAAGGGCTGCCAGGACTCCCTAGCCCCTAACGAGGGGCGGCCATGGTTTGCCAGCTCCAGTTTGGGAAACTCCTGGAGATCTGGGGTTGGAGCTTGGGGAGGACAGGGACCTCAGTGCGGTACAATGCCAGAGACTCCAAAGCATCCATTTTCTGCAGGGGAACTGATCCTGTAGCCTGGAGATGAGCTGAAATTCTGGGGGATCCCCAGGCCCCACCTGGAGGCTGGCATCCGTAGTCGTATCTGAAGGGTGAAATCTTTTAACATGACAAGCCCTTTCAGATGTGGTTATTTTAACAGTGCTATTCAGGGCTTCTTTTGTAGAAAAGGCCCAGCAGGAACTCATTAGCATAACACGCCACACCCAAAAGCAGAACGGATTAGCCTATTAGGCCACACCCCGACCGCACAGATCATTAGCCTATTAGACCACACCCCATGCGTTCCCTTGGCTAGTGTCAAGGGGTCATTTCGTAGAAAAAGAGGTGCAGGAGCTCATTAGCATAACACATTAGCCTCCCCCCGGCCCGCCTGCCTCAGAGTCGCCGGGGGGGGGGGGTCGCTCTCCAGGCCTTCCCTCGGTAGCCAGGCACACAGAGGTTTTGGCTGTAGTGGGCGTGGCCAACCCTGAAGCCAGCCGGAACTCCGTTCCCGTGCGTTCCTGCCCCAAAATAGCCCTGGTGCTATTTATGTTCTCTCTTCCTTGTGAATGATTTGGCTATACACAATAAACGCTATCCATTCCATACCAAATGAGGGCTGCAAAGGCTTCCTCCAGGGGAAATGGACAACAGTGGACCTGTAGAATAGAATAGCTTGTCCTGTCCTTGACCAATACGGATGCCTCAGCTGTGCACATACTAGGGTTTCCCTTCCCATTTGCCCACTTACGGTGGCAGGAGGCCTTCAGGTAACTGAGGTCCTTGATTGTTGATGCTCACCTGATCAGTGAGTAGAATCAGGGGCCAGGGGGCAGTGTTCCCTCTAAGCTGAGTTAATGTGAGCTAGCTCACAGTTTTTTAGCCTCCGGCTCATCCATTTTTGCCTTCGCTCAGGAAGGAGGGCTCCAGAGCCAACTAATTTATGCAGTAGCCAAATCGCTCGCTCACAACTTTAATGCCAGTAGCTCACAAAGTAGAATTTTTGCTCACAAGACTCCACACCTTAGCGGGAACATTGCCAGGGGGTGGGGTGGCAATTGTCCTAGGGAGCTCTCCCACAGCTCTCTCAGCCCCATCTACCTCACAGGCCCTTTCACACACACTAAATCATCCACTTTCAATCCACTTTGAAAACTGACTTTTACTGTGTGAAATGGCAAAATCCACTTGCAAACAGTCGCTGAAGTGGATTGAAGCGGCATTATTTAGCATGTGTGAAAGTTTCTAGGGTGTCTGTTGTTTGGAGGGGAAGGGAAAGGAGATGGTAAGCCCCTCTGAGACTCCTTCGGGTAGTGAAGGGTGGGGTATAAATCCAGTCTACTTCAAGATGAATCTCTGCTGTATCTGGCTGAAAACTTCTCTCTCTCTCTCTCTCACTCTCATATCCTCTTACTCAGCAATAGCTTGTTCTGCCAGGAGGATGTTTGGTTGGGTTTCTGAGGAAGGGGGGGGGGAGGGAGGGAACTCTCTAGCTCTCCGAAGAGAATCAGCCTTCACATTTTGTCATAAGATTAAGAGAGGGGTTGTGGCTCAATGGCAGAACATCTGCTTGGCAAGCAGAAGGTCCCAGGTTCAATCCCCGGCATCTCCAGTTCAAAGGACTAGGTAGGTGGTGATGTGAAAGACCTCTGCCTGAGACCCTGGAGAGCCGCTGCCAGTCTGAGTAGACAATATCGACTTTGATGCGGTATAAGGCAGCTACATGCGTTCACGTGATTGCTGCTGTCCACGGGACATCTCTTTTCAAGGTCATATCCAAAGCTCCCTCTAAACTGTGGAGTCTTGTGAGCCAAAATTCTACGTTGTGAGCTACTGGCATTGAAGTTGTGAGCGAGCGATTTGGCTACTGCATAAATGAGTTTCCTCTGGAGCCCTCCTTCCCGAGCTAAGACAAAAAATGGGTGAGCTGGAGGCTAAAAAACTGTGAGCTAGCTCACACTAACTCCGCTTAGAGGGAACTCTGGATCAGAGCTGTAGCCAGAACCCATACTGATTGGTTGCCGGCGACTGGTGGCAACCTCCTAAGAATTCTAGTGCTCTCAATAGAACAGAGCTGCCATCTGAATACAGTCATCATCATTTGCTCGCATTATAAAACCAAACTCGTTTTCACTCCGTTTCGCAATGCAAATGATTTTGGCACCAAGCAACGCCACTCTGAATCTGGCAGTGGAAAGTGCGGCCAAGTTGCGGCCAACGTATGCCGGCCCTGTAGGGTTCTTGAGGCAAGAGACGGACATAGGGGGCTTGCCATTGCCTGCCTGAGTAGCGACTCTGGGCTTCCTCCGTGATCTCCCATCCAAGCAGGAGTCATTTCCTGCGGGAGCGCACAGGAGTGGAGCTCCGGCAGTAAGGAGCCCAGGGGGCAGGCACATGCAACAAGCACCACCCCTGCTCCCAGCAGCCCTCAGTTGGGTCACGAGGAGCAAGAAGCAGCCAGGTAAGTTGCAGAGCCCCCTCCCCCGGCCCACCTTCAGGTACAAGCTCTCCCTCCTCTGTGAGGGCAGATCTGCGCGTTCCCCCCATCGCTAGCAATCCAAAACAGTCCAGTGGCACCTTTAAGACCAAGTTTTATTCAGGTACAAGCTCTCCCTCCTCTGCGAGGACAGATCTGCACGTTCCCCCCCCCCAATAGCTAGCAATCCAAAACAGTCCAGTGGAGCCTGAGTGGTGGGTGCTGCCTTCTGATGATGTCAGGGTGTGTGGCATATACAAATGAGTTATGCTAATGAGTTATCCTAATGAGCTCTTGCACCTCTTTTTCTACGAAATGACCCCTGCATCCAAGTACTCACCTCGGCTAATCATGCTTCACTTCCAGGATCAGACAAGTTCGGGCTAGCCTGGGCCATCGATATTTAGGGCACTCTGCATCTATAGACAACAGCCAACGGCAGCTTTCAATAGAATGTCAGGAATTCAGGTTCTATTGGCAGGACGTAAGAAGAGAAGAGATTGGATTTATACCCCGTCCTTCATGTGGAGTCTCAGAGCGACTTACAATCCCTTTCCCTTCCCCCAACAGGCAACCTGTGAGGTAGGTGGGGCTGAGAGAGCTCTCCTGAGAACTGCCCTTGAGAGAACAGCTCTGAAGGAACTTACGACCGATCCAGTGTCACAGTTCCTAACATCAGACGTGAGCTCACTAATAGTCTTCTAGTGGCAGCAAAAACAGCGATTGCCCTAAAATGGAAGATCTCTCTGGTACAACAAGGGTCTGGGAGCACTTTGTGCCGGAAAAGACCTCAGACTATCTTCTCCAGCCTGAGATTTATCAGAAAATGAGTCAGTTTACGGAAAAATGGTTTCCATTTCTTGAATATGTCACTACAAATGATGTTCAACCATATGATCCCCCTCACTGGACTCTGCTGCATCTTTAAATATCAAGAATCTAGATAGATTTGCTACATCCTTGATTGATGCAATGCTTGGCTGTGCAGCACTTAAAACTGGCACTAATAGACAACCCTCGCTGTTTATGACGTGCACGGATGAAATATACTGTTTTAGTTACTGCTAGTATGTTCACGAAGTTCAATTACTATAACTCATTGATTGTAAATATTTCCTAGTTGTGCTATAAACCTTATAAGATATTAATAAGCATTTTAAAATTTAAAAAAATCAAATTTGTAATGATTGCATTTTTGGTGTGTTTGTTTCTTTAAATGTTTAGTATGACTGCAGTAATATAAGGAGAGTGATAGAGGGATACAAGTGTGATGTGATTGGCTGATGACTGAGTGTGGGAGGAGAGATGTCTCTGTGGGAATTCTGTGTTCTTGGAGATTTTGTGTGAGAGTTTGTATGACAGAGCAAGCAGTTGGAGTTTAGTTCAGCCTGTGTGGCTATATGAGCAAGAAAGTAGCCTGTGTGGCTATATATAAGCAAGAGAATTCAGCCTGTGTGGTTATATGAGCAAGAAAGTAGCCTGTGTGGCTATATACAAGCAAGAGAGTTCAGCCTGTGTGGCTATATGAGCAAGAAAGTAGCCTATGTGGCTATATATAAGCAAGAAAATTCAGCCTGTGTGGTTATATGAGAAAGAAAGTAGCCTGTGTGGCTATATACGAGCAAGAGAGTTCAGCCTGTGTGGCTATATATATATGAGAGAGAGAGAAGCCTGTCAGAGTTGAGTTTTGGTGTATGAGAGACTGTGTGACGCCAAGCTTTGTCGGTTATATTTTCTTTTGTCAACAATGGTTCAAAAATACCCAGAAACCTACTTTGTTCTTTTATAAATAAATCATTATTTGTTTAAACTTATCCCAGCAATCAGAACAGTCCTTCCTCAGGGTAACATAGTCCTCTGAAGCGCCCAGACCCTGGGTCATTCTACCAAAACAGATTTGGAATTTTTAATTCCTGGTGGCAGCAGAAATCTACCAAGTTCAAGTACACAGAGTGTGTTTTAAAGGAGAAACAGTCTCCCCAGTAAGCGAGGACGACACACAAGTTCTATACAACATCTCCCTCCCACACTCTAAGCAGTTCTGACCATATTTTCCAGGTCTGTTCTCATCCATATCTAGTCAGTTTCCATGCAGAATACATATATCCACAAGGCAGTCGTTGCTGTCTGTGGTGCAAAGCCCTTTCCAACTGAGGGGCAAGTCTGATTAAAATTCAAGTCAGAGCCTTCTGAATCGTGGCCCTGGCTTCATACAGACAAAAATACATGCTTCTTCAACTCACTTGTAATGTAGTTGGATAAAGGTTTCAGAACATATTGTTGAGGATGCAAAAAGACGGCCTCCATAGGATAGAACATGGCCAGTCGGTGTAACTGGAAAAGGAGCTGGCCAACACGGCAGAGGTTTCGGGAGGGAATCTGTGAAAAAAGTGGGAGATCCCAGGTTACCTCTTGCTGGCATGGGAAAGATGGAATGTTGTAAAGCTCTACAGCCCAAAGGGAAGTACTGTTGTGTAGAAGAGGAGGAGGAGATTGATTTATACCTCGCCCTTCACTACCTGAAGGAGTCTCAGAGCGGCTTACAATCAGTTTTTTCCCCCTCCCCACAACAGACACCCTGTGAGGTAGGCGGGGATGAGAGAGCTCTTTTGAGAATTGCCCTTGAGAGAATAGCTATGAGAGAACTTGTGACTGACCCAAGGTCACACCAGCAGCTGCATGCGGAGGAGTGGGAAATCAAACCCGGTTCTCCCAGATTAGAGTCCGCGCTCTTAACCATGACACCAAACTGTAGGACACATTGGATCCACAATATCTCCCATGTTAACACCTGTATTCCTAGTGGCCCCTCCACCATAGCACTGTTATCTGCTTCTCACTTTGGTATGGTCAACAGCCTCACGAAGCTAAGTTTAATTGCATCGCAAGGACACAAATACACTTAAGCTGGCTATCAGGAAATTGTCATGATTATATGGTAAGTCTTAAGGGCTGGAAAACAAAGAAAAGATGGTGGTGGGGGAAATCACAGAGATTTTTAAAGAAAATAGATGTCAAGTGATAAAAATCCTTGTGTTGAAACATTTATTTTATATATTTTTTTTTCCCTCCCACAAAATTTTCACAAAAGAGTATTGAAACTCAAAAAAGGAATTAGACTTAAGTCAAATACAGAGATGAAATGTACAAGATAAAATGAGCAGGCGAAACGTAAAAAGGTCTTGGAAGTTCTGTTTGTTTTACTTCAGACTGAGAGAGAGAAAAAGAACAGTTCAACTGTTCGGTTTAAATAAAAGATTTGCAAGATATACAGTGTTTTTTTTATTAATACAATGCTGGTCAGTTTGAGGCACTGTGAATACCTCAATTCATTCCTTCATGCTCTTTTTTTTTCTTCTGTCTTCCTTCTTCTCATTAGAAAGATACCGTTTACCAAAATGAAACTTGAGTACAGTCCCGGAAAGGCTATTTTTTCCATTAAAATTTATGAAAACCATAAATTGAGGCAAACCTAAGATTCCCAATGGAATCAAGATTATCTTCCCGCGACTACCACATTAAAAGAATCAACATGCTTAGTGGGAGCACCAGTCTCTGCATTCTGACAGAACATCTGTTTCCAACAGAGGGAGAATCTCAAAAAACAAAAAAAGTCAGCATAGTTAAAGTGTAATATGGATTTACACGTTACCCGTCCGTTAACAGCTTTTGCCTAACAGCAGCTAATACCGGGATTAATGTAATTTAGAATTTGTTCCCTGGAAGCAATTGAAAGTAGGTCTACATTTACCCACCACTGCCCCAAAATTAACTCCAATATTTTATAAGTCATCTAATGTGACACTCTTGTGCTAAATACCAGGAGCCCAAATCCAGTTGTTTTGAAAAGATACGATCCCCCCTCCCCAAAACGGTGGATCAAAAATTTAACGTGTCATCAAGTCAGCATTCCCATTTTTTCCCCTTTTAGGTTAGTGTTCTTGAGCATTCCTTACGGGTGGAAATGTTTTATTCTCCCCCCTCCCCCGTTTCCATTAAAAAAAAAATAACAATGCCTTTGACCAGGTTGAGTGTTGTTTTACATACATATAATAGAAGTTTTCAGTCATGACAGTTTTGGTCGTGTTGCATTATTTTATTTAAAAAGCTTTTGCACTGATCAGTGCATATTAAAGGTCAGGTTGGTCGGCAGTAGATAAAAGAAACATCTAAAAGCTATTATTCCTTGATAAAAGGATCATCATCGTCATCATTCTCCAGACTGGATACACCAAATTCAGCCTTGCATACTCCTCACACACACACACACACACACACACACATTCCTCTTCAAAGAAAAAAGGTTACAGTAAATGTCACTTTACATTCTAATCATTAAAGTGCTCCAAATCTTTTTTCTCTTTTGCAAAAAAAAAATAATGCAAGTGACTACAACTCTATACATTCCCATTTTGCATTCATAGTATGAACTTCTTAGTGTCTTTCACGGCATGGCTGAATTAGGAAACATCCAAACGTTTATGGATTTTAAAGGGGGGGGGTTTGAAGGGAGGAGAAAGATCGACAACCCAGTGAAAACACAGAAGATATGAGAAAAAATGTCAGCTCTTCAAGACAGCAATACAAATTTATTTCCATTATTGAAGATGTGTTTTAATCCTTAAAGGGCAGATTAAAAATACCTCAAAGCGGAACGCTCGAGTTTAAAAAAAAAATCAACTACATTTTTTTTTCCTTTTTAAACATTTTTTTTTCCTCCTAAAGGACTTTTAAAAAAAAAAAAATGAACTGAACGAAGAGGGGAAGGAAAGAAGTGGGGATGAAGGTTAAAAAGGCACAAAAATCAAAAAGAAAGGCAAAGGATTTCGCAGAGTTCCTGAAATGCAGACATTACTAACCAACCCTCATTTGTTTTAATGCAACAAAACAGGGCAAAGCCGTGGCGTCCCCCTCCACCACCCCCCCAAAGTAGCTTTGTTTCCTTTGAGAAGAGAGAGGGGGACACTTTGGGTAGTATCCAGAATATTCCATTGCCTGTGAGGATGCCACTTCAGACACAAAGTGAAAGTTCACTCTTCTTCCCACTGAGGAATCGGAGATCAGAGTTGACATTGGGTGTCAGGTAAATTACCCCTTTTTATAAAAACGTATCTTTGCCCCCCACCCGCCCCTCCCAAGAAGGAACTTGTGCAGACCCATCGATGTGCTACTAACTTCAATGCTCAAGGAGAAAGAAAACGAATTCTGAGCCACACAAATCACGTTTGTTGGATGTTAAGCTGACAAATTCAAATGTTTTCTTCTTTTGAAATGAATAAAGGGGGGGGGGAGTGGGACCCGGGTCAAAAATAATTTAAAAATTATCATGCAGGAATTTTTTTTTTTTTTTTACTTTCTGTCTCCTTTGTAGTCTGGGCTTCCCCCAAAACACAGGTGCCCCCCCCTTCTCGCTTTTTAATGGTTTGACCCGTTCTGAGTTCACGACCAGCCCCGCCCTAAACACACTGAGTCCCACGCCCTCATGAGGTCATCATAAAAGCTTTTGGGAGATATTTATTTTACATTCAAGCTTTTATATATCCTAAACAACCCTGTTGTAGCATATGCCTTTTCGGGAGCGGCTTTTTCCTCCTCTTCCCCTCCCCCCCCCCATTGTTGCTGTTATCAGTCTTCATGATCTGTTCCGTGGCAAGCTGGAAAACTTATAACACGCCGCTAATCAACGTTGTCGGGTTTCTCCCCCCCCCCCCACAGTCTTGGGAGAGTCCAGACGAGACCTGGGGAGTCGCTGTCCAACTTATCCTTGTGGCACGAGGCCATCACACACAGAAGAACAGTTCACCGTCCAGAAAAGGGAAAACTATCTACAAAGATCCGAAAGGACCGGGTCCCTCTTGTGTTTCCTTTTCTTCCCGTAATACTGGTGTGATTTGCTGCCCGGGTGTGGCTTGTTAGTCACCAAGGTACCGTGGCTTGAATTGGCTGGACCTTGGAAGCCTTTGTTGGAAGAAGCGCGGAACAGCCGCGTGGATCCGTGCTGCAAAGGAAGAAAGGGAGGGGTATGAGCACGCCGTGTTCCCATGACCGAAAAAAGGCAAGCGACGCTGGGTGCCGCCACCGCAAGAGGTCCTGTGAAAATCAGGGCAACAGGAGGATGCAAAGGATTTTGGACACATCTCCGTGCTTCAAGAGTCTTCTCGCCCCTTTCACCCCAGGGGTGGCATTCAGGGCAACCTGGACAACCTGGAAGAGCAAGACTTTGAGTCCAGCAGTGCCTTAACGACCAACGAGATTTCCACGGTGTAAGCTTTCAAGAGTCAATGCCAATGTTCCCTCTAAGCTGAGTTAGTGTGAGCTGAGCTCACAGTTTTTTTCTTCTCTGGTTCACACATTTTTGCCTTCGCTCAGGAAGGAGGGCTCCAGAGCAAACCAATTTATGCAGCAGCCACACTGCTCGCTCACAACTTTAACGCCAGTCGCTCACAAAGTAGCATTTTTGTTCACAAGACTCCGCAGCTTAGAGAGAGCATTGGTCAACGCTCTCTTCATCAGATAATTGCCAGGAATCCGGCGGAGGGAGTTTTGACTCTCGAAAGTTGGGATCTTGGAAACCTCGTTAGTCTTTAAGACGTCGTTGGACTCAGATCTTGGTCTCCTACCACAGACCGACTTGGCTAACCACCTCAAACTGGCCTACGGAGCGATTGTCGTCATCGCCTTAGGGTCTCATCTCATCTTTTATTTGTGTTAAGAGAGAGAGAGAAATAGAAACATCTAGCAAATTGAATGACGGGGTTTCTGTTTTAACCAGAAGATTACCCCCACGCCTTAAACAATTATTGGCTCTTTTTCATACTTCTTGTTCTTGTTGACACACTGCACTATTCTGGACTGTGGCAGATTGGAAGGAGGAGGAGGAGGAGGAGGAGATTGGATTTATCCCCCGCCCTTCACTCCCCAAAGGAGTCCCAAAGCGGCCGACAATCTCCTTTCCCTTCCCCTCCCCACAACAGACACCCTGTGAGGTAGGTGGGGCTGAGAGAGCTCTTTCCAGAACAGCCCTTGAGAGAACAGCTCTGACCAGAACTATGGCTTGCCCAAGGTCATCCAGCAGCGACAAGTGGAGGAGTGGGAAATCAAACCCGGATCTCCCAGATTAGAGTCCGCGCACTTAGCCACTGCACCAAACTGAGTCCTGATATCACCTCTGAGGCCACTTCCTCCGTCTTAACGACCAACGAGATTTCCAGGGTGTAAGCTCCCAGGTTCAAATCCCCCCTCTGCCATGGAAGCTCTGCTGGATGTTCTTTGGCCAGGAAGTCTCTCTTTGCTTGATCTACCTTCACAGGGCTGCTGTTGCAAGGATAAAATGGTTTGTGTGTGTGGGGGGGGAGCCCATGTCGTAATTCTCTCGGTATTCCCCACTGGGGAGGGGGGGGAAAGGGCTATAAACAGCTAAATAAATGAATAAGCCCCCTCACCAGCAACAAAAACCAAAAGGGGATCCATGTCTAGAAGAAACACCCCAAAAAACCGCTCGCCTGTCGCCCGAGAAATCCTGTACCGAAGCCCTCAGAAAACGATCGTTTTAAGAACGCGTGGAGATTGTTTCCCCAGCCCGAGAGGCGGAGAAGCGTGTGTGTCCTGCTGTGACTGACCTGTGATTTGTTTGCCACTCCGGATAGGTTTGCTGTTTGGCTGCTCGGCATTTTCCCACCTGGCTGCGTGGGCCCCAGCGAGACGTCCTGAGCCACCGTTCGGCTGGCTGCCGTCTGACGGCTGGCCAGCTGTTTAGAGGTTTTGCACGGCGTCCCGTCAGACTCCTGTCAAAGATAAGAGTCCAACAGTTGGAACACGCTGGATGCTGGCGACGCAAAACGCAAGTCGAGCATATGCTGAAATGAACCTTTGCCGAGGCTTCAAACGGCCACTCAACTTAAGAACGTAAGAACATAAGTGACGCCAATGTTGGATCAGGCCAAAGGCCCATCCAGGCCAACACTCTGTGTCACACAGTGGCCAGAAAGACCAGGTGCCATCAGGAGGTCCACCAGTGGGGCCAAGACATTAGAAGCCCTCCCACTGTTGCGCCCCCCAAGCACCAAGAAGACAGAGCATCACTTGCCCCAGAGCCCCTATCTATACCTTGTGGCTAATAGCCACTGATGGACTTCTGCTCCATATGCTTATCTAATTCCGTTTTGAAGCCGTCCATGCTTGTAGCCGCCACCACCTCCTGTGGCAGTGAATTCCATTCTTCACTCTTTGGGTGAAGAAGGGCTTCCTTTTATCCGTTCTAACCCGACCGCTCAGCAATTTCATGGAGTGCCCACGAGTTCTTGTATTGTGAGAAAGGGAGAAAAGTACTTCTTTCTCGACCTGCTCTATCCCATGCATAATCTTATAAACCTCAATCATGTCACCCCTCAGTCGTCGTTTCTCCAAGCTAAAGAGCCCTAAGCGCCTTAACCTTTCCTCACAGGGAAAGTGTTCCAGCCCTTTTATCATTCGAGTTGCCCTTTTCTGCACTTTTCCCAAAGCTATAATATCCTTTTTAAGGTGTGGTGACCAGAACTGCACACAGTATTCCAAATGAGGTCGCACCATTGATTTATATAGGGGCACTAATACTTCTGCTGTATTTTGCTGCCGGCCCTCTGAAATTATATTTACTGAGGAGAGGAAGAAAGCCAGAGTTTTGGGTTGGTCCCCCAAAGCCACGTCCAAACCCAAGAAGCATTTGCTTTTCTTTTTCTTTTAAAGTAATGGATACAAGGCCCTGAATGGGCACTCTCCTGCTGCACTCTAGCACAGCCGTGAATACCCCTCAGCGGAAATTTCCACCCGTTATTTTTCTCACCCAAATGGGAAGCTGGTGTGTGCTTCGGTTTAATGTCAGATGGCTGCAATAACAATCCGTTTTGGATCCTGAACGTCACCAGGGTCACTCTAAAGCAGTGCTTTGCAACCTATGGATCCTGACCCAAAAGTGGACCGTGAAACCTGGGAAAGCCCCCCCAAAAAAGGCTTGTTCATTTTTTAAAAAAACGTGGGTCACCGTATCAAGTAAATTTGGACGTGTGGGTCACCATGCCCAAAAGGCTGGCAATCGCTACTCTAAAGTAAGCCATTTGAGAAAATGCACCAGCACTAGAGACCATTCTGATAACACTCGTACCCTCTAGGAACTCCTGGTACCCAGGGAAGAAGACTAGCAGGCCTTTGCTTCTGGAATTCATATGGAATTCACCGCCACAGGAGGTGGCGGCGGCTACAAGCATGGACGGCTTCAAGAGGGAATTGAATAACATATGGAGCAGAGGTCCATCAGTGGCTATTAGCCACAAGGTATAGCTAGGGACTCTCAGTCTGGGGCAAGTGATGCCCTGTATTCTTGGTGCTTGGGGGGGGGGGGGCAACAGTGGGAGGGCTTCTAGTGCCCTGGCCCCACTGGTGGACCTCCTGATGGCACCTGGTCTTTTTGGCCACTGTGTGACAGAGGGCTGGACTGGATGAGCCACTGGCCTGATCCAACATTGGCTCCTCTTATGTTCTTCTCTTCCCTAAGCAAACGTTTGATAGATGGGCCACGGCTGCCAAGAGAAAAGCCAGCTAATGAGAGTGCTGCATGAAGCCCTGACCTGGACAGTCTAGGCAAGCCCGGCCTCGTCAGATCCCAGAAGCTAAGCAGGGCTGACCCTCGCAAGTAACTGGAAAGGAGGCCTCCAAAGAATACCAGGGCCTGGATGGAGGGCAGGCAATCAAGCCACCTCTCTGGAAAACATCCAAAACCCCACTAGGGGTTGCCAGAAGTCACCATGACTTCCAGGCATGCAAGCATACAGACAGTTTTTAAAAGGCTCTGCCGACCTGTCCCCCAGACGCTCTCTTGCTTCGTTGCAAGAGATCAACCTGAGAAGCGGCTGCCCTTTTCGACACTGCTTTCGTCAGCCGTCTGCGGCTGTTTATAAGCAAAGAGCCAAACTGTATCAAAATTCGAAACAAGAGATCAAAAAGGCAGTACAAGAAAGCCCGTTGGCATACCTGAAACTCTGTAACCTAATGTTACTGATAACGGACAGAATCGATAACATTCCCACGGCCCAAGCACTTGTTATTGCAAGTCCTTTATTAGGAAGTCATGGGCACACAAAATCTTTTAATAAGTAACGATGGTACATAACAGAACTCTGCAAAAAGAAATTTAGTGCATTTGGGATGACTGGCCACTGCTCACCTCTATCATATCCCTTTCTGTAAAGCATCTCCAAAAAGCTCCCAGAAATCACTGCCTGCCATTCCCTCCAAGGACTGGTTATCCCGGCGACCCACTAACCTCTCCGATACACATTACCTTAATCAGGGGTCATTTCGTAAAAAAAGAGCTAGGGGAACTCATTAGCATAACTCATTAGCATATGCCACACCCCCTGACATCACCGGAAGTGTGTCATAAGGCCACACCCCCTGACATCACCGGAAGTGTGCCATAAGGCCACACACCCCGCCGCCCCCAACGGTCCCAGCCGCCGCTGCCGGGCTTCGTCATGTGCCCCGCCCCCCGTACCTCACCCAGGGGAACTGCGATCCCCCCCCCCGAAATGACCTCTGACCGTAATGATCTTTTCTTTTTAGGGGGTCCTATTTGGTTCTGTGCTGAGCCATATTTGGCTCCAGAGCCACAGGCGGATCCCTGGCTTATGTAACAAAAGGAGGAGAGGCGAATTATTTCCTGGCTATCACCCCCTTCTCCCGTATCCCCCCCCCAAGTCACAGCTGACTTGGGGTGACCCTGTGGGGTTTTCAAGGCAAAGAGACTTCAGAGGGGGTTTGCCATTGCCTGCCTCTGTGTCACGACCCTGGGCTTCTTTGGTGGTCTCTCATCTAAATACTAACGAGGGCTGGCCCTGCTTAGCTTTCAAGATCGTACTAGTCTGGGTTATCCAGGTCAGGGCCTCTGATACTCTAAAGTTAAAGGTAAAGGTTTCCCTTGCCAGTCAAATCCAACTCTAGGGGGTGGTTCTCATCTCCGTTTCCAAGCCGAAGAGCCAGCGCTGTCCGAAGACATTTCCGTGGTCACGTGGCCGGCATGACTAAACGCCAAGGTGCACGGAACGCTGTTAACTTCCCACTGAAGCGGTACCTATTTATCTACTTGCAATGTCTTGCTTTCGAACTGCTGGGTTGGCAGGAGCTGGGACCAGAGACAGGCGCTCACACCGTCACGCGGCACTCGGGTCTCCAACTGCAGAACTACAGACCTTCCAGGCTGCAGCTCAGCGTCTTAACCTCTGAGCCACGGCGGCCACTTTCCAATACTCTAGTAAAGGTAAAGGTCTCCCTTGCTCGAAAGCCAGTCAAATCCGACTCTAGGGTTGTGGTGCTCATCTCCCTTTCAAAGCTGAAGAGCCAGCGCTGTCTGAAGACGTTTCTGTGGTCATGTGGCTGGCATGAATAAACACCAAGGCGCACGGAACACTGTTACCTTTCCACCGAAGTGGTACCTATTTATCTACTTGCAATTTCTTGATTTCGAACTGCTAGGTTGGCAGGAGTCCAATACTCTAGGGATGCCTTATATCAGGGGTGTCTAACACAAGGTCCAGGGGGCAGAACCGGCCCATCCAGGGCTCTTCTGCAACTCCCGAGCAACTAGTGCAAGGGAGGGAATAGGAGGAGACTGCTTGAGGGGGAGTGGGGGGAGTCACTCCAATTGTGGCTGCAGCACGACGGGAAAATCTCGTCTGCAGCAGTCAAGCAGCGTGGGAGTGCCTGCCCAGTGCCACACCGCTGGCTCTCCAGTCCACCCTTGTGGGTTTTCCTTTGCACACCCCTCCTAAGCAAATTCCCCCTAAGCTGTGGAGTCTCGTGAGCAAAAATTCTGCTTTGTGAGCTACTGGCATTGAAGCTGTGCGTTAGCAAGTTGGCTGCTACATCAATTAGTTTGCTCTGGAGCCATCCCTTCCTGAGCTAAGACAAAAAATGTGTGAGCCGGAGGCTAAAAAACTGCTCCCAAGGCCATGAGGCCTTGCAGTGAAGATACACCAATTCAGAGCTCACCAGCTGCTATCCTTTATACAGTTTATATTTACGGTACTTGGCATTACATTTATGACACATATGCCCCGACCGACAAAGTGACATTTATGTCAGATCCGGCCCTCGTAACAAATCAGTTCGACACCTCTGCCTTATATCATCTACGGGATACATCACCAGTGGCCTTTACAACCCTCTGCCGCTGCTGGCCTCGGGGTACTGGGGAAAGGTCCAAACCCTACTTGGGCACAAGCCGGCCTTTCGCGTGGGTCCCGGCCACCACGTCTACGATCCGAAAGTTTTTAATACATACTACATCGCTGGAACTGGAAAGCGTAGAAGACGATGACGACAGAGGTCCCGAGGAAGAGTTTGATGAGTGCTTGCTCGGCGTCTCAGAGGTTTTACTTCTGGGTTTTCCTAACGACTCGCACTCCTCGGAAAGGTTATTGTTGCACTCGTCTAGCTGCTGGTTGTCGATCGGGGTCACCCCGTTCCCTGGAACAAAGGCAGTCGGAGAGCAGGATGAGCGGCGGTTCACAAGTCACTCCCACCTGTAAGGGGTTTCTGGGGGTCAGAAAACGGGCCCTGACAAATTTTCTTTGGCTCTAGGAGCCAGCCCAAAACCTTCAGAGCCGGACTCCTTTTTCAGTCTTTAGGGTTCCGTAGTGTAATGACCCACACTCTTCTAGCTGTCAGAGATGAAGCTTCCCATAACTGCTTTATCATGTGAACGCGCAATTTTAATTGTGATTTGTACGAACAAGGGGATGCTCTCCTCACACTTCCCACTCAAGAAAAAGCATCTGTTTTTCTGTTATCTGTTTAAGTGGGAATAAACATGCAACCCCTCCTGGCATGTCCTTTAGGAAGAAGAAGAGAATAGATTTACACCCCGCCCTACCCTCAGAGTGGCTGACAATCGCCTTCCCTTGCTCTCCCCACAACAGACACCCTGAGAGGTAGGTGGGGCTGAAAGAGTTCTCAGAGAACTGCTCTTGCTCTCAGAGAACTGTTCTTGAGAGAACAAGCTCTGAGAGAACTTGTGACTGACCAAGGTCACCCAGCAGCTGCATGGAGAAGAGTGGGGAATCAAACCCGGTTCCTCCAGATTAGAGTCCACCACTCTAAACTACTACACTAAACTGGCTTGAGCTTTGACCTGTATTGTTCAGAGTTGCATTCTAAAACCACGTTATGAGGTGTGGCATAAAGTGCCGTCAAGTTTTAGGTGACTTATGGTGACCCCATTGGGTTTGCGAGGCAAGAAATAGTCAGAGGTGGTTTGCCATTGCCTGCCTCCACGCCATGACCCCGGAGTCCTCTGGTGGTCTCCCATCCAAATACTAACCAGGGCAGACCCTACCATCAAAGCAGAAATACTGGGGTGGACCCAAAGGATTGGTTCAACTGCACACAGAAGAACTCCTTTGGATTCAACTCTCCCCCCCCCCTCCATTGGGAAGGCTCACCATTGCATGAAGTCTCTGTGCTGTTCTGCACCCCCCTCTGCTTGGATATCCAGTCTCTGTACGTCGCCACTTCTTGCGTTACTCTGATTATTCTTCCTAATATACTGTATTTTAAAGAGAAAGAAAAGGGTTGAAAAACATTTTAAGTGGCATTAGGGAGGGGGCGACACGTGGCATTAATGGATTTTTTTAAAATAGCATTTTTATTGAGTTTTATATATTTTTACAACCTGTATTACTTGTTAGTTGTATACAGTATCTTTCAACAATATCTAATAAACAAGAAGAGAAATGTTAACCATACGCACAACACTTATTAATAAAACACAAAGTCTCTATATTTCTGAGGTAGTGCATATAATCGGGGTTGACAAGCAGTAAGATATTCAAAAAACACAAACCATTTTTCTAAAAAATTATTAATGGATTTGACTCGGAAGATAAAACCTTCTACCTTTCAGTTTCGTTGTTGGGGTAATATTTAGCTATCGGCGATACTGCGTGGCTCAGGACGACGTATGCATAATCGAAGGCTTGCTTCACTTGCATGGCACCGTAAGAGCTCCTCCCGACATCGTTGCCTTAAAGAGAAACAAACACATCGTAGCGATAAGGTCAGGCAGCAACAGCAGCTCATCTCTTCCGGTCGCTGCCCCAATTGAACACACAAGAAGCGGCTTTACACTGAATCGGACCATTGGTCGATCGAGGTCAGTATTGTGTAGTCTCTCTGGCCAGTGACTCTCCAGGGTCTTAGATGGAGGTCTTTCGCATCACCTACCCATTGATGCCTTTTGACTGGAGATGCTGGGGATTGAAGAGGGGTCCTCCTGTGGGACTGCCCTTCATCCCATCCAGGCTTTAAAAACTAGGGCAGCAGTGTTTAGCCAGTTATTTTAATAAATGAGTGATTAACACATGGACAGCTTCAAGGGGGAATTAGCTAAACATATGGAGCAGGGGTCCATCAGTGGCTATTTTTTTTAAAATAACATTTTTTATTTTGTTAAACAACATTAAACACACAAACATAGAACACCAATGAATACCATAGTACATAGCCCAATTATAATGATTCAATCAAAATACCATTAATTAGATTGCATGCGATGAAAAACTTCATAGTACTTTGAAGGAACAGTAAATTTGGAAGGATCGGTATTGAATATAAATTCTAAGAAAGGAAACCATTTCGTGTAGAGATTGGATTTCTTATATGAAACATTGCTTGGGGCCACTACATCAGACAATTTGTCCATGATATAGTAGTCCCAAACTTTCAAACGTCATTCCAAAGGTCTAACAATACAAGTTCAGGTTGCATAGGTATCAGATGACCCGTAATACTTTTAATGGACAGGATAACCTTGGACCAGAACTGCTGAACTTGAATGCACGACCACCAGCAATGGAAAAAAGTACCTGGTTCACCACAAGAACGCCAACAAAGTGGGGAGTTTGAGTTGGATATTTTGTAGAATTTCATAGGGGTGAGATACCATCTGGTGATAATTTTGTAGCTGTGGAATTGTATAATAATGACTAAGAGTATAGGGAAGGTGAGGACCAGATCTTGTCCCAGTCTGAGGATGTGAGAGTGGTGTCACAGTCATTTTGCCAGGCCCATCAGTGGCTATTAGCCACAAGGTAGTGATAGGAACTCTCGGTCTGGGGCAACTGACATGGCTACCCTCTAAAACTGATTAGTCAGGAAGCAGATTTATATTTAAAAACCCAAATGTGCTCTGAATGCTATTCCAACAATATGACTATCGTATTGAAAGATTTCCAAAAAGAAAAACTTGTAAAACTAGATTAAGACTGGAATGGTTTTGATTTTCTGGTATTGTGTGTCCCAAGTAGCACAAATCTACAGTTCAGAAGGTTTTTGCCTTCTGCAGCCGAGTAAACACCAGCCGCAATACCTGGTTGAAGCGGGTCTTCGATATAAAGCATCGATGGTCTGTACCCATCCAGCATATTCTTCTGCACTTCGTCCTTGGCCACGTATGAACCGCCATCCTTTATTCGGATGCCTGTTTTCAAGTAGTTGAAATGACGCCCGTATAATTCAAAAAACTCTATTAAAAGGACACCGTAGTTGGCATTGGGCGTGCAGGCATCTTCCCTGGGATGCAGCTGGTGGGAAGAAAAAAAAAAATATATATATATATATATTTAATGTTTTCTCACAACAATCTCCTGATTTCTTTGCTGGCCTTTGCTAACAAAAAGCTCATGGTGTGAAACACAATTTCATAGCTTAGCGCACTTGAATGACACGCAAAAACGGTTTGTTCCACTTAAGGCCCATTGAGCAGAGAACTACTTTCGATTTGAAATGAATGGAGAAAGTACATTTCTCCGTCTCTCTAAAAAATTACAGCTAGAGCATCAGCTTGAACTGAGACAACAAAGTTCAGTGCACTTAATTTGTACCGGAGCGCGTTCTGGGTTTGGCTCTTAACTCACATTCGGCAAAAGGCTCTAATCCCACACAGCCCACCACCAGGGTAAAATGGGAATAAACGATGTGCGTTCAAAGGATTGCCACAAAGGATGAATGCAACACGTGCAGCACAGCCTTTTCTGTGGTAGCCCCGCGGAACACACGATGACCTTCTCCACAGCTGCTAGTTTGGCACTTGGCCTTTCGGCCTTCGAATGCCTCTCAGTCCTCAGCCCTTTGCTCAAGGCCCGGCATGCCAAGCAAGCTGTGGCCTGGGAGATGCGGGTTTAAATATCTCACAATATTACTGTGTGGATAGATCCATGAGCTGCTTGACAAGAGCCGTTAGGAAGATAACGAACACACCCCACTGGTTTGAACAGAGTTGTAAAAATCGCACTGGAACAGTTTATTGCCTTTTGTCTCAGGGGTACATGATGCTACAACCTTGGTGAAGCTACGCTGGTCTAAGCCTGGTCAGTATCGGGATGGGAGAACACCAGGGGGAAACCCTGTCCATGCCCACCTTTCAAATGGCGGTTTTCAAAACCCACAGTGTCTTACACCCAACCGGTATTCTTGCAACCAATGCTCCCTCTAAGCTGTGGATTCTTGTGAGCAAAAGTTCGACTGGCATTAAAGTTGCGAGCAATTTGGCGACTGCATAAATCAGTTTGCTCTGGAGCCCTCCTTCCTGAGCTAAGGCAAAAATGTGTGAGCCGGAGGCTAAAAAAACTGTGTGCTAGCTCACACTAACTCAGCTTAGCGGGAACACTGCTTGCGACCCGCGGTTCTACAAGTTTAGCCATGCTGGGTCAGGTCAACAGTTCATATATTCTGGGCATCCCGTTTCCCAGTGTGGCCAACCAGTGCAGACCTTTTCCCAGTAGAACTTGGAAGAGGAACAGTATACTCAGGTACCATTAGGAAACAGTTCTGCTTATCAGACTTACCTGGAGGAAGCTGACAGCCATTAAAAAAAGACTATAAGAACCGATTCCACCTGTGAATACTTCGTTGAGGTCCCGCTGCAGCAAAAACTGTTTCAATACTAAAACTAGATATGGCAATACAGGATATTTCTGTAGGAGAAGAGAGGGAGGAAAAGGGAGTCAAGATCTGCGGTGATTACAGCAACTTGGGGAAAAATAAAAAGAACATTCCAAATCCAACAGCTGCTACATAATGCAGAAAGGGAACGAGCCGACCAAATCCGCTGCACACCAGGGACACTCCAGAAATTGGGGGGGAGGGGGGGACACACCAACCAGGAGTTCAACTAGGAGCCACACCATCCACCGAGGAGTGTTCCCTGTGCCCTGGTTTGCCATCTTTGCTGCCAGCCTGTGCCCTGGGGGTCTTACTATCGTGTCCTCAGCCGTACTTGCCGTATACCAACGAGAACTGAGCTGGTGTGAAAACAGCCATTCAAACAATCACCCAAGTGACATCATAAAGAACTGTCGCTCTTTACTTAATAGGTTCCAGCGTTTTATATGTTTTAAATGATGGTTTTAATTTTAAGTTATTTATATGTTTGCTGATGTTTCAGCTGTACCTGCTTTTATGAATGTTGTAAGCTGCCCTGAGCCCGCCTCGGCGGGGAGGGCAGGGTAGAAATCAAATAAACACACAAACAATAGCGGGAAGCGGGAAGCAAGGCGTCTGTAAAAGCGAGCCTTTTGTTTTTCAGAGCTAGATTCGAATCCAGAAGCACCTTGGAGACCAACAGGATTGTGCAGCTAGAAGCACTCAGGAGTCAAAGCTCCCTTCTTCAGACGCAAGTGCTTTGACTCTGGAAACACCCCAAAGATCTTGCTGTTCTCTAAGGTGCTACTAGACCTGGATGGAACTCCTCTACTGCTAACCAGCCCCGCTCCCCACTAACACTCTCTCTTATATTTCTGGGGCACTTCCGGAGAGAGGGGTTTGTCTCAGCCCTGTGCACACTCAATTGCAGCCACTGACATTTGCGAACTACATTTCGATTGTATTAAATATCAAAATATGAGGGAAGTTTTGATCAAGCCTATAGTTAACTCCTTTCCAGGTCGTAATAGAAGGATACTTTTGTCAATTATGCTGGCAGGGGATAACCAAAAGCTGACTAGGATGGTTGCCAAATTTGGTTGGTTGGCATACCAAACTAGGAAAGAAATAAAGTACAGATAGGCCTAAATCTAATTTCTGATTCTAATATTGATTTTATCATGTCTGTATTTTAAAATTTTTAGATTCCTATTTATAATTTTAGATGCCATTATATTTTATAATTTTATTGCTCCCTTATCTGTACTTATTTGTCTTCTATTATACTGGTATACGACCATAATAAAGAACTTTGACTAACTACATATGGACTGCTCTGATCTCTGCGATCACGACCAGTTTAAAGAGCAGAAATATAAGGACTATCTGTGCACGAGGGCTCTGCCCCGATACAACTACGGCACAAGAGCAATCTGCCGCCTTCCTTTCCTTGAGATGCCCCCGGCTCAGTGCTGCCAGAGCCACACGGGCTCTGTATTAATTCAGCAATATTTTTGTTTTTCCGTCCAAGTGGTCCTTTCCCCGGCCACTTCCACTGAGTTAACACTGAAAAATATGTATATGATTTAGCACACCAAGGCATTCAGAAGGCGTGTCTCATAATCTTGAAAACAGGCAAGGTAAAGAAACCAAAGAGCAAAATTGGCTACTCGTGCTGCTTACTTAATGTCCCTGGCTGGCAGTACTCCCTGTAAGTTGTGGAGTCTCGTGAGAAAAAATTCTACTTTGTTTCTACTGGCGTTAAAGTTGGGAGCGAGCAATTTGGCTGCTGCATAAATCAGTTTGCTCTGAAGCCATCTTTCCTGAGCGAAGACGACAATGTGCGAGCCAGAGGCTAAAAAACTGTGAGCTGGCTCACACTGACTCAGAGGGAACACTGCTGGCCGGTGTAAAGTTGCTCTTACCTGTGCATATTCATAGGCAGAACCACAAAGAGTTAATTGGCTCACAGCAACAGTCCCCCTAGCAAGTTACCTGAAGCTACACATACAGCACCTGGAAATATACCACTCATTATCAAAGTGGAATTAGTCTATCCTGAAGACAAGACCTTGCTTGTGTTATTTCAGAAAACTGATCTCAAATCTGAAGAATATACTGCCAGAAGATTAAGTAAGGCTTTCAGAACAAACTTCCTAGATGCAAGGGGGGGAAACTGTCCTCTGGCACCCTCTGGTGGAAATAATGCAAAGATACAACACTCCACATAGGTGGTTAGAACCAATATCCGAATCCCCGGGGAAGAAGAGTCTCCTGGACAGAGCCGGCTCAAGGTGTTTCTGCGCCCTAGGCGAGGCTGTCTTATGGCGCAGATGCCAACCTCCCGCAGATGCCAACCTCCCAGCCACCCTTTTGCTGCTGCCACCACCGCCTCCCCCCCCCGCCACCACCACCACCAAAGGAGGGGAGGGGAGGCACAGCTTGGCGCCCCATCCAGGGCCCGGCGCTCTAGGCGAATGCCTAGTTCACCTAGTATGTGAGCCGGCCCTGCTCCTGGATCTTCCCCCCCACACATCTCCTCTGGCATCAATTGCCACGGCTTAACCTGGCAAGCAAAAGTTATCCCTCTGTGAATAACCCTGGCAACTCCAGGGCTTGACTGGTCTCCCAGGAAAGGGGTCCCCCCCCCCAGGCACCATGCTCATGATGTATCCTCCACATGCTCGAGGGAGTGGGGGCATTCTGCTCTGGACCACTTCCAGGCTGATTTCCACAGGAGTACAAGGTATGGGGCATACTTATCGGGAAGTAAGCCCCAATGAAAACCATGTGACTCCTCCTTGGCCCCCCACAAGACTGTAGTGTAATATAATTGGGGAAAGGACTCGGGTAAAGCCAAGGTGCTACCAGAATCTGAGCACCAGTGCCCAATGGATGTGCGCTGGGAAGCCAGTCATTACTTGTCTCCAAACAAGGAAAACACAACATATTTGGGTGTGCTTGAAAAATTAAAACTAAAACACTAGTCTTGAGACAAGAAACCTAAGAGCTCCACATATCAGCCTTGCGTTAACCAATGAAAAATGTGTGTCTTCTGTCATTTCCCCAGTTTCCTACTGACTTCCTTAAAGAGAGAGCAGACAACAGAGGTACTCCAAAGTAGCAAGGACTGAACTATCCATTCCATTATCCCCTTAGGCACTGAAATGGACGCTAATGCAAAATCACTGGCCCACTGAAGTCAGTGTTCTCTACTCAGACCGGCAGTGGCTCTCCAGGGTTTCTGGCGGAGGTCTTTCCCACCACCCACTGCCTGATATTTTTAATATCAGTGATGCTCTGTCATCTTGGTGCTTGGGGGGGTCAACAGTGGGATGGCTTCTAATGTCCTGGCCCCACTGGTGGACCTCCTGATGGCACTGGTATTTCTGGCCACTGTGTGATACAGAGTGTTGGACTGGATGGGCCTTTGGCCTGATCCAACATTGGCATCTCTTATGTTCTTATGTTCTTAACTGGCGGTGTCAGAGATTGAACTGAGACCTTCTGCATGCCAAGCAGATAGCTTTCCCGCCGTTCCTCCTCTTCCCCCCCCCCCCAGAAGCCTAAGGCCTGTGCCTTGATTTATGCTCTTCTTACTGTAAGGGCCTTAGAAATAACATTACTGAATTAGGATTTATGACATGACTCATAAGCAGCGGCACTTCCAAGGAATAAATACTTAACTTGGGAAGTGACTTGGCACCACACCACACCTTTCAGTTTTTTTCAGAGGCACAGTTCTACCCCTTAGGCTAAAAAACAGAAAGTCCCAGGATGTACTAATATATTATCCGTACAAATTATTTAGATCTCTCACTTGGCTTCCAATTTTTAAAATAAGCTCAGGTATCAAGCTTCTTACAACCATCAGATTAATTTATATTAAAAGCAAGGCAGGGAGGGGAAAAGAACTGCAATTATCAGGATTAGAACACGCCGGGCCAACACAAACGGCTTTGAAGCCCTCACTGCTTAAAGCTTATTCTTAATGGAAACGTGAGCCTTCTCTACCTACGGCTTGAAAAATTTTCTGTATGTGATCGCCTAACCTTGATAAAATCTGCGATGAGATGAGCAGCTTTTACCCCGTTCCGTACATTGAAGCTGATGTCGACTTTTACTTCGGTAAAGGAATCAGTCAGTTTAATAATAGGGACCTGAGAAAAGAGCAAAATATATTTATCAGTGAGGGGGCGGGAGGGGCACTGGTTCAGCGATATATTTCGTCGACTGTGTGGAACCACCGCGCTTGGTGAAATGAAAATGAGAACCTGTACAAAACCCAAACCAATGGAGGATTAAAATAAAAATAAAAATCACATTCTCAAACATAAAGCCATTGCTTTTTCTTCCCAAACAGACAGCAGGGGGAAATAGAACCCGACAGAATCAAACTATTCTTCCTACAAACCCTGCTGGTGAAGGATAGGGAAGCAAGGGGGGGTCTTCCGGTGTTACTTCTCAAAAACAATGGGGCACGTTCAACAGCAGCATCTATGTGCAAAGAAGACCTGGACATTACACAGGTCACCAGTGCCACCACTAGCTCAAGAGCAGAGTCACCAAAATACTTCAGTGGGTGCTGTTCTTCCCTGGGGGAGAGAAGTTTGGATGCGGAGACGAAAGGGTATACTAGACCTTCCTGGGTCTCCCCTATAGTCACTCTGGGCTCACTTCTTAATACTCAACACGGCGGTGTTGGTGTTTCTTCTTGAATAGAAGAAGAGGAGATTGGATTTATACCCCCACCCTTCACTACCCAAAGGTGTCTCAGAGCGGTTTACAAACTCCTTTCCTTTCCCTTCCCCTCCCCACAACAGACACCCTGTGAGGTCGAAGAAGAAGAAGAAGAAGAGATTGGATTTATACCCCCACCCTTCACTACCCAAAGGTGTCTCAGAGTGGCTCACAAACCCCTTTCCCTTCCCCTCCCTGCAACAGACACCCTGTGAGGTGGGCGGGGCTCAGAGAGCTCTTGACAGAAACTGCTCTTTTTTCAAGAACAGCTTTATCAGAACTACGGCTTGCCCAAGGTCATCCAGCCAGGTGCAAGTGGAGGAGTGGGGAATCAAACCCGGTTCTCCCAGATTAGAGTCCACGCACTTAACCAAACTGGCTCTCTACACCAAACTGGCTCTTCCCCACCAACCAATTAACAACTCCAGGAACACATGAACCTGCCTTACTGGTCCATCAAGGTCAGTACTGTCTACTCAGACTGGCAGTAACTCTCCAGGGTCTTCTGCAGAGGTTCCCTCACATCACCTGCTGCCCGATTTCTAACTGGAGTCCCTGGGGATTGAACCTGGGGCCTCCCGCCTGCCAAGCAGATGCTCTACCGCTTGAGCCACAGCCCCTTCCGCCCTTGGCCGGCCTAGAGCATGGGTGCATGCGTTCTGCTGGTGATCATTCGCCAGCAGAAGGAAATTCATGCGTGGGACCTAGGACAACCTCATAATGTGGGCAAGGAGAAGTCAATTCCACCTCGCTATGTATTCCTGCAAGGGCAGGGGGTCCTCCTGGCTCCAACTGAGCTCCATGCTTAACCATATGTCGACTTATTTACCAATGTGATTCTCTCTCAAATATCTGTATACTATTACATCTAACAGGGCTCTTTTTGTAGAAAAAGCCCAGCAGGAACTCATTAGCATAATAGGCCACACCCAACAGCAGGAACTCATTAGCATATTGGGCCACACCCCTGACAGCACAGCTCATTAGCATACTAGGCTGCACCCACATGTTACCAAAAGTGTGGTCATCCAGCCACACCCACCTTTTGCTTCTTATTCTGTTTACCTTGTTTGTTGTCAAAACCCAGGGCTTTTTTGTAGCAGGAACTCCTTTGCATGTTAGGCCACACACTCCTAATGTAGCCAATCCTAATGAGTTCCTGCTGTTGGGTGTGGCCTATTATGCTAATGAGTTCCTGCTGGGCATGGCCAACTAGGGAGCCAGCCGGAACTCCGTTCCTGTGCGTTCCTGCCCAAAAATAGCCCTGCATCTATATAATGTACTATAAGCAACGCGTGACTCCCATCTAAATCTGTAGATCCGGGATACACAGTCGCTAAGAGGATTGCAAAAAACAAAACTGAAATATAAAAGGGGGGGGGGGTTAACCTCCCCCAATGCATTTGCATCATCTGCTCTTATCAGCTCAGAAGGAGCCGCTCCAGCCTGGCCTGGTGATGGGTGTCGGTGGCTGCAGCTGGCAGCCGTGCCACACCAGGCCCAGCTGTGGTGGCCGAGGAGGCCGGGCTTGATCGCGGGTGGTGGGGCTTGGAGTCATGCCAGGCTCGGCGATGGGGGGGAGCGGGTCGGGGATCAATGCTCCCTCTAAGCTGTGGAGTCTTGTGAGCAAAAATTCTACTTTGTGAGCTACCGGCATTGAAGTTGTGAGCAAGCAATTTGGCTACTGCATAAATCAGTTTGCTCTGGCACCATACTTCCTGAGCTAAGAGAAAAATGTGTGAGCCGGAGGCTAAAAAACTGACCTAGCTCAGACGGAGCACTGGTTGGGATTTCCCTCCCACGAGTCTCCTGCCTCGCCAAGCTGTAAGAAGGGAAACGTGGGGAACTGGCAGCAATGGGGGGGGAGGGACTCCCTCCCGTGAGTACCGCGGGTCCCCACTTGTACGTATCTATATCCCTCTATCTCTATATATATGGGTGGAGGTGGAATCTGCACAAAAATGAGAATGGAAGGAGCAACAGCGACAATCATTTACTAATTTTAAGGAGCAATGTCCATCAGACCAAGGGCAGCTGCACAAAAAGACTACAATGGAGTTCCCCCCCCCCCCCAGAATACCATTTTATTTTTGAAAAAGAAAAAAGAAGTAACGACTTACAGTTGCTTTGTCTAAAACCTTTACTGAATTTTCATCAGCTACATTGTGCTTTCGGAGAGCCTCTTCAAGGGTCCAGAGAGGCAAATTCTCCCATTTTCCAAACACAACTAAATCGATATCACTGGAATGAAAAGAAGGCAAATGTCAAGTGAACGACTCTTCATGAAGCACATGCAACATTAACAAGATGACTGGATCTTTTCTGCACAGAACCTAGAGCAGAGACCTGACACCTATTTTCCTTGCTGGGGAAACTTGTCAAGTTCACACTCCTGTACGACCTAGAAGTCCCCCCTCAAGCCTTACAGGCTGCATTTCCTGAACTGCTTCCTAACATGAAAATAAGTGTATTCTCGCCAGAGAACACAGCCTAACGCTCCAGTCCACCAGACTTCGGGGAAACATGTCCCAACTCACTATGAGATAAAGAAATCTGCAGAGGCAAAGAAAGCAGGAGACATATTATCTCAACCAGAATGGCCCACATGGGATTAAAGTCCTCATGTGACACAATGTGGTCAGGGTTTGTTGCCTGAAAGTGCATGGGGCATTTCAACATCACAGCACTACTCCACCAGTTCAGATGTAAAGCGGGGGAAGCACACAACCCTCACAATTAAGACAGTCTCCCCCTCGGAGAATGTGTCAGGACAGGGAGGGGAAGTCTGTGTTCCAATGGAACTGCGCAACATCAAGCTGGCTGCCACGTGTGTGGAAAACGACATCGAGACGCGGCCAACTTATGGTGGCCCCATAGGGTTACATACAAGAATATTGCAATAGTGCAACCAATACAAAATACTGTATAACCAATGACAGAATAATCATTCCATAATATTTAATCTTTTCCTTTTTTCAATGTTTTTGGGAAGTTGTATGAGTATGCTGAAGCAGAACTGTATGTATTCTTCAAATTTTTGGCAGTTTGTGTAGGAGGTTGGGATGTTTTCCTGGTATAAGTAATAATTATGTCTTTTGTCAGGATGTTTGTATGAAAAAGAAATATCGAAACGAAACGGTTACTCCGGGGAATTTGTCCTTCACTTCTTCATGACGTCTTGCATGTTCATCTCGCGGCGTCTACATTGAAAAAAAAAAAAGATTAAATATTATGGAATGATTATTCTGTCATTGGTTATAAAGTATTTTGTATTGGTTGCACTATTGCAGTATTCTTGTATGTAGCACGATTGTCATACTGCTACCCAACTTGTTTGTTAATTGTGGCCCCATAGGGTTTTCAAGACAAGAAGCGTTCAGAGGCTGTTTGCCATTGTGCCTGCCTCTGTGTAGCAACTCTGATGTCCTTGGTGGTCTCCCATCCAAATTCTAACCGTGGCCGTCCCTGCTTAGCATTCTAGACTGGATGAGATCAGGCCACCCAGAGCCATCCAGGTCAGAGCTCCACCCAGGTTATCTCTGGAATTGAATCCAAGCCTGGGGGGGGGGGGGGAAGAGAGATGCTCTTCAGCTCAAATACAGTGAAAGACAATTAACCTCTGCTTACCTAGTAGGTAAATATAAACCAGTCTTAAAACTTCCAAATATCTGCACCTGTAAAACAAGGGAAAAAAGTTACATCCTTCATCATAAAATATATGGCAGGATTAGTAACACTGACAACCGTTGCCCTCACTTGCTCGAAACCTAGTTGAATCTGACTCTAGGGGGTGCTGCTCATCTCCGTTTCCAAGCCAATGAGCCAGCACTGTCTGAAGACGTTTTCGTGGTCATGTGGCTGGCATGACTAAGCGCCGAGGCGCAATGAACGCTGTTACCTTCCCACCGAAGTGGTCCCTATTTATCTACTTGCAATTTCTTGCTTTCGAACTGCGAGGTTGGCAGGAGCTGGGGCCAGAGATGGGAGCGCACTCCGTCATGCGGCTCCCAGGTCTCGAACTGCCAAACTACAGACCTTCCGGTCTGCAGCTCAACGTCTTAACCTCTAAGCCACCACGGCAGAATCTAAAGTCTGTGCACATCAAAATTCTGGATGCGTCCTAACCGCTCCACAGTGCTAGCCCTAAACATAAATTAACAGTTATTTTGGCGAACAGTATCAGAAAGTTATTTGCAAGTTGCTCAAAAGAAAAAAAAATCTAACCACTTTTTATATTTCTACATGATACTACTGAGAAAACTAAAGTCCTAACAAAACAGTCTGTGGTGATGCAAGGAAAATTAAGCTACTTGTCTCTGTTCCATTATCTCTCAAGACTGACTTTTCTGTGAACAAAAAAGCTTTTAATGATGTAAGCTCAGTTATACTGGGAAAAGAAGGGCCATTATATCTTAATCCATCCTTCCCACGTTGGATGAGTGGCGCACCTTCAGTCATCTATTCCTAAGCAAAATCTGATTTCCAACTTCAGCTCCTATTACTTCCCACATTTTAGCTGCTGTCTTTAAAGAAACTAGATGAATACCAGTGCCAACAGCATGCTGGAATCTGTGCAGAAATGGCTCCAGAAAACACATATTTACAATGTGCAAAAGTAGCTCTAGCACAAACAATCACGGTAGCTGAGCCAGCACAGAGTAGTGGTTACGGCGTCAGAGACCCAGATTCGAATGCCCACTCCACCTTGAAAGCTCACTGGGTGACGCTGGACCAGTCATGCATGCTTAGCCTGACCCACCTCACAGGGCTGCTGTGAGGGACAAATGCAGGGGGGGAAAGAACACCGGAAGCCGCTTTAGGTTCCCACTGGCCAAAAATGTGGCGTATAAGGAAATAAATAACAATGTGCCATCAAATCAACTGGGCACACTTAAACTGATAGAATCAGAAGCAAATTTCCAAATCTTCTCAGCCCAGAAACACTATTATTTAAAAGACATATTTATACTACAATCTAAAAGAGATATTTGAGAGTCCTGGACTTTCTATAGAGCTATATTTACTGGAATAAATTCTAATTCTCTAAATAGAATTCATTTTTTTGAGCACAAGATTAAACAAACATAAATTTGTGATGGCACTTTACACTGAAAACTGGTGGCCAACCCCCAAACCACCCATTTTGACCAGTCTTCCAGATCTTTCCCAGTAACCACTGTCTGAGATTCGTTTAAGACGCCCAGGACTAAATCTGGAATCTTCGCATCCAAAGCAAGCATCGGCTACGGCCCCCACCCACCATTTTACAGAGGCCAAACTTTCCTCCCACCACCAGCAAGTTTTTAAAGCACTGAAGGTCTCACACACTCCTGTCGGAATAAATTGTGTGTAAGTAGTCCAAACAATAGATTGCTCTACCTGGGAGATCGAAACTAGCTCAACGAATGCCCGAGGTGCCCTTCCCACCTCAATTCCTCATCAGTGAAAACAGGCTACGCAAAAACGATACCATCACATTGGTCCCAAATCTAGTATTAAAACATGAGAACGCTGTACCGCAAGCCATGGCAAAGTCCAATGGTGACACTTATCTGACAATCCTCGACCTTAGGGGAGGGTGTCGAGGTGCACGGAATGCTGGCTGGCACGTCAGTGCCCAAAGGGAGTTAAGAGTACCCAAAGAAGACTGGAGTCTAGAACTTAGGTGCAAACACACAGTGAATTTATTCACACCCAGCCTCCACCTATATACAGTTCTTAGTGTCAAAGTGCTCCGCTGCAATCAATCCAAGTGAGAGAGAAAGTCCACTGTACGCTCTGTACATATATACAGCCTCTGGCCAATCAGCACACAGCTGATGCAATCCAGGTGCAATGCTCAGTGCCAGGCTGGACTGCCTTAAACCGGTTATAGCCAGCCTCCTTGCAGTCACATGCTGTCACTAGAGCCAGTTTGGTGTAGTGGTTAAGTGTGCGGACTCTAATCTGGGAGAACCGGGTTTGATTCCCCACTCCTCCACTTGCAGCTGCTGATGTGACCTTGGGTCAGTCTCAAGCTCTGGCACAGCTGTCCTTGAAAAAGAGCAGTTTGTGTCAGAGCTCTCTCAGCCCCACCCACCTCACAGGGTGTCTGTTGTGGGGAGGGGAAGGGAAAGGAGTTTGTAAGCCGCTCTGAGACTCCAAGTGAAGGGTGGGGTATAAATCCAATCTCTTCTTCTTCTTCTTCTTCACTAGCTGTCACTCACTCTGACACTAGATCAAACCCATCTAGGCCAGCCTTACCAATACAAGTGAATCACGACAGAGGGATACTGTGGAAGCGGAAGGAGCAAGAGTCATGGGGGGGGGGGTACTCCCACAGTTCCCTGCACACACCTCTCCCCACCCCCTCTAACGTATTCCTAGGCACATACCAGGTCTCCTACACAAGAAACGTCACATTAAAGATAAACGCCAAGTTATATTTTTTACATCTCCACAATGTGGGGTCTGTTCCTTTAAAAACAAAACCACCACCACCACAAAAACACCTTTCATTTTCACACAAATGTAACGTCAGCCGCGTTGATCTCTACTCCAGGATAATTAAAGCTCCTCTTAGCCACTCACTGCGGAGCGCGATTTAAGCCAAGAGAGCTCTCACTTACGAGGAATGTTTTTCCGTCTAAGAACATTCCCTAGAGCGGCTGAACCAATGACACAATTGCTGGCTTCTATAAATAAAACCATATTTTCTGAAATACTAATTTAATGCCATCATGTTTTTAAATCCTTTTTTTTTTTTAAGCACTCCAGGAGAAGTACAAATATTTAGGGGGGGTTTGTTGTTGTTTTTTTAAAAAAACGCAACCCTCTAACTTCTCCACCGCCATCTGAATGCTCAATGAGCCTTTAATCAGTGCTGGAACGGGAGAGGGGAACTATTTGGAAATCTCTTTCTGGAAGAGAAAAAAAGGCAGAAGTATTTTCATTGACAAATTTGAGTAACAGCGAGTTAACTGGGAAGATGCTGAATTGGACGGTGACCAGGGCAGGGGGCGGTAGAGAACACACAGTGGATTTGCACAGCTGTTCCTTGGCTAGTAAGTGATTTACAGAGTTTTTTCAAACAAATCTCAGGACCTGCATGGCTATTCAGTCGCAGCCTTTGTTTACAATGGCCCGTACAGTGCCCTTTTGAAACTCACTGCGGTCGCTGCGTAGCAAAGAAAAATTTCAAAGCTCACCACCGCCAAAATTCAGCAAAATATTTGCTTTTGACACTGTATTCTGTGCGTTGAGGGTAAAGGGCTTTCCAGTACTCTACCCATCCCATATGTACATATACTTTTTTTTTTTTAAGGTCTTGGAGAAGAAAGTAAAGATGATCCACAAACAGTCAAGTGGAAGAAGATGTTAAAAGGGACGATGGCAAATGAGAGAAGGAGGCTTGTGGTAGGACTGAATAGGGCTTTAAATGGAAGATTTGTGGCTCTTTTGTCTTGGGGGAGGGGGCTTCCATTCATCAGTAGTTCCTCAGTACAGGAAAGGGCTTCACAACAAGTTGCTAGTATCTTTGCCTCGGTTGCTCCCCTCCCAAAAGAGGGACTCCCACTCCTTCCTTTCTGGGTTTGAGGAGGTATAAAATGCGCATGCAAACAATTCAGAACAATCCCATTCCGAAAGATGAGTCACGTACTTTTTCCTTGTTTTTGTTTTTTTTAAATCAACCCACTCAAGTTATGAAAACGCATCTTGTTTGTATCGTTTTATTGCAGACTTCAGGGGTTTTCTGTTTGCGAATTCAAGGGTTTATACAGTACAAAGAGACCTCTGCAAGTAGGATTTTAGCCAATGCCGAATGTTCATCTACAATTCTTGACAGGAAGTGATGGTGCAAGAAGAAAACAAACACCAGAGCGGCACAGAAAAAGGTGCATTTTAAACAGAAGCGGCAGCTCAGGATAGCGAAAGGGGTGGTTGGGTCTTACCTCTGCATTGGGCCAGAGCTCCTTTATAACGTTTTCTATCCTATTGACCACCTCCATCCGCATCCTTTCCTCTTCGGATCTGGGAGACATGTACTTGTAGAAGTCAATAATCTCTTCATGAAGGCTGGAAGAGATACATCAAACAAATTATGCAACAGTATTCACAGATCACACAGGGAAGCCATTGAAATCCATAAACATAAACACAATTTCAATAGGAAAGAAGAGAGTTTAAAAATAAACAGGGCATGGTTTCCTGTCCTGAAAAAACACATAATGCTCTACATCTTACAACAGCACTACAGATAAGATTAGAATTTCAACGGCTAATCCTTATGCAAAAGAATCTCCTCAGGAAAGCTCCTTCATTAGCATGCTCACAGCCTGGGGAACTCCTACAAGATAATGACTCAGCCCTACCCCACCTTCCTGAGTAGATATAAATTACCTGCCTACCATTTTTCTTCTCACATTGCCACAGAGAGTACTCCGTCTTTCTGTGTTATACCTCTGAGGATGCCAGTCACAGCTGCTGGCAAAACGTCAGGTTCTACAATGCCAAGACCACGGCCATACGGCCCGGAAAATCTACAACAACCAATGAACTCGGGCTGTGAAATCCTTCGACAACACAACAGTATTCACAAAGCTTAAGACCCTATACACTGAGAGGTTAACAGTCTGAGCCTACGTACGTTGACTTATAAATCAGCCCTGGATTACACCTGAAGTGCTGCCAGTCTTAGGGCTGCCAAGTGGGGGGCGGGGGCGGGTAAACCCCCGCTTTGGAGGCCCGATTTCCGCTGCCGTGGAATCGGGCCCCGGGGGGACCCCCCCCCCCAGCGGGCCCGTCACTTCCTAGTGATGTGCATGCGGCGCGCGCTTCGGGATCCACCCGGGAGTCCCCCGCTCCAGAGGTGAGTACTACTTGGCAACCCTAGCCAGTCTAGCAGAGCCATTGTATGCCGAGTCAGTCCAGTCTAAGCCCACCAATTTCAATTGACTGAGCCTGGAGTAATCCTGGAAAAGGACTACACTGAGGAGGACGTAGAAGGTTTTAATTATAATTTATTACAGCACTGATATCCTGCCTTTCCTCAGGCTTCCAGACAGCTTACAATAATAGTTAAAAGAACACACACTCGCCGTCTAAAACCAAAAATGAAAGCCTAAACCCCAGACCTCTCCCCCCCTACTGAATAGATGCTTGCCATTCCAACCCCCTCAAGAGCCCTGGAATAGAGGGAGGCCTCGCAGCACCTCCTGAAGATCTCTGGGGAAGGGGCCCCTCCCTCACCTGTTCAGGAATCCCATTCCACAGAGCTGGCGCCATGATGGTAAAAGGCCCTGGTTTTGTTTACTCGGAATCAGCAAGGGCAGAAATAGAGACAAATGCCTATTTATTGCATTAATATTTTGCCTTTCTTCCACTCTGATACCGAAGATGGTTTAAAGAGAATTTTCAGGCCCAGCCTGACCCAGTGACATCTACGTAAGTGTTAAAAATCACCCTGAGTTTGAGCGTACAAAGCATGAAAGTCACCTATAGCGATCTCAAGACTCATTCAAAGAAGTGCTAATGTGACCAAAGCAGAAACAGTACTCATTTGACCCTGGTGTAGTGGTTAGGCGTGCCAGTGTGGTATAGTGGTTAGGAGCGAGGACTCTAATCTGGGAGAACTGGGTTTGATTCCCCACTCCTCCACATGCAGCTGCTGGCGTGACCTTGGGTCGGTCACAGTTCTCTCGGCCCCACCTACCTCACAGGGTGTCTGTTGTAGGGAGGAGAAGGGAAAGGAGATTGTCAGCTGCTCTGAGACTCCTTCAGGTACTGAAGGCTGGGGTATAAATCCAATCTCTTCTTTGCTTCTTATGATGCTATCTATGACGGCAGGATGTGGTGGCTACATTTAGGCAATCTAGTGCTGGCTGTTTCCTGTCACGCATACTAAGAGAATCTGCATGTCCTTACTATCACAACACAGGCCAACCTATTCACCTCATCCTGTAGCAAGGAGTTGTGGGTCAATGGTTGAATCTTACCCACCCAGGTCTTCCACTAGGTCTCCCTGTGATGAATCTGGTGGAAGGAAGTTGTAAGCTCCAACAGAACACAGGAGTCCAATCCTAAATGCCAAACTAGACATGATAGTACACCCTCCCCCCCCCCCCATTATAAATTAGCAATTCCATACCGTTGCTTTGGAGATCAGAGAGTGGTAAGGGAAGGGAATTAGTAAAACAAACAGACACCGTCCTCACAGAGCTCCCAAATCACGTCTAGTCTGAATGGTTTTCATCATTTAGGTAAACTGAGCTATATTTGTGACATGTCTATGAAGCCTCTATTAAGCAATGTTTTTGGTGAGCTCATTTCCAAATGGCACAGGGGTTTTCTTCCATCCATAATGCAATTCTCTGCCATGCTTTCCACTATACAGTGAAGATACCTTTAAGGGAAAAAAGGAGATCCTTGAAAGAGAAGGCAGGGTTTTCTAAACGTAACAGGAAATTAACGCATCCATGAAGTTCAAATGTAGAGGGAAAAGTCTCTCCTGGAAAACTCATTAGTCTGTCATGACAGACTAGCAACAGGAATTCCACTAATGAGAGGGAACTCCAGCCACACACTTTCCTGGAAGACAACCGGCTACAGCAAACCCAGCTTGTTTTCGTTAATGGTGTTCCCAGGTATCCCCCCCCCAGCCTCAAGAGCTCAATCTCTGTAATGGGAAATGGAGCCTACTGCATCTCAATATCCACGGGTCTCAAACATACTGAACACAGAGGCCACATTCAGATATTAAGCTGGGAGGTGCACAGACCCTGTTTTGCTGCTGGGCTCACGTGTGCCTTGTCCCTCTCCTCCTTCCCTCACCTTCTCATGCGGAGAATTACGGTTAGAAACCATCTCCACTTAGCTGGGAGTCCAATGTTCCCTCTAAGCTGTGGAGTCTTGTGAGCAAAAATTCTACTTTGTGAGCTCCTGGCATTGAAGTTGTGAGCGAGCGATTTGGCTGCTGTGTAAATTAGTTTGCGCCGGAGCCATCCTTCCTGAGCTAAGACAAAAATGGGTGAGCCGGAGGCTAAGAAACTATGAGCTGGCTCACACTAACTCATCTTAGAGGGAACACTGGCTGGGACCCAGGAACACAGGAGAACCACAGTGTTTTCTTGCCACCCTCATTTGCAACCGCAATGCAGGTTTTGGTCCAGATATGATCAACAAAAACCATTCACACACACATGACTTTACGGTCATGGGAAGGGGGTGTGGCTCAGCGAAAGAACCTCTGCTTTGCATACGGAAGGTCCCAGGTTCAACCCCCATCATTTCCAGTTAAAAAGAACAGGCAGCAGGTGATGTGAAAGATCTCCACCTGAGATCCTGGAAAGCAGCTGCTGGTTCTCAGCAGACAATACTGACCTTGATTGACAAATGGTCTGATTCAATATAAGGCAGCTTCATGTATGGTCTAAATCACAGATACATTAAACACACACACACACAACTAAGTTTTCCCTCTATACACTTTGATTCCAAGCCCAGTTTCGAACCCCTGTCTGTAGACTGATGAAAGGGAAACCAACTCCCAATTTTACCCTCGCACCTGCGGTTGTACCTCAAGGGTAACTAGAACTAATTTCTAACAAGGATTCTCCATACAAGACTGAGCACGTGTGATCGAGTAAAAAATAAATTTTAAAAAAACCAAACAGGTTGTGCAATTCCTCATTTAATGACACAAGTGTTGTGACGTCTGAATGCAGCCAGGTCCTAGAAAGGAAAAATAAGGAGTTAAAGACCCACGCGTTGTCTGCATAGCACAGCCCAGTATTAAAAGGGGATGGACCACTGTGAGGCTTGGTCTCTTTTAAACCCCAAGGGCCTGTGATACTCCTGCCTGCTTTGGATAAACTTTTGAGTATGGCAGAGAACCAAAAATCAACACTGTAAATACTAAACCAAAGCCATATTCTAATTTAAAACAAACATCGGAACTTCTGAAATCACCCCATTGTGGCGAACAAAACTCTCTTGTTCCAATAAAGCCAGCAGTCTACACCCAGCAGCTAAGAAACACAAGCACTGTGTAAAGGCTTTTATATGAAAAAAAAATGTATAAACATTTATAAAAAGCTGAGAATGCACACCATGTGTTCTGATATCACAATAAAAGGTCTAAGCGGCCTGTGATCCGGGTAACTGACAAACAGATTATTCCCTACAAACTTGCCCCTATTCTCTGAGAATGTTTCCATCCTGGCTCCAAGTACCCCGGCCTTTGGAGGCTGGGTCAACAGCCACGGAGGAGCAGAGCCTTTTCTGTAATGGCTCCCCAATTCCCGGAAGGCCTTCCCCAAACATATTTCCTTTGACACCCACTTTATCATTGTAGGGCAGAGGTGGATGCCATTTTATTCTCCTAAACTTTTAGCAATATACAACTACAGATCAGCTGGGGGGGGGAGGGGGGAGTTAGTGGATCTACTATATGTTGATGCTGTTGTTTTTAGACTAATTGCGCTTTCGTTCTTGTATCATTTTTGCATGTCAGTCACCAAGGTGGGAGACCTGAAGGTGAAAAAGCAGGGCATAAATATATTTTAAAAATATTTAAAACTCGTATTTAATATTTTAATATCAAATATTTAAAACTGATCCAGTGTCTAGAGGCTCTTAAGAGTGAGCATGGGAGTTAATGAGATGAAGCTGAATACAGAGAAGATCGAAACAACGACAGCCAGAGGCCCTTGTGGATTAGGGATGCCAGCCTCCAGGTGGGACCTGGGGATCCCCTGGAATTACAGCTCATCTGCAGACTGCAGAGGTCAGTTCCCCTGGAGAACACGGATGCTTTGGAGGGTGGACTCTGTGCCACTGTACCCAATCGACGTCCTTTGTCCTCTCCAGGATCCATCCCCAAATCTCCAGGAGTTTCCCAACCTGGATCTAGCAAGGGAACTCTACCCCCCCCCAAAAAAAAAAAACCTGCCAGGGGGGGGGGGGGGGGGGACCTGGCA
The DNA here is from genome assembly GCF_001447785.1 of Gekko japonicus. Lineage (NCBI taxonomy): Eukaryota > Metazoa > Chordata > Lepidosauria > Squamata > Gekkonidae > Gekko > Gekko japonicus. The sequence continues at coordinate 655,333 of NW_015171505.1, read as the reverse complement.
ACCCTATTGAGGATTGTAGAAGAAGAGTGCAAGGGTGTCATGGATGGGGAGACTTGGCTATGGGGCTACATGTGTTACATTCCAGTCAGGGGGAAAGGCAGGATGTGTAGAAAACGTTGATTTTAACTTCTTAAGAATACACCAAGTATGAACTAAAACACTTTCAGGACCAGACTGATTCCACCACCGAAATCTGCTAACTGCCATCTTTAACTGTCATTTCCATTTTCCCCAGAAAGCCACATGGCTCAGACTTAAAGGGGCGGTAGCATATAAAACATAAGACTGACATCAACTAACACAGCTCACAGACATGCCACCCTCTCTTGGTGATATGGGAATGAGCCTTCCCGCTGCTTACGTTCAGTATCTACACAGCTGCTCCCAAGCTCAGGTACATGCCTCAGTTCGAACAACAGTCTCAAGGTGAATTTAGGAGGAGAACCCAGGTGGACAGTGATGGCAGGTGGTGCTGAAACCAGTTGAAGGGTTGTCGGCAGAAGGAGGAAACTGCATTCCGAGAATGTACCCCTATAGCCCACTTCATTTTTTTCTTTTTCTTTTTTTTAAACCCCATGAATGCCCCAGGTCTGTCCTGTTACATGGTTCAAACCCCCCCCCCCCAACCCAGTTAGATACTGACCAGGTGTCCTTGGCTAAATTGCTAACTTTATTCAGAGGAAGACTGTGGCACTGCTTCAGGCTCCTCCGATGGAGGTCAGGGTGCATATTTTGGGGAAACAGTTTGATCTGCAAACCTTTGCTGTACGCAGTATGAACAAGTGTCCGAAACCTCCAAACACCAATCCCACTGTACTAATTAAAGCCATGCAATCTACACCTGGCAATACTGAAGTAGATCTACGAGGAATAAAATGAATTATCTAAAACAAGTTTATCAAGGAGAATAGTTCAATCACCACCAGAACAAATTCTAAACCCAATGTGGCATCAGATGCAAATTTAGATCCATCACTAAAGGGTTACTTTACCCCCATTAAACTCCACCGAATTATCACTTGTTCAAAACTACTAGTCACATATACAAGCATCAAACCCCCATTTTTAAAGATATCCAATGGTTTACTGAAACAGGGTCAAATTTTGACTAGCAACAGCCAAAGAAAAGGAAATATCTCTGTCTGAACACTAGGATGGGTCTTCTCCCTATATGGGAGGGGGGTGAGAACACAAATTTTAGAGACAGCTGAAAAACATGCCATATGTATGCTCTTAACCCTTAACTAATGTTAGTACAAATGCATCATTCCTCATTTTTCTAGCATTTAAAATTACACTACCAGGCAACTTTATGCTATTTAAAAGCATAAACACCTTAAAAAGCAAAACTGCAAACAAAGGCAATATGAGGGAGAGAAAAAGCACACACATGCACTGCAGTCTGCTGTACCCTATTCTGCCTTTGCACATGCAACTTAGTCAAACTTTTCCAGTGGAGGAGGCTTCACATCTCTACCTTTCTTAAAGCTTGAAAACCCACTAAGTGCTTTGCTACAGGATGGGCAGTTGACTATCTGTTACTTCAGTTTGGTGTAGTGGTTAGGAGCATGGGAGAACCAGGTTTGATTCCCAACTCCACCACATGCAGCTGCTGGTGTGACCCTGGGCCAGTCATAAGTTCTTTCAGAGCTGTTCTATCAAGGGCAGTTCTCGAGAGAGCTCTCTCAGCCCCACCTACGTCACAGGGTGTTGCGAGAAGGGGAAGGGAAAGGAGATTGTAAGCCGCTCTGAGACTCCTTCAGGTAGTGAAGGGCAGGGTATAAATCCAATTTCCTCCTCCTCCATCACAAACATCTTGCGGTTACTGACTGATAGGCCTCACTGGCCCGCCAAGCTGTCTCACCCCCCAGCGGCGGCGGCGAGGCCAGAGCTTGGCCCGCCAAACTTTCTCTCTCCCCCCTGGGTGGCAGCAGCAAAGGATGTGCGGGTTACAGCCACCGGCCGGCCAAGCTTTGTCCCCCCCACCCCCTCCTCTAGCGGCAGCGGCAAAGCCGTTCTAAGAGCGTTCCCTGCGCATGCACAGGGGCGCTCTGTTACTTTTTTGGGGATTTAAATATCCCCCCTATATATTTTTTTTCTCTGTATTCAGCTTCATCTCATTAACTCCCATGCTCACTCTTTCAGATTTTTCTGCACACCTGCCCCCAAGGTGCCCCCGATGTGTAGATTTAGATATCCGCACACAGGGAGCTCCTTTGTTATTAGATATATAGATAAAAACAGCACACTCCCACTAGACAGTGGCATTCTCAGCTTCATGGAATACATAACCATAAACAGGCAGTCAGCTGACAATAGCGACCACGTGTGATTTGTCAGTTGACTGGTGTACTAATCTTACGATTCCTGGACATTTCCCGAAAGAAAGACAAAAAAGGAAAAGCATTTTTTTTTTGTCCAGGGATGACATCAGCAGAAATTCTCCAGACTCCAACCAGTTCCTGATGGATGCTAAAATGCTGCAAGTTTCACACGACTCTCTTTGAAGCTCTTAATAATCTGGGCCCCTCATACCTATGGGATCCCCTGCACTCCCTTCAGTCATCCTCTAGGGGCCTCTTGCTGGTGCCCAGCCCCAAGATGGCTTGGTTAGCTGTCACCAGAGGAAGGGCCTTTTCAGCTGTGGCCTCTACCCTGTAAAACGCACTCTCGGATGACACCTGTGCCCTGTTTTTATGTTGTTTTCTCTTTTTTATCTGTTTTGATGCTGGAAGTTGCCACGAGATCCTCTGGGTGAGCGGGGACAAGAAAAATCCTAACAAATAAATCAATCTGAGGCCCACAACATCAAGACCACACACAGCGCTGACATCAAAAGTTAATACAGAATAGCCATGTCGCATGTCAGAGGAAATGCAGAGGTATATTGATCATGCGCTTTCAGTTATCCTTCTCCCCTGGAGACAAACAGCAAACTGTCTTCCTCTTCCCACCAGCACACAACACTGGCCTTAGTCAACCGTCTAAACATTAATTTTTCCAAGACAGAGACTAAATTATTTATCTGTCGGGGAAGGCTTGCTTGGAAAAATCTATCTAATTGCTATGAAATTCAAGTCAGTATTTAGGCTTTCGTACAGGGCTGGGGGGGGGAGAGTAACTAAACATGATGCTGATACCCAGGAATCTGAATTTATTCTCATTGTACCTATCAATAACAAGACTATCTGGAGGCAGAGCTCTCCATGGTAATTTAAAGTCGTCTGGGGCTACTGCAGGTTTAGTATGATTGCAGATGCCGCTATTCATAATTGCTAGCAGAAGGCGGAAAGTCTTACTGTTATTATCCACTGTGGATCAGAGTTTGCACTTTCACTTTCTTTCAAGGGGATCACAGTTCAAATTGCGAAACGTTAAAACGTATTCCATCCTGAGAATGCAAGCTAGCTCTTCGGAGTTTGCACCTAATTTAGAAAAGTGGTCGCCAGTCTTTAAATCATTTAATTCCACGGCAGATCTTGAGTAATGAGCTTACTCTCGGGGCAAGCAAGGCTGAAAGCCAGCGTCTCAAAATGCGAAGACTGACCCCAGAAAGTCATTAATGCTAAAGCTGTAACTCACCTACTCCCCCCCAGTACTTTACAATTTACAAAATTTCCACTGAAAAAGTTCTAGATTTTTTCACGTATTTCTCAGAGAAGAAACAAGTCTTTGTTTTAACGACACTCTAAAAAGCACTGAGTCTTCACTTCGGTGCCCCGGGGCAACGTGTTACATGGGACAGGCTCGTGCAAAGCGAGCCACAGTGACCATCCCAGAGCTAGCCCCTAGAAACAAACGCTGTCTCTCTCCCTCCTCCCCTGGCCGGTCTGCTACCATGTGCACATAAGACAGGACCAGGCTGTCCACTCCAAGACGAGGAGGCCCTTCTAAACCTCAGGTGAGAACACCTGTCAACTTCCCGGAGGCAACTTGGCAGAAGAGAGGAAAGCTACTCTGGTTTGGGGGGGGGGGGATCGTTCAGGAAGTGGGACACACAGGCTCCCAAACCAACTAGCAGTGTGATCCTAAGAACACTTTCCTGGGACTAAGCCCTACAGAACACACCTGCTTAGGACTGCTCTCTCCGTTTGAAAGCCAACTTTTCAAATACAATCTTATAACCAAAACTGAACTTAATAATTATTGCCCTGGTCTCTTAACGAATAGCAAGTAGCATGCTTTAAGAACAGAAGTATGAAATATGGGGAACTGATCGCCATCTAGAACAGCATATAATCTTTCAAACGCAGCTATTTCACAGGAGGTATGTGTATATTTTCAGCCTGAATACCAGGAAAGTGGTTCTCTTTCCTCTCTTACCCTTGCCTCGCTGTTTATCAAAGACAGATTCAAAAACTAATCTATCTGAACTGGCCTAGAGGGACATTCAAAACATCTGGAGAGCCAAAAACTCATGTACATGGAAATGCTACTTATTACACAGGGAAAAAACACAACTGAAGCCAGGAATGTGTATAAATAATAAATGTACAATGAAATATGAATTCCACGCTCCAGACTAGCATACTTGGGCAGGCTGTTCTGGCTTTTTAATGACTGTTTGCTTTTTCAACAGAGTGTATTTCTTTTTTTATAAAATATGTCGCTTTTAGTATCTAGGCCTAACAGACCATTCAACTATATTCAGCCACTTTCAGTATTGGGTGTTACAGGTAAAAAATGAAAGGAACTCTGGGTGCTGATTTATGCTACTCCAGTGTTTCGCAGCTTGTGGGTCAGGTCCCAGAAAGGGGTCGCAAAGCCTCTGCAAGTGGGTCATGGACTAGCTGCCCCTGCTCTTGGAAACCATGAACTGACCCTGGAAACGGTATCTTCCATGCCATACATTAGTTGGTATTTTTTTCTTCACTGCGTATACCTGTTGACCAAATAAAATGTGTCCTGATGGTCTCTAGAGTAGAGATGTAAAATTTCCGGAAATTTTGAAGCTCGGGAAAAAACCCGGGTTTTTTCCGGTTTTTCCCAGGAAAGAAACGGAAATTTTCAGAAAAGTTGAAAAAAATGCTACATTAGCATTTCTTTTGTCTTTTCTAGATTGAAAGTCATTCTGTTACTTTAGGAACATAAAATATGACTATGGACATTTTTACTTGGCATGAAATTATCACAACTAGCATATTAAAAATATAGAATATCCAAACAATTATTACAAACAGAATACCCACCCACATGCAAAAACAAAACTGAAACTTTTTAATTTTCTTCTGACAATCGCACCTCCTAAAGGAAGAAATGCATCTTGTTCTTGCATTGGAGAGTTCAGTTTGTAACCTAGGAATTACTTGTCCTCAGTGCACAGAAATTAGATCAATCTGATACCATATATATATATTTTAGAAATGATTTGGAAAATATTTGAACACCTTGTCTTAAAATATTTTATTAATCATGTTAAAATAAAACGTTCCATAATCAATTTTTTTTCTTTTCGTTTCTTTTTTCAATTTTTTGGAAAAAAACAAAAAGGCTTCAGGAAAAAAACGGGGAAAAACCCGTTTCCCCATGAATTTTTCGTTTTTTTTCCTGTCCCTTCACATATCTACTCTAGAGTAAGTGAAAATCTTGGGGATTAGAGGAAGTAATGGAGAAGGAAAGGGCGGTCAAAGGCTGGAAGGTAACCTCCACATGAACGGCTGTGTACGTCAGAATGCCACTTGCTTGGGGTTCACAGTGAGCTGTTCCTTTTGTGCAAGGTTTGCTGGAGTCTCAAAAACATCTGGTTGGCTACGGTAGACAATTGAATGCCGATCTAGGTGTGTGCCAAGGTCATAAATTTGCCTAGGGTGCAAGAAATACCTTGGACCGGTTTCAGATGGGTCACCATACCAAGTAAATTTGGACTTGTTGGTCACCATACCAAAAAGGTTGGGAAACCACTGTCCCAGCCAACAGAATAGATTTGTGGACAACCAACATGGGTGCAGCAGACCTCGTGAGTCATTAGGAATGGCAAATAGAGTGAGACCCCTTCTTTCGGTTGGGACCCACTGCCAGTAGGCCCCCAGAACTGACAGCTGCAGCAACCGTTTCAGTTCAACAGCCTTGTTGAGACAAAAGCGGCAACTGAACTTAACTTTCTTCCCCAATCCTACCTCTTTTCCCCCTGGTATCAGGTCTATCCGAGTGGAATTTTAAAAAACTACAAACCCCCTTGAGTGTTTTGGTGGGAAGGCATCAGGTCGATGCAGTAAAAAAAATAAAATGCAGACCTAGAGATGTGAAAAACCGGGGGGGGGGGGGGAACGGAAAAATTTGGGAAAACTGGAAAAAGAAAAGAAAAAAATTGTTTTCCTGAAGCCTTTTTTGTTTTTTCCCAAAAATTGGAAAAATTGAAAAAAGAAAAGAAAAGAATTTGATTATGGAACATTTTATTTTAACATGATGAACAAAATATTTTAAGAGAAGGTGTTCAAATATTTTCCAAATCATTTCTAAAAAATATGTATGGTATCAGATTGATCTAATTTCTGTGCACTGAGGACAAGCAAGTTCTAGGTTACAAACTGAACTCTCCAATGCAAGAACAAGATGCATTTCTTCCTTTAGGAGGTGCTATTATCACAAGAAAAGAAAAAGGTTTCGGTTTTGTTTTTGCATGTGGGTGGGTATTCTGTTTGTAATAATTGTTTGGATACACTATATTTTTAATATGCTAGTTGTGATAATTTCATGCCAATTAAAAATGTCCATAGTCATATTTTATGTTCCTAAAGTAACAGAACGACTTTCAATCTGGAAAAGAAAAAAGAAGTGCTAATGTGGCATTTTTTTCAATTTTTCAGAAAATTTCCATTTCCCCCCGGAAAAAACGTTTCTGAGCTTCATAATTTCCGGAAATTTTACATCTCTATGCAGACCAACACATGAAAGAAAACATCCCCCTCCCCACACACAAGTTAAATGCTATTTCAGGTGAGCGCATTTGTCTTTTCCACCGCGGAACACTGCCTGAGCTGGGAACCCCTGCCCTAGATCTCCCCCACACTTTCCATGCCGAGACCCATCTCTATCCACAAGCATAAAGATGCCCTTGGAAGGTCTGGAATCATGGTAACGCTTCTCTTTTTGTTTTTGTTTTTTGCATCAAATCACATCTGATTTATGGAGACCCCCACAGGGTTTTCAAGGCAAGGGACATTCAGAGGTGGCTTTGCCACCGCCCGCCTCCACAAAGCAACCTTGGACTTTGTTAGTAGTCTCCTGTCCAAGTACTAGCCAGGGCTGGTCCTGCTTAGCTTCCGAGATCTGATGAGCTCAAGCCAGCTGGGGCAATCCAGGCCAGGGCTTAGGCAGCCCGATATGGTTCTGACTGCTGTGAGATGAATACAGGGGTGTGGTGGGGGGGGGGAAGTCACAACAACAAGTTGTCTGCAGAGTTAACCACATTCAGATCCCCATTCCTACCAATGCTCTCTCTGAGCTGTGGAGTCCTGTGAGCAAAAATCCTATCTGGTGAGCGACCGGTATTAAAATTGTGAGCGAGCGATTTGCCTGCTGCATAAATCAGTTTGGTCTGGAGCCATCCCTTCCTAAGCTAAGACAAAAAATGTATGCGCCGGAGCCTAAAAAAAAATTGTGAGCTAGTTCACACTAACTCAGCTTAGAGGGAACACTGATTCCTACCTATGTCTGATTGTTAAAAATTTATACCCTGAAAAACTTGTTGATCTCTAGGGTGATACTGAGAAGAAGAAGAAGAGATTGGATTTATACCCCACCCTTCACTTGGAGTCTCAGAGCGGCTTACAAACTCCTTTCCCTTCCCCTCCCCACAACAGACACCCTGTGAGGTGGGTGGGGCTGACAGAACTCTGACACAAACTGCTCTTTTTCAAGGACAGCTGTGCCAGAGCTTGTGACTGACCCAAGGTCACATCAGCAGCTGCAGGTGGAGGAGTGGGGAATCAAACCCGGTTCTCCCAGATTAGAGTCCGCGCACTTAACCACTACACCAAACTGGCTCTCAAATCTAACTGAACCACATTCAGCTGACACACGATGGCAAAGACTGACCCTCTTCAGCAAGGAACACACACACAGGTGTGATTCCCCCTATCAATCTCTATCATCTTCCCATCGCCAAAGGGGAGGGGGAGAATGAATTCAAGGTAACATCTGCATTCTAGACAACTTTTAGTATTAACTTTGCTATAAGATTCCAGATTGCCTTTTGGGGATTTTAAAAAAAATCTGTGAGAGAGCTGTGACTTTCTTTACCCTGCCTTGCAACCCATTAACCATCACATTTGTATTCAAATGCAAAAAAAAGGGGCAGCCTGTGGAAAAAGGGAACTCTGCGAGGCTTTTTAAAGCCGGATATTGGGTTTAACAAATACCCCTGAATGGAAATGAATTCCACAGAGGCTAGGGGAGTTTACTTACAAAGCCTTTAATCAGCTATTATCTATCATTATATAGTCCCTTAAAAAGAGCCAAATGCTGTCTTTACAATCGCGGCAACCCGGTGAGGCAGGTCACTATTACTCCAATAAAATGGCCAGCTCACATTCACTGAAGGACTTCCTGAGAGCCGAGAGCCTGATCCACCATCTGACCTGCTGGTGCTTCTTTTCAGATTTGAGGCCAAAAGGAAGGTAGGTGGGCTTGCACTGCACAGCCGCGGCCTGAGGATTTCTGAGAGCGCCATTTCCATTCTACGCCTACTATCTCTCCAAGGAGTACTTTTTAGTCCCGCCCAAATATAAGGAAAAAGGTAAAGGTTTCCCTTGCTTGAAAGTCAGTCGAATCCGACTAGGGGACGGTGCTTATCTCAGTTTCCAAGCCGAGGAGCCAGCGCTGTCCGAAGACTTTTTCTGTGATCATGTGGTCGGCATGACTAAATGCCGAGATGCACGGAATGCCGTTACCTTCCCACCGAAGCGGTACCTATTTATCTACTTGCAATTTCTTCCTTTTGAACTGCTAGGTTGGCAGGAGCTGGGGCCAGAGACGGGAGCTCACTTCGTCATGCAGCACACTCGGGTCTCGAACTGCCGAACTACCGACCTTCTGGTCTGCAAGTCAGCGTCTTAACCTCTGAATATACAGGCCGCCAAATCAGCCTGAATTAAACCCCACTGAAAGCAGTATCAAGGACAGCAGTATTTTGTCCTGAAGACCCCAGGAGATAGGCGAAAATGGGTCACTGGCTCAAGGTCACTTGCAATGCAAATCCTGTGCGGAGATCCTCCAGTGTAATCCCAACGGAAATCAAACTCCGCAAAAGACTGCCAGTGACAGCTTCATTGCAGAGTCGGGATGTGAACTCAGGTGTCCCCAGTCCTAGCCAAATGAAGGTCTACCAGCACCTTGAAGACTAATACCGTTTCCCCGAAAATAAGACACTGTCTTATATTTATTTTTTCTCAAGAAGACACACTAGGGCTTATACTACAAATGCATAGAAATCCTGCTAGGCCTTATTTTTGGGGTAGGTCTTATTTTCGGGAAAACAGGGTAGCATTCATTTCAATATGGGCTTTCAAGAGTGACTGCTCACTTCTTCAGAAGTGTGAAGGGAAGCCATGCTAGGGATTCTTCTTATGGGGAAGATTATGGGGGAGGGGGAGTCGAGGCAGAGTGAGTTTGGTGTGAATTCTGTCAGTCTTTCCAGTGCTAATTCTCAATGTAAGGGAGGAGTTAAGGCAGAACGGTTAGGGGTGAAATCCCCAGTCCTGGACAGTATCGACGGATTTCTTCAGTGGTTTCAAAAGAACTTTGTCACTACTGAATTTAGTTGGACCTGGGTCAAACTGTTTCCTGAGGTCAGATTTCAAATGTTACCCAGATGTATCTTCAGACATGACGAACAAAGCAAATCCTAACGTGCTGGTTACTGAATGTCCCATTTTGTTGATCCTATTGACTCACAATGTGCAATCTGCCCTGAGACACTGTGAGAAAGATGGACAATAAATAAATAAATAAATCTGGACAATTCAAACCATTACCGATACTTAAGACTGCCAACCTCCAGGAACTGGCTGGAGATCTCCTGGGATTACAACTGATCGCCAGGAAACAGAGATCAGTTCACATGGGAGAAAACGGCCACTTGGGAGTCCCTCCCCTTCTCAAGCCCCTCCCTCCTCTGGCTCCACTCCTCAAATCTCTTGCTGTTTCCCAAACTAGACCTGGCAACCCTATTTGTACTGTAAGCATTTTGTATGATTTTGCATGTGTCTAATTAGACTGCGCCAGTAGTCCCTCAAGCTCATCAACTCCACTCCCCCCCCCCCAATATTCTCTTTTATGTATTTCACCTAACCTATGGCTAGCCTTCATGGATGTTTATTGGGGGGGGGGGCTTGAGAACAGGTAGTACCATCTCCTGATATATTCTACATCGCGGCAAATGTGATTCATGAACATGGAATAGCAGTAATTACAGAAGCCAAAACTAACTTGTCAAACATTCATTTGATTAAACAAGACTCAGTGCCGTATTAGCGGCAGAGGGATAGAATTCCATGCACTGACAATTATCACCGGTGTTCCACCAGCAGGACTGGAAAATCAAAGGCACCCAAGAACCTGAAGCCAGCACCTAGGAACTTAATTATCTCCAGACCTGGTCCTTATATATTTGATGGGGGCTGTCAGGACCTACGTGGAGGGGCTGGCCTTCAGAGAACACAGCCCCCCCCCCCCTCGACTACCACCACTGGTATCCCAAGCGCCCTCTTCCCTTTCAGGGTTGCCAACTCTTGTTGTTGTTCAGTCGGACAGTCGAGTCTGACTCTTCGCGACCCCATGGACCAGATCACGCCAGGCCCTCCTGTCTTCCACCGTCCTCTGAAGTTGGCTCAATTTCATGTTCGTTGTGTCTATGACACTGTCTAACCATCTCATCCTTTGCCGTCCCCGTCTTCTTTGACCTTCAGTCTTTCCCAGCATCAGGGTCTTCTCCAGTGAGTGCTCCTTTCTCATTGGGTGGCCAAAGTATTTGAGCTTCAGTTTCATTATCTGGCTTTCCAGGGAACAGTCAGGGTTGATTTCTTTCAGGATTGACTGATTTGATCTTCTTGCAGTCCAAGGGACTGCAACTCTAGGTAGGGAAATTCCTGGAGATTTGGGGGGGGGTGGAGCCTGGGGAGGGTGGCGTTTAGAAGGGGCGGGATTTCTGCAGAGTACAATGCCACAGAGTCCACCCTATGAAGCAGCCACTTTTCTCCAGGGGAACCATCCTTCGTCCTCTGGAGATCAACTGTAACTCCAGGAGGTCTCCGGGCCTCACCTGGAAGTTTACAACCCGGCCTTTTATATACCCACAGAGAAGAACCTGCATTGCTTTTACAGCCCAGCTCTTTCCAGGAGGCATTTCTGAATGACTACTAGCAACCGAAGCTCCCTCTAAGCTGCGGAGTCTTGTGAGCAAAAATTCTACTTTGTGAGCTCCTGGCATCAAAGTCGTGAGCGAGCGATTTGGCTGCTGCGTAAACTAGTTTGCTCCGGAGCCATCCTTCCTGAGCTAAGACAAAAATGGGTGAGCCGGAGGCTAAGAAACTATGAGCTGGCTCATACTATCTCAGCTTAGAGGGAACACTGCTAACAACTATCGTTTCTTATTTCTCCCCCAGTGGGTCTATCGGTAGAAACTGTACTATCACATGTTTGATGGAAGACATAAATTCCGATACGCACTTCTAAAGTGTGTGCATATATTTACAAAACCAACGGAGAAAAAAACCACCACCCTCCCAACCCACGGTTATTTGGTTGTGTGCGCAGGCCCTATGGCTGTTTTAAGAGCATTTCTAAATGAGACACAAAGTGTAACGCATTATTATGAGCAAGGCAGATTGGTACAAGGGAGGGAACTGTTCAAAGCAATGCTTTGGCAGTCTTAGCTCGGGGGAGAGCAATTTCTCAAATGATTTGGTACACTCCTTTGATATTAAAATTGGCCCGTAAGCCTTGTAATACTACACCAAAGATCCGTACCGCTCGCCATTTCCATTTCAAAGTATTGACAAGGTCATTTAGAAACGTCTTTATCCCTCTCCGAGAAATTAAGAATTAGAAGCCTACAAAGCGCAAGAGCCCCTCGGGCCGGCAGGGGCAGCCAGAGTCTGCAATCTCACTGTGTCCAGTTTCTTGGGGAAAGGAGTGTTCAGTCTGAGGACATCCCATTGGAAATTATATTACCAGTGCTGCCAAACCTTGTAGGCAATGTCCATAGATCTCCCTGCCAACTAGCCAAGACTTTTCCTCTGGGGAAAAACTGGCTCGTGTGCGTAAACCAGAGGTCTCCAAGATGGTGCTCGTGGGTGCCCATGGCGCCTGCCAACACCTTTCTTGGGGCCCACCGAGAGCTAGTTTGGTATAGTGGTTAAGAGCGTGGACTGTAATCTGGGAGAACCGGGTTTGATTCCCCACTCCTCCACATACTGGGGCAAGGGATGCACTGTATTCTTGGTGCTTGGGGGGGAGGGGCACAGTGGGAGGGCTTCTAGTGTCCTGGCCCCACTGCTGGACCTCTGATGGCACCTGGTATTTCTGGCCACTGTGTGACCCAGAGTGTTGGACTGGATGGGCCACTGGCCTGATCCAACTTTGGTTTCTCTTATGTTCTTATGCACCTACATGTAGGTCAATCGTAAGTTCTTTCAGAGCTGTTCTCTCAAGGGCAATTCTCAAAAGAGCTCTCTCAGCCTCACAGGGTGTCTGTTGTGAGGAGGGGAAGGAAAAGGGATTGTAAGCCTCTCTGAGACTCCTTTGAGTAGTGAAAAGCAGGGTATAAATCCAACCTCTTCTACTTCTCTTTTAGAAAGTGGGTGGAGCCAGGAGGGCTTCTGATTTGCCACAGAAGTTATAACTGGCTATGCAGATTAAAATAACATGGTTTCAGCGTGAGCTGGTACCACAGTGTTTGCTTTATTCTTTCTCACCCTCTTTCCCTGTGGAGATTACCCCTCTTCTCCTCTGTACTTGAGCTTCCTTTGTGTGTGTGTGTAGCGCCACCTCCCGTGGCAGCCATTTTGAGGTTGTGCCCACCACCCTGTGTCAGAATTCCAAATGCGCCCACAAGCTTAGAGAGGTTGGGGACCCCTGGTGTAAACTGATATGTGACATTAGTGGGAATTTTCATGACACAACTGCAGTTGTGAGCCATGCATTGCGTATTCCTGTCCTACAAACAACATTAAATACAGGAAAGTAAAATTCCGACAGTGTTTTACCTATTGCTTAACCATAGTTGTCTTTTAGCACAAGTTATAGCAGATCTCGCTACTTCCTCCCCTCCTGCGGGAATATTAGAACACGAGGGAAATCTACAAGAATAAATGCCAAAAGATTGTAAGTGTGCCATTCAGGCAATAACCCCATGCACAAATTACAGACATGTTAAGCCCCCAAACATTCAATGCCTACAGAGATTCACGGCACCAAAATCCACAGGATGAGACACATTTCAAGTTCAACATGAGACAAAACTGCTAAGGCTGAGTAGACAATGCTAGCCAGTATGAAAAAAATAACTTGGATCCAGGAAAAACTTGTGACTAAGTCCTTCTCCTGCCTCTGCTAAGGACACAGTTACCATCAACCACTATCAGGCTCAATTTGAAGAGAAGAAGAGAAGAGATTGGATTTATACCCTGCCCTTCACTCGGGAGTCTCAGAGCGGCTTACAAACTCCTTTCCCTTCCCCTCCCCACAACAGACACCCTGTGAGGTAGGTGGCACTGAGAGAGCTCTCTCAAGAACTGCCCTTGAAAGAACAGCTCTGAGAGAACTATAGCTTGCCCTAGGTCATCCCGCAGTTGCACGTGGAGGAGTGGGGAATCAACCCCAGTTCTCCCAGAATAGTCTGTGCACTTAACCACTACACCAAACTGGCTTTGCTATCTGTTAAATGGGAACAATTGTTGTCCTCCGGGTGAGCTGCACAAACAGTACCTGTAAGCCACATTGAAAATGAGATATGCTATATCAGTTACCAGCTCAGTTTTGTAAAAATAAGGGGGGGACCTGTCCAGCCCATGCTCATCTCCCCCTCCTTCCATAATGCAATCTGCTTCCTTCACAATCTACAGACTCGAGGCCTGGAAAGAACAGAAAGAAACCTCTACACATAGCCTCCATAGTACTGCAGCAAGAGAATGAATTGTCAACAGACTTCCTGGACATGGAAATATAGCAGAGGGGAGAGATGAGCAACCAGGGAAGTTCCCTAGCGAACACCGCAGGTCTTGCAGGACTCCTGTTCTCTGACTCCTCTTCTGCCAAAGAGAAGCACAAGAAGCGCAGCCAAAGACTCAGGACACGTGCTGCCACCTGCGGGAAAGATTTCTCTGCCACAGTCAACCAGCTAAGTATGGTGTAGTGGTTACAGTGTCGGGCTAGGATCTGGGAGACCCAGGTTCGAATCCCACTCTGCCATGAAAGCTTGCCGGGTGACCCTGGGCCAGTCACACACTCTCAGCCTAACGGCACCTCACAGGGTTGTGGTGAGGACAAAATGGAGAAGGGGAGAATGTAGTAAGCCACTTTGGGTTCTCACGGGAGAGAAAAGTGGGGTATAAATGCAGTAAATCAATAACATTCTGAATTAGGCATAGCAGTGGACTGAAATTTTATCAAGCACTGCTCTTGGGAGTGATTTAAGAGTTTTTAGGCACAGGTCTCCTAGCCCAATGCTTTTGTTTAAACTTTAGGGTCTGAAGACTAAAATTCACACATGTGTGGTATCTGTTGCACAATTAAGTATCACGGAACAATAACTTTCATGTGGGCCAATTCCAAAATTGCCTTTTTCATACAAGTACACTGCGGTGGCTCAGAGGTAAAGACGCTGAATCCAGACTGGCAGGCCGGTAGTTTGGCAGTTCGAGACCCGAGTGCCGAGTGACAGAGTGAGCTCCCATCTCTGGCCCCAGCTCCTGCCAACCTAGCAGTTCAAAAGCAAGAAATTGCAAGTAGATAAACAGGTACTGCTTCGGTGGGAAGGTAACAGCGGTCCGTGCGCCTTGGTGTCTAGTCATGCCGGCCACATGACCATGGAGATGTCTTTGGACAACGCTGGCTCTTCAGCTTAAAACCGAAAAGAGCACCACCCCCTAGAGTCGGATTTGACTAGCTTTCGAGAGCAAGGGAAACCTTTACCTTTGCTAACACCAGTACTGGTAGCTACGACTTTTGAAAGGATGCAACTACTCAAACCACAGCAGCTGCAAAGATGTACATTAATCCCCACCGCGCGCTTGTCTGGATGATCATGCAGGTGGACCAACACGTCAGCTGGCAACATAAGCACACAGGCACTAGAATTCTGCTACACCCAGAAGAGGTGAGAAGTGAGGAGGAAAGGCAGCCCCCCCCCCAAAGAACAAATCCAGAACAGATTAAAAAAAAGCACTGTCATGCTAGCTGTCACTTTCGACAAGGGTGTCCTGAGGCGCTTTAGTTTGCAGGCACTTTAGCTTCCGTGGGTTATCGTCACTTCAATCAGACCTTTAAAAGACCCGTTTTAACAAGATCAGTATCCACTAACTCCTTTGCTCTCCCCCCCCCCCCCAAGGCATCACACGGCTAAGTGAAAGCACTCTGACACAGCTAAATACAAATCTCCATCAATGGTCCTGCCCTGGTTACCCGTGTCTTGTTACCTGCCCAACCACAATGAGAAACCCTGTACCATGATTGGTAAACATGGGGAGCCCTATGATGCTTTTCAAAATGGACTGCTGTGTTCCTGCAGAACTGCACATTTAAGTCTATAAAGAAATGCCACCCATTTAAGATTAGCAGCACCAACTCTTGAATGGTAACTGTTAATAAACATTCAAGAGACATGTGTTCACCAGAAAATCCAGTCTTCTGAAGTGTTTGAAGTTGCAAATTTTAAAATAACAGGCCCCTACACTGCTATAAAGGACAGGATTCAAATATTAGCTCTCCTTTCCCAGCAGTGTCAAGGTTATGATAAATATTCCCTTATCAGCAAAGCGAAAACAGGCAAACAAAGCCTGGCATCGTCCTGACTCACGGAGACCCTAGCTTCCAGAGCCACAGTCCTGTAACATGACAAAATCGTTTCACTTCACGAAGCACTCTCAGAACTCAAGTTCCATTGTAGCTACCTCATGTCAGACGTGTGGTACCTCAAGAAGTGTAAGGGCGCCACTATGCGGCATAAGCCACGAGAGCGGCTAGCGCCTTCTTATAAGAGAGACCACAACAAGGCCGGGTCAGCTGTTACTGAGTTTTCGGCCAAAAGCGAATATTCTGTGGAGCAAATGAAACTGCGCCAGGTTGTCTTGGCACCTAGAAATTTCATGGTGGCACCTAGTACTTTTTGTGGCAGCAATAATTAGGAAATATGGGTATACATAACCCTGATTGCTGAACTGTCAGATCCACACGTGACTCCCCAGGTCACTGGTTATCACCAGTGTTCCCTCTAAGCTGAGTTAGTGTGAGCTAGCTCACAGTTTTTTAGCCTCCGACTCACACATTTTTGTCTTAGCTCAGGAAGGATGGCTCCAGAGCAAACTAATTTATGCAGTAGCCAAATCATTTGTTCACAACTTTAGTGCCAGTAGCTCACAAAGTAGAATTTTTGCTCACAAGACTTCACAGCTTAGAGGGAGAACTGGTTATCACTACTATGAAGTCCAGCTCCTAAATGTTTGGGCTGGATCCTAGAGCCAAAGAAAGTTTGTTAAGGCCGGCTGTACCATCATCCTCATTCTTGCTGCATCTCACTACGACATCATCAAGACTCTCCTTCCTTACCTGGCGGCACAGACTGCGAGCACCTTCTGCAGAATGCCCTTGCCAATAACATGGCATGACAACTGCCACGCATGCCATTGCTAGGGCTACAACTGAACCAATCCACAGCCACCTTGATGGAACCAGCTGCCAGTCATTGAGACAACAGGCTTGTCTGTTATTTAGACACTGGAGATGTTTTGAGCATCTTCACAGGCTGGAATGGCTGCTTCAGGTCAAGCGCTGGAGCTCTAAAGGCAGGGATGGACGGGAGATTAATGTTCCCACTATTTACACACACAGCCACTTCCTCCTAAGCTGCCAACTTCCACAGTAATATCGCTGATCACGATAAAGCACTGGTATTCACTCTGCAGTTCATGGAGAGCCATATTTGACCCAAAGAGACACATTGATCCCTAGTATGAGGCCTACATCTCAGGGAGGCTCATAGCTTACCCATATCTCTGGTGGCCACCAAACACAAGTCCCACTGGGCAGTGAATTTGCCCAGTTTTCTGAAATGTGGGGAAAATGTCACACTGGAGAATGGTACTCAGAAGAGCCACAGGTAGCATGTCTAAGGGACATATGTGGCTCCTGAGCCACTGAGGATCACTGCTATAAAGGTGTCAGTGGTCTTCAATGGCTACAGCTCATGAGCACATGAAGGTTATACTGAATCCAGCTATCAGTCCATCAGCGTCAGTACTGTCCACTCAGACTGGTGGCAGTTCTCCAGGGTCTGAGGCAGAGGTCTTTCCTATCATCTGCTGTCAGATCCTTTAACTGGAGATGCCGGGAACTGAACCTGGGACCTTCTGCATGCAAAGCGGACGCCCTACCACTGAGCCACGGCCCCTCCAAGAAATGTTTTATATGAAAGGTGCTATATAGCTATTACATTTTTATCCCAAATTTCTTCTAAGGAACTCAGAGCAGTATAGATATTTTATTTAAGAACTTTTATCCTGCCTTTTCCGACAACAGCCATATAAGGTCAGTGGATCAGAGGCATAAAGGCTCATGGTCATACAGTGTGCTTCACAGCTGAGTGAAAGGTTAAAACCGGTCTCCCAGATTCTAGGTCAACACTCTACCCATCACTGTACATAATTATGAAAGGACACATTAAGTATGAATGAATTTGAGAAGAAATTAATCACCTATCTCAATGGATGGAACTTTCTGTCACTGTACCAATCAAGAAGTGACCATAATGGCTCTCGATAGTGCTCTGGAAGTACTGGATCAGGCTACTGTCAAACGGGAGAAAACACACTGTGTGTAAGGTAAAGTGTGCTGTTGACACATGGTGAGCCCACAAAGTTCCGTCTCATGGGGATTTCAAGGCCAGAGATGAGTAGAAGCGGTCTGCCATTGCCTTCCTCTGCATCGCAACCCCCATCCTCCTTGGTGGCCTCCCACCCAAGTACAGACCGTGGCTGACCCTGCTTAGCTTCTGAACTCTAGGCTGGCTTATTAGAGCTGCTGCATTGTGTACGCGTGAGTGTAAAGTGCAGCCAAATCACAGCCAACTTATGGTGACCCAAGCAAGGGGCTTTCAAGGCAAGCGAGAAGCAGAGGTGGTTTGAAGAGAAGAAGAAGAGAAGAGGAGATTGGATTTATACCCTGCCCTTCACTTGGAGTCCCAGAGCGATTTCCAAACTCCTTTCCCTTCCCCTCCCCACAACAGACACCCTGTGAGGTAGAGGTGGGGCTGAGAGAGCTCTGAGGGAACTGCCTTTTCAAGAACAGCTCTGACAGAACTATGGCTTGCCCAAGGTTGTACAGCAGCTGCAAGTGGAGGTGTGGGGAATCAAACCCGGTTCTCCCAGATTAGATTCTGCGCACTTAACCACTACACCAAACTCCCGCTGCCTTCCTCTGCATAGTCTTCCTTGGTAGTCTCCCATCCAAGAGGGTTACAAATTCAATCCCCGGCATCTCCAGTTAAAAGATCTCATGCAACACAACAACACCCAGAAAATCTGGAGACCTGCAACCACTCAGTGAATGTATACAGAGGAGGGCAAGAAGCAAGAGTGCACCATTTCATTGTGCCTGACACAAGCCGGGAGACCGCTCCTCCCAGCAGAGGAAGGGCAAGAAGGAGCCAGGCGTTACCCCATCATGCAAGGATTCAGCTACAACTGAGAAACCCGCCCCCCCCCAATAGCCCCCAATTGACACTGATGGGACCAAATGGAGGCCAAGAAGCCAGCTGAGAATCTATCCCCAAGGAATATTTTAATTTTATTTTGTCATTTGTGAACATAAGAAAAGCCAATAATGTTGTATCAGGCCAATGGCCCATCTAGTCCAACACTCTGTCATACAGTGGCCAAAAATACCAGGTGCCATCAGGAGGTCCAGCAGTGGGGCCAGGACACTAGAAACCCTCCCACTGTTGCCCCCTCCCCCAAAGCACCAAGAATTATACAGAGCATCACTTGCCCCAGACCGAGAATTCCTATCTATACCTTGTGTCTAATAGCCACTGATGGACCTCTGCTCCAGATGCTTATCTAATTCCCTCTTGAAGCTGTCCATGCTTGTAGCCTCCTCCTCCTTCTCCTGTGGCAGTGAATTCCATCTGTTAATCACTCTTTGTGGGGTCTTGGTTATTGTGACGCACATTGGGAACCAATTTCTGATCGAAAAGTAAGAAAAGAAATACTTAGACCAATGCTCTGATTCGGCTTAAGACATCTCCATTGCCAATATATACAGCTAGGTGAGTGTCTGCTGCATTTAAAAAAAAATAGCATTCAACCTCGACAGCTAGGTAGCTCCTCTGACATATACCACCGAATGCTGCATTAGAGCCCTGGAGCATTTCCCTCCAGACAACTAATGTTCAGACAAAGGCTAGAAGCCAAGAGAACAGCCCTGCTGGCAAACTATGTATGTTTCACAGTCAGGACAGAGGCCACAGGATCAGACAGACAACTCTCAAACGTTCTGCACCTTACTTGCTAAGTAATTGGACATGATTTCCCCATTCCCAACATAAAACACTAGAATCTCGTATCAGTTAACACTGAACACACTTATATTTTATTATTCACACTCGAGTATTTATAAATATGCAGCCATTACTGAGCAGTAGGTTGTATTTCTTGGTCATCTTGCACCTTTTGCAGAAGAAAACCAAGCGTGCAAATTTGCCCAATTTGCCACCTGCCCTAGGTACCCGTTTCTCCTGCTCTTTGCAACCCACCTGCCCACTGGGTTAGGGAGCCTGTATTAGTCAGGGCAACAGCTAATCATGTCGCAGCACAACTAAATCACACAAGAAATTTAGTTTACAAAACAGAGGTCAGTGGAAGAAAAACACTTTAAGCAAAGGTCCATAAACAAATGATTGCTAAATAAAGTTACAATTTAGGAATTCAGCATATCCAATACCTCGGACATGACTGCAATTTACTGTACAGATCACAAAGTATTCACTGCACATGTCTAGAGAAGAAACTTCAATTGTTTCTTTTTAAAGAGTAGTTTGATAAGGAAACAAAGCAAATTGTGACTGTTATTAAATGGCTTCCAAGGTAAGTTAAGCGGACTAGGCAGAAAACATCTCAGAGGGATGAGATGAAAACAGTTATCTCTTCTGCCACTATGGCTTATAGCTGCTTTTATGCGCCACTTGAAAAATAAAAATCTCAACAGCTTGGAGTCCACACGCACAAATTATACCAGATGGTGAACAAAGGAGATAGCAACTCCCTCTATTAAACACAATTAGGTCCATGAAAGTGGTTAGATGTAAGCCAAAGTTCTCCACATTCCCTGTTCACAGAAACCCATCAACCATACAAGATGATTCAGTTAGTGTCTTTTGAGCACTCCTTTTTATTTTGTGTGTAAAAGCAATCTGTTGCACTTAGATGCTTGTATTTATTTCCTCCCTTGGTGAACAAGCAGATTATTTTTCTCTTCTGATGCCCAGTGTAACTCTGAAGACCCCATTTTCATGCCATTATACTGCAGCCTGATCAGCATTCTGCTAAACAGCAGTATTGGAAGCTTTGCTCACAAATATTCATTTTGGAGGAGCAGCTTTCTAGTAAATAAGTGCCAAGTGATGAAATCAAAGTTCAAACGTTACGCTTGCAAAGACTGGAGAATAGGTGGCACATACTAAACTAGGAATAGCTCACGATTACTCTCAGTTTCTAGCCTGAACCCATACAGCTGTGCTTTCTCTACTGAATAGTTTAAAGGAAGGGATTCATATGTGACTGCTGATCAAAGATACTCAATGTGTGGGGGCCACAGTTTAACTGAACACAAGAGATGCCAGAAGGAGAGATTCTGATACTAGCTTTCAGCAGCAGTTAGTGATTCTAAACACCTGATAGCTTTCCTGTCTTTAGAGTCTGATTTTGACTGAGAATGTTGAGCAGTTGAATGTTTAAGATTAGTTTTCCCCATTTCCCAAGCTTGCGTCAAAATCAAGACAGACCAAAAAAAAATAAAAATCAACACACGTGACCAAGAAAAAGGGAACAGTACGCCTTCTAACATTTCAGAATGCAAGCTCATCCATCTCGATATTCGCAGTTCTGACAGGTAACAGCTCTCCAGAATCTCAGGCAGAGGATGGACATTCCTAGTACTTGCTGGGAAGACTAGGGAAGTTCAGCCATTTGAAATGTATTGTAGACCTAGTCACATCATTGTTTAATATTGGCGATTCCCAGTCACCAGAACTTAAACGCAATAGCGTGGCACCAATATAATATATATATTTTTTATTATTATTTTCAACTTATGAACTAGTACTAAGAATCTTGAAATATTGCCTTCAGTACTTCAAGATTGTGCCAAATCAACAGTAGACAAACCTGATGAAGAATACGCAAACGGAATGATTACTAGAACGCCGTTGTTTGTCTTAGTTGCTTTTGTAATAAGTATATTAGATTAGGACCTTGTGCCAAAGATAAGACCTTATTATTGGCTGTAAATATTTCTACAGAAGTGACATCATTCTGAATGTACTGTTGAGCTTCATGGTTAATGCTTAATTTGTATTTGTGTTAATGAATAATTTTAAAAAATACCTTAATAATCCATATTTAGCATAACATAAAAACAAAAAAAAATGTAAAATTACACACGGTGATTTAGTGTTTTACTGAGATACTTTAAACGGCAGCTTCTGGGACTTGAACCGGGGACCTTCTGCATGCAAACCTGGTGCAGTCCCTCCCCACCACAGTTACGGTCCTATACAAAGTTATCTAACCAGGTCCAAAGGCACACTACTGTTAAATTACAGTGAAATTACAATTAAATTATAGCTATATCTCTGACCTAGATGGCACAGGCCAGCACGATCTCATCAAACCTTGGAGGCTAAGCAAGGTCAGCCCTGGTGCATGCTTGGATGGGGATACGGGGTCTTTATGCAGGGGCAGGCAACGGCGAACCACTTCTGTTCATCTCTTGCCTTGAAAACCCTACAGGGATGGCCGTATGGCAGCTGTATCTTGACTCACTACCACCACCGTATTTTGGAAAAGGTCAGACAAAGCCTCACACATCTTATTCAGCTGTTCTACATTTAAAGCTTGCTTTGCCTAGAGTCATACCACAGGCTCACCTGTGATAGGCAACAGACCTCAAAGGCCCTTCCCAGTCATGCTACAAGACCGTTTTGACAAGAGATGTGAATGACAGAATATGGGACCTTCTTCATTCAGAGCCTGCACTTTATGGCAGAGCCCCTCCCCTTCAGAGAACAGAAGGGTCCTCTTCTCCCTGTGGACAAACGCTGCTCTCTCACTGAAGAATCCATCCCCTGGCACTCCCAGATGCACAATATAGACCTAAGCAGACAGCTGTGTCATCATGAAATACTGGAGTAGCTTATTGAATTGGAGCAAAGTTCTCCAGGACATAAAACTGAGGAAGAGAGAGGTGACTCACGAAAGCTCTTACCCTGCCACAAATTTTGTTAAGTCTTTAAGGTGCTACTGGACTCCAGTTCTTTCCTAATGAAACTATACACTCGAAGATGACTAATGACTGCCTTAATCTCTTCAGGTTTTTTTCCATTAGACAGTTTAATCTACAGCAGTACTTCATGTGTTATAAATACACAAAATAAGATCTCACACAATCTTTACAGAATGGAAAAGCAAATATCCTTACTCTGATGTAGGAGTACACACATGTGTACAGATGTGAACATGACCATCCTATGGACGATCAAGTGAGAGCTAACAAATTATACCCTTTCTTCTCCATTTAAATAGAGAACGTGCCCTATGTAGCTACTTTCAATAGAAGCAACACGTATGTTATTTGATGTAATTTGATGTAACACATGGAATTCACCGCCACAGGAGGTTGTGGCGGCTACAAGCATGGGCGGCTTCAAGAGGGAATTGGATAAACAGATGGAGCAGAGGTCTAACAGTGGCTATTAGCCACAAGGTATAGATAGGAACTCTAAGGCTGGGGGGCAAGGGATGCTCTGTCTTCTTGGTGCTTGGGGGGGGGGGCAACAGTGGGAGGGCTTCTAGTGTCCTGGCCCCACTGCTGGACCTCCTGATGGCACCTTGTATTTTTGGTCACTGTGTGACACGGGCCACTGGCCTGATCCAACATTGGCTTCTCTTATGTTCTTAATTATTTACAAGATTTATACCCCACCTTTCAGCCCAATCCCACAACCTTGGTACCATGACCAAGAACGCTCTTCTCTCTGGTTGCCACCTGTCAAAACCACAGAGGGTGGGGGCACCCGAAGCAGAGCACCAGAAAATGATTGGCGTCGTCAGGTAGGTTTGTATGGAAGTAGGCGGTCCTTAAATTATGCTGGTCCCAGACCTTACAAGGCTGTACATACAGTCTGTACGCATCCAAGCAAGATTCAGAAAAGTTACACCAATGCCTAGCCTTTGTCCAAGGGCAAAGTTAGCAGCAGACAGGCAGAAAAGAATATTAATCCTTCTGTATGTCCGCAATATTTCAAATATCTCATTTATTTTAAAAAATATTTTACTTTTGTTGCCCTCTACTGCTTTTAAACATCTCTGAGATCTGCCTTGAGGTGTTGTCGTTGTTTTTAAAGAAAGACAGACTGCAAATGCTGTAAATAAACTATAACTACAGGCCATGAAATGCTCCATTACATGTCAAGCCTATGATGGAAAAAAATATCACAAACTGCTTTGCACAGTTAAAACAACACCCGAGT
>NW_015171505.1:627982-631323 GCF_001447785.1 Gekko japonicus | reverse complement strand
GCCCACATAAGATGACTTTTCTGAGAACTTAGAATTTTAAGCAGCACAGAAAGGATACAAGCAAAAAGAGCAGAAAAGGGTCTGACGGAGCAGCAAGGGGGGTGGGGACACAAGGAAAGCAGGGCGCGGGCCTGGAACGTTTTTTAAGACGTCTTCAAGCATCTTACAAACATTCATTAAATTAAGCATAACATGCCTCGGAGGAGTTGTGCATCAACTGCACGGCCGACTCTCCTCCACGCCCTCCTCTGCTGTGCACACGCGCTCAGCATGCGTATCCAGAAAGGCACCTGTCTCCTGGGACCTTGCATAACATTATGAGTGACAAAGATTCTTTTTAGAGAATACAGAAGTGCACGCACACACAGACGACTCTTTGTAAGGGCCAAAGGAGGATGCAGTTCCTGGGTACGATTTGCTGCTCCACCGGAGGAACGCTCCCTGTACGCAACGCTGTTTTATCGGGCGTACTGTGGGTAATGTGCCTCCGGGCCCACACGCCGCCATGTGCTGGAACACGTGCTGCGACAGAGAGCTCAGGGTGGTGGCTGCAGTTGCAGGGCCGGAAGCCTCCGTCAACCTCTCCCTTTGTGCAATGCGTTGCATACCTGTCACTGTATTATTTTAAGATGGTATGGAGCAAGCAAGGTGCACACTTAATAAAATTTTCCCACAAAAAAGGAAGAAGATATGCACCAGGGCAGCTCCCCACCCTTCTCTATATGGCAACGAGAGCAATTACAGTGTAAATACCCACCTGCCTACAATTTCCAGAAACAGCAGCTAAAGAGGCTTCCTCCCCCGCCCCCCATTTTGACATAGAGACAAATCTTCTGCATGCACAGGCTGGGGGGCCAAGGAAAAGGGTGCAGCATACTCTATCATGACAGGTAGTCTGTCTTTCTGACCAGAATATGCTCTTCTTTTCCATGCCATGTGCTTCCGGCTTCAGTATGATCATGCAGCATTTTAAAGGGGCTTCGCCCCAGGCTAAAAGCATCACCCACCATGCTGTCAAGTGCAAGAAACAATCTTCTAATTTAAATACAATAAAAAAATTTAAAAGTGTAAGGAAAAACGCCACAGATGAAAACACAACCCCTCCCAGGCCACTCTCTTGTTTTAACCATCACGACACAACTCAAAGCATGTGTGGTTCTTCCCAGTGAGTACGCTCCCTCCCCCATCAGCCAATATACGCACCCCCCAAAAAAAACCAGCTAACATAACACCCCAACGCAGCCAGGATCAAACCTCAACAGCGGACAAAAGCCGGCCAACCTCAAAAAAGTCAGACCCACAAACTCTTTGTGACACAAGAGCCCTGCCCCCACCAGACCTTCTCGAATACCTCACACTGCTGTCTTGAGCTGCAATCTACCTTAGCCCCCCCATAACGCCATGCGCCTGAATGAGACTACCCTGCAATACATTTGCAACTGAAACAAACCAGCGTCTAGACACTCACTAACAGTACCTGTGCCACTCCGGAAACCTAGAAGCAAAATCTGAGCTTCGGCCAACTCGCTACTCCCTCTGATTGTTTCTCAGCAACACCCTTAGAGGCAGAACTCAGACAGAGTCAGACTTCAGCCTTGGAAATGTATTTGGAAAACTAAGGGACCAGTGCCCTGAAATCTACAAAGAAAAGGTAAAGGGAGAGAGAGCATGATCTCAAACCAATGCAGCAGGCAACTAACTGCCTGGCCACTAAGTCACTTCAACTGTCCCATATATCTGGAAGTAGGCAACGGGGCCTGTAGGTCAAAAGGGGTAACACCCCCCTCAACAAGACTTGCAAGCAAGTCCTTTTTCAAAAGCAATAAATAAATAAGGACTTTCTAATGGGAATAATTTTTTAAAATGCAAATGAAAGAAACCGCCTGCAGTCCCTGTTCTGAAAACATTTCCCCAAAGCACCCCTTCTACTGCAGCCACTGAGGGGGGGGGGGGAGAGACAGACACATTACTCCAGGGTCAACAGCTGCTCTCTTTCCCCTCTGCTTCCCACCCACCACAAGAACCCATATTCCAATATCCTTTCCTTCCTTCCCCAAATTTATGCTTTTTGGCAAGGCCTCCATCTCTCCCCCTATCTCCACACCCCACCACTCCTTGGTAGGGTTGACAGGTCCCCCCTGGCCACTGGTGTATGTGTGTGTGTGGGGGGGGATAGGGTTGCCAGCTTGGGAAACTCCTGCAGATTTGGGGATGGAGCCTGGGGAGGACAAGGGACCTCAGTGGGGCACCATGCCACAGAGTCCACCCTCCAAAGCATCCATTTTCTCCAGGGGAACCAATCTCTGTAGTCTGGAAATGAGCTAGGGTTGCCAGGTCTGGTTTGGAAAATCCCTGGAGACTTTGGGGGGTGGTTCCAGGAGAGGGCGGGGTTTGGGGAGGGGAGGGGCCTCAGCATGGCCCAATGTCACAGAGTCCACCCCCCAAAGCAGCCATTTCCTCCAGGGGAGCTGATCTCTGTCAGCTGGAGATCTGTTGTAAAAGTGGGGGGTTCCCAGGCCCCACCTGGAGGCTGGCAGCCCTACGATGAGCTATAATTCCGGGGGGGGGCAGGCCCCACCTAGAGGAGGACGCCCCCCAAAGCAGCCATTTTCTCCAGGGGAGCTGATCTCTGTCAGCTGGAGATCTGTTGTAAAAGTGGGGGGTCCCCAGGCCCCACCTGGAGGCGGGCAGCCCTACAATGAGCTATAATTCTGGGGGGGGCAGGCCCCACCTAGAGGAGGAGGATGCCCCTTACAAATCCTTGGCTGTAATTTTCTCCATTAAATAAGCAAATAAAATAAAATAAAATAAAATCCCCACCCCAGCGGTCCACAACACACCACTCCTTGGCTGCAATGTCTCCCTTTTGAAAAGGATGTACAAATCAAATAAAATAAACCCCCCCCCCCCCCCCAAATGTGCTTGCCCCACTCCTCCCAGGCTGCAAAAAGGACATGCCTATAAAAATAAAAACCAGGGGGTCCCCCCACCCCAAATCTCATCACCCCCCACCACACCCCGGCTGCGACGCCTCGTCCGGAACAACAACGAGAGGAGGATGCACCGATAAAAACCACATTGAGAAAAAGAAGAAAAAAGCCCCCAAGCGAGCCCCTCTCCCCCGCCGCCAATCATCTCCTCACCCCACCACTCCTTGGCTGTAATTTCTCTTCTTCCACGGCGTACCGGTGTAGGCGGGCTCCTCCGGCCCGGCTTGCGGCCTCCCCAGGGGCCCGTCTCCCGGCGCCGGGCCGCGGCTCTCCCCGGCGGGGCCTAAGAAGAGGCTGTAATTGAGGCCGAAGGTGCTGGCCTTGTTGTCGCGCTTCCGCTTGTTGCTGGCG
>NW_015171505.1:587595-627424 GCF_001447785.1 Gekko japonicus | reverse complement strand
CGGCTGTGGCGGCGACGGCGGCGGCGCTCTGCTGCTGCTGCTGCTGCTGCTGGAAGTAGAGGTTGCGGACGCCCTGCGTGGTCTCCCAGATCTGCATCCACAGGCGGTTGGAGGGCCCGAGCTGCTCTGGCTGGAACCAGGCGATCCGGGGATCCATCAAACGCGGACCCGGCCCGACAGACGTCGCCCGGCCCGGCCCAGGCGGCGGCGGGCCCGGCGGAGGCACCCACCGGCTCCCAGCGCTAATGGCCGGCGAGGGGGGAGGCGGCCGCCGCACGGGCCGCGCGTAATAAAGGCGTGGGAGGGAGGCCGGCGCGGCGGCGGGCCGCGCTGAGGGGAGAAGGGCCGCGTGTTGCCGCCACCGCCGCCGAGGCCTACGAGAACGGCGGGCCGACGCCAGGCCCAGCCTCGCCTCGCTTCAGCGCGGCTGCCATTTGTTTCATCCCGTGTATACATTTAAATAGGTGTTCCTGTCTTGAGACAAACGGTCGTCGCTTTCCGAGCGGCCTCGCGTCAAGAAGAGGCCACACAGAGAGAGTTTGATATTTCACCCCCGTTATTTGTATCGCTGCGTGTCCCATTCGTCGGTCGTCTTCGCTCCCCCTGAGTGATCCGCCTTGAGGCCTAGTGAGAAAGGCGGACTATATAAATATAACGCCAATACAATAAAACCTAAAATACCAAGAGGTATTTTTTATATCACTGAGTGTCCCATTCGTCGGTTGTCTTCGCTCCCCCTGAGTGATCCGCCTTGAGGCCTAGTGAGAAAGGCGGACTATATAAATATAACGCCAATACAATAAAACCTAAAATACCAAGAGGTATTTTTATATCACTGAGTGTCCCATTCGTCGGTCGTCTTCGCTCCCCCTGAGTGATCCGCCTTGAGGCCTAGTGAGAAAGGCGGACTATATAAATATAACGCCAATACAATAAAACCTAAAATACCAAGAGGTATTTTTTATATCACTGAGTGTCCCATTCGTCGGTTGTCTTGACTTCCCCCTGAGTAATCCGCCTTGAGGCCTAGTGAGAAAGGCAGACTATATAAATATAACGCCAATACAATAAAACCTAAAATACCAAGAGGTATTTTTTATATCACTGAGTGTCCCATTCGTCGGTTGTCTTGACTCCCCCCTGAGTAATCCGCCTTGAGGCCTAGTGAGAAAGGCGGACTATAGAAATATAACGCCAATACAATAAAACCTAAAATACCAAGAGGTATTTTTATATCACTGAGTGTCCCATTCGTTGGTTGTCTTGACTTCCCCCTGAGTAATCCGCCTTGAGGCCTAGTGAGAAAGGCGGACTATATAAATATAACGCCAATACAATAAAACCTAAAATACCAAGAGGTTTTATTTTGACGCCCGGCTGTCAAAGAATAAGGAACCCAAAGCGGAATCCGGTAGAAAATGGCTTCAAGTCGCGCCTACTCTATGGCCACCCGACGGGTTTTTTTTAGTCAGTTAAAAAAATGTTTTCATTGTAAGACGCCTCAGCATAGAAATTGCCTAAATTAAATAATTACATGGCATTTTAAAAATAATAAAATCATGGAACTGTTAAAACAGGCACCCACTGTTAGGAGCACAGCTTCCCTTAAAATTTTGGGTTGGCTTTTTTTTTTTTTAATTAAACCAGTTTAAATACTCATATTCTCTGATCCCAAGTATAGATGCAGTTCAGGTTAACCCACATATAGTTTTTATTTTGTGTAGTTTTAGACAACTTTTCAGACTTTTTTTTTTAAAGTTTAAAACGGCAGATTACAATGAGGGGGGAAATCCAGGGTAGTTGTAAAAAGACGCACAAGCTACGCCCACTTTTTCTTACCAAATACTTTGAATATCAAAAGCCATTGAAATTCATAAACATAAACACAATTTCAACAGGAAAGAAGAAAGTTTAAAAATAAATAGGGCATGGTTTCCGGTCCTGAAAACACCAACACTACAGATAAGATTAGAATTTCAACAGCCAATCCATATGCAAAAGAACCTCCTCAGGAAGGCTCCTCCATTGACATGTCACAGCCTGGGAAATTCCTACAAGATAATGACTCAGCCCTACCCCACCTTCCTGAGTAGATATAAATTACCTGCCTACCATTTTTCTTCTCACATTGACACAGAAATTACTACGTCTTTCTGTATGATACCTCTGAGGATGCCAGTCACAACTGCTGGCGAAACCTCAGGTACTACAGTGCCAAGACCACGGCCATACAGCCCGGAAAATCTACAACTAATATCAATAGCCTCATTCCACTTAAATATAATTTAAATTGTAAATGTTTGTATTTAAATTCAATTTTTAAACTCTCATACTCTCATCCTGTCGGCCCAAATTGTTACTGGTTCTGAAAACACACTCTCTCGCTACAGTGTACAATTTTTAAAAAATCAAAATAGTCATACAAACATGCGGCTCCCTTTCCCTCTTGCCATTATGATGATATTTCAGGACACTGAAATTAGGCCATATACAACAAAGTCACAACATGGGGATCTAATCGAGTCCTACACTAACCATCTTGTAAAATGTTTTTACTTGTGTCAAAAGGGCCACCTCCACCCCCTTACTTTCTTTACCCCAAAAAAAACCATCCCCCCCCCCCCCAATCTTCTTAAACTGAGTCTTGGTTTTCAAGATATTTCACCTTTAAAAAAATTGTTGTGTCCTGGAAACGCCACTAGGCAGTAGCCAGGCGAGCCGAGCTTGATCCCTAATGAACAGTGGGGACTGGGCTCCTAAAGTCCACTAGGGGAACCAATAGAAACCTTGGCGGGAGAGTCAAACCCTCCAATGGAAACTAGGGGTGTCCTCTGGGGCTATGTATATAGCTGGCCATTTGGCCATTTGCTCTCTGTCTTATGTGTGAAGTACTGAGTCAACGCGTGTTTCTTATGTCGTGGTCCGAGTCGTGATGTATCGAACCGAGTACTTTACAAAAATACACAGATTTTATAGTATCAAAATCACTATTGTACTTTTATCATGAAATCAAGTGTGATGTAATGTGTTGGAGTAGGATTTGGGAGACCCAGGTTCGTATCCCACTGCAATGGAAGCTTGCCACGTGACCGTGGGCCAGTCACACACACTCAGCCTAGTCAACCTTACAGGGTTTTTGTGAAGATAAAACAGAGGAGAGGAGAACAGTGTAAACACAGTGTAAACCACTTTGGGTCTCCATTGTGGAGTCAAGAGTATAAATTAAATAAATAAAAATCATATGGGTTATAACTAGAGATTAAGTTTATTTGGCTAGACCAATCAATCAAAAACACAGTTGAATATAAAGACATTTGTTTCAGTCCCAACAATTAGGAGACGCTTTTTTCTTCCTTAATTTTATTCACCAGTGTTACTATGTATAAAAATTGTCTCATAAAAACACACTGCTCTTCTAACGTCAGAACTATTAGTGCATTCACCTAAAAATGTAATTGTGCTTTTTCTTCCAGGATTTGTGTGTGAATAAAACAGTAATCTATCCAGTTACATCAACGGATAAATCACTAAAACTGTTTCAAAGGTGAGATAATCCTAGTCACAACCATTCTTCTGTCATTCGTCTTCTCAATAGCTTTTCCGTCTCCACAAACCATATTCCCAACTTCCGGTAGGAAGCCCAGGACACTGAGGCAGAGAACCTACGTGGCATCCCATCCACATACACACGTTGCCTTCTCCCAGGTCCGATCGTTGTTGTTTCGAGGTCAGTGTTGTCTTGTTTTGACTGGCAGTGGCTCTCCCAAGTCCTGCAGTAGAAGTCTTTCCCATCACCTACTTGGCCCATCTACACCGCCTCCTAGTCAATTCAAGGTGCTGTTGTTGACCTTTGAAGCCCCACATGGCTTGGGATCAGTATCCAGGGCTATTTTTGGGCAGGAACGCACAGGAACGGCGTTCCGGCTGGCTCCCGAGTTGGCCACACCCAGCAAGAACTCATTAGCATAACAGGCCACGCCCAACAGCAGAAGCTCATTAGGATTGGCTACATTAGGGGTGTGTGGCCTAACATGCAAAGGAGTTCCTGCTACAAAAAAAGCCTTGGGTTTTGACCACAAACAAGGTAAACAGAATAAGAAGCAAAAGGTGGGTGTGGCTGGATGACCACACTTCTGGTAACATGGGAATGCGGCTTAATATGTTAATATGATGTGCTATCAGGGGTGTGGCCTATTATGCTAATGTTCCTGCTGTTGGGTGTGGCCTATTATGCTAATGAGTTCCTGCTGGGCTTTTTCTACACAAAAAAAAGCCCTGAGTATACCGGAAGGCCTGCCGACTTGCTTACGCACCTACCTGACCACTGCTTTCACCTTCCAAAGCCTTGCTGAAACTGTGCTTGCCATCTGAGATTAAGCAGAGGGCAGCCCAGCCCAGGAGAGGGCCTTCTCAGTTGTGGTACTGGTACCTCCCCAAGGAGACTAGTCTGCCCCTTTCTCTTGCCATCTACTGCCAGTGGGTGAAAACCTGTTTAGCTTGGCATTCCTCCAGTGATCCCTTCTTCCTTGCCCAGTGTTTTAACCACTGCTTCTATGTTTGTGTGTGTGTATTTTAGCTTTGGTTTTGTTTTAATGATGTATTTTTGTTTTAGAAGAAGAAGAGATTGGATTTATACCCCGCCCTTCACTCGGAGTCTTAGAGTGGCTTTCAAACTCCTTTCCCTTCCCTTCCCCTCCCCACAACAGACAACCCTGTGAGGTAGGTAGGGCTGAGAAAGCTCTTTCTAGAACTGCCCTTTCAAGGACAGTTCTGACAGAACAATGGCTTGCCCAGTCATCCAGCAGCTGCGAGTGGAGGAGTGGGGAATCAAACCCGGTTCTCCCAGATTAGAGTCCATACAACCACTACACCAAACTGGCTCTCTTTTAATGGTTTCTAAGATGTGAATTATGTATGTGGCCCTGATGAGAACAGAAAAACGGGGGGTGGGTAAATTTTGTAAATGGCCATTTCGATATCACTCAACCTCACTTTTAATGTTTTTGTTTATGCCTATGTAATTTTTTTAGTATATAAAAGGTACATTGTATGTTTCAGCCGCTGCTTTCGTACACTCGCCTGTAGCCAACCATTAATTAGTCATTTTGTATCACCCCCAAACCAATCAGTTTTTAGTTCCAAGCCTCAACTCTGCCTCCCCCCGAAATAATGAACAAAACATTCCATTTGATTATATGTAGTGGCTGAGGATAAGGTCCTTTGATTGTCCCCATTGCCTCTCCAATCTTTTGGTGGTCCTGATGGGGCAGAAAGGCAGAGTGCAAATATTGTAAATAGATCTAGGATTCAGCATCAGGGCCCACAGCTTCTGAGAGACCGATGGACCTTGTGATAGATCGGCCACCGTGTGTTGTAGATTTCTAAAGGAGCGGGGGGGGGGGCTATGTAATGGCTCCAGCCAAGCAACAAAGCCAAAGCTTATTGGACCCCTGGTAGCCACCTGGCTGGTGGACCGTATTCAGCTCCATGGGTTGGAGAGGGGTGCTGTATAGGACACTGCTTGTAGAAAACGCTTTACCATATAGCACTAGTCTCTTGGGTTTCCTTGTTTTCAAGCTGTAGATTTTTGCCCTAGCCAGAAACGAGCAGACAGTTGTCAAAGCTTTCTCAGGACTGACTATGTCTCTACGCAATCTTCCTGTTTAATTTACTTTCTTGTCATCATATCTACGTCTTTTCTTCCTTCCTTTTCCCCTTCATTTCTCTTAAATTTTGTCCCTTTTCTCAGAATGTACCTTGTCATACACAATCACCTCTTCTTCAGGCAGTGCATTCTCGTCTCTCCATTCTTATGCAATATTTCCTCATTAGGTTTTCCGCCATTTATTAATATTTACACAGCATTTTCCCATTTGATTTACCATTTGATTTACCCTTATAAATATCATCGCTGTAATAAATATGTACTAGAGCAGCAGGGGGAAACTCCATTTACCCATCACTCTTTAGCAACTCTGATGGTGAGTACAACATGATAGTAGAACAGTGCTAGATAAACAAGCCATACTGTATGATTATTTAATATGTGAGCCAGTAAAGCTTCACATTGTAATTCCATTTAAGTAACACATGAGCCAGTAACCTTCTACACCAGCTAATTTTTTTCAAAGGTCACAAAAACGGTGTGTGTATAGACAGGCAATCATGTTTCTTTTTCAACAGTGATATCACAGGCACTATTCAGTAATTACCTTAAGGCTGTATTGCAGTGGTGGCGAACCTATGGCACGGGTGCCAGAGGTGGCACTTAGAGCCCTCTCTGTGAGCACACGTGAGTTGTTTTTTCTAAAGTAAAACCTCAGTATTCAGGTTAAATTGCCGTGTTGGCACTTTGCGATCAATAAGTGGGTTTTGGGTCGCAGTTTGGGCACTCGGTCTCTAAAAGGTTCGCCATCACTGCTGTATTGCATGGTACAACTGCAGTTAATCTGTTTGCGCCCCCCCCCCCCCCCCAGCAACAACCTGCATTTTAAAAAGAATGGTTCACACACACATACACGTCCTCTGTTAATTAGAGGGAATTATACTGTTATTGCCAGAGCCATCATTTGGAAAAATGGGAAAGTTCACATCTAGAGGTGTTTAAGTATTACTATGCAGCACACATACCCTACATGAAAAAATTAACTAGTTATGTTTTATCCAAATTGAGTCCAGCATCCAAATCTTTGTCTCCTCAAGGCCATCCTCTGATCAAAATGAGAAGCGGAGACAGGCATTATTACAGGGTATAGACATCAAAGCATCCTGATTGTATCTGCAGGAGTAGAAACTAGTCAGAGGGTCAAAAATACGAATTTTACTGACCAAAATTCCAAAAAAACTGAAAAATTACTGAACAATTTAATGTCAGCCTACTCAGATAGTGTTTTAAATGTAAAACTAGGACTTCATTAAAATGATTATTATCTGGTCTCCACCATCCCCATAGCCATCCCCATAGTTAGATGTGACCCAGATAAAAGGATTGCACACCTTTTAATTGATTTTTTTAATGAATAGAGGACAAAGTTTTCATTATTGTACAAAATTTAAGGCAAAAAAAGATTCCCTTTTAAAAATAATCACATACTGCAGATAATAAAACAGCAAAACATATTAAAAACCAAACATAAAGTTATAATTATGGCAACAAAACATAATTACTGTAAGGTAAGACTTGTCTTTGCTTTTACTTTATCTTTGGTTATTGATGAAAAAAGAACCGGCCAGCAGCCTGCCATCCCTGGTGGAGGCCGTGTCAGGCTGAGCATTGGAACACCCTAGACTGATTGTCCTGCGTGATTTCAGTGTCCATGCGGACAATGTGGCCTCCACTCAGGTGATGGACCTAGTATCATCCGTGGTGGCGCTAGGACTCTCTCAATATGTAATGACTCCCACTCACCGGGCCGGACACACGCTCAATCTGATCTTCATGGCAGGGGTCACAGTGGACCAGGTCACTGCCTCAGCAGTGCCATGGTCAGAACATCATGCCCTGAAGGCCCTATTTGGGCAGCGTGCAGATTTCAGCTCGCCCGCAGAGCCAAATGGACCCTATGTGGCTTTAAATGGCCCTGTGGGATCCGATGCCCCCTGGCAGTTCGTTAGATGAGCTTGTGGAGGATTGGCACAGCTGACTCTCAGCGGCCATCAATGAGATCGCTCCCCGACGCCCTCTGCGCCCTCACTCTAGGCTGGCTCCTTGATTTACCCAGGAGTTGCGGCTGATGAAGCAAAGGCTAAGATAGCTAGAGAGACAGTAGTGGTGCGCGTGCGACAAAGTCACAAGAGCATCTTACAGGACATTTATAAGATCCAATGAGATGACAGTCAAAGCCACTGAGAGTATTATGCGGCCACGATTGCATCTGCGAGCTCATGCCCAGCCCAATTATTTAGAATAATTCGGTCTATGACTGTTCTGCCACAAGGCAGACTAAATGTTCGGGAACTGGACGCTGGCTGTGAGGCCTTTGCGAGCTACTTTGCAGATAAAATCCTGTCGCTCTGCCATGACCTCCCCGCAACAGTTGAGACAGTAAGTGAACCCGAGGCGCCACGATTGCATCTGCGAGCTCATGCCCAGCCCAATTATTTAGAATAATTCGGTCTATGACTGTTCTGCCACAAGGCAGACTAAATGTTCGGGAACTGGACGCTGGCTGTGAGGCCTTTGCGAGCTACTTTGCAGATAAAATCCTGTCGCTCTGCCATGACCTCCCCGCAACAGTTGAGACAGTAAGTGAACTCGAGGCTCCATGCATGTCTTCTAGTCAGATTATGAATTATTTCAGTCTGCTCAACCTGGAGGAAGTTGACAAACTGCTCTTAACTGTATGCCCTACCACGTGCTGTCTTGACCAGTGCCCATCATGGCTAATTAAAGCTGGCCATGATGGGTTTCAAGATGCCCTAAGGGAGATTATGAACAAGTCCCCCTTGGAGGGACAGTTCCCTAAGGCACTCAAGGAAGCTGTGGTTCATCCCCTCCTCAAAAAGCCATCTCTGGATCTGGCCGAATTGGCTAATTACCAGCCAGTCTCCAATCTGCCCTATTTGGGTAAAATAATTGAGAGGGCTGTGGCAATTCAGCTACAGAGCTTTTTTGATGACACTTCCATTCCAGATCCTTTCCAGTCCGATTTCTGCCCAGGCCACGGGACGGAGACGGCACTGGTCACCCTCACGGATGATTTCTGGAGGTATCTGGATCGGGGCGGATTGGCAGTGATTTTGCTGTTGGACCTGTCGGCAGCATTCAACATAGTCGACCATCAGTTACTGATCCACCACCTTGCACCACCACCTGATCCACTAGAGTCTAGGGGTCTGCCTTGCAGTGGCTGGCTTCCTTCCTTCAGGGTTGGGGACAAAGTGTGGCCCTAGAGGAGCAGCTATCCCAAAGGCACCCACTGATTTGTGGAGTCCCCCAAGGGGCGGTGCTGTCCCCAGTGTTATTTAACATCTACACGTGCCCCTTGCCCAGATTGCCTGGAGGCATGGGCTGGGATGTCACCAGTATGCGGATGACACCCAGCTCTATCTGTTGTTTGGCGGCCAGTCTGACTCTACACTGGAAGATCTGGACTGGGCGTTGCAAGCCGTGGCTGGTTGGCTCAGACTGAATCTGACGAAGACGGAGGTCCTGTGCCTGAGCCGGAGGCCTAGGTAGCAGCCACTGCCACATCAGCCTTTTACCACCTCCAGCTGATTAGGCAGTCAGTTCCCCTCCTCGAATGCAACGACTTGGCAACAGTGATCAATGTGATGGTAACCTTGAGATTGAACTACTGCAATGCTCTCTACATGGGGCTGCCTTTGACCCAAAACCCGAGATGTTAGGTTTGCCCAAACTAGGGCCAGGGCGTTTTCGGTGGCGGCTCCTACCTGGTGGAATGAGCTTCCGGAGGAGATCCAGGCCCTGCGGGACCTTATACAGTTCCGCAGGGCCTGCAAGACGGAGCTCTTCCGCCAGGCTTTTGAGTAGGAGCCGCCGCCGCCACTATTCCACCACCGTGGTACTGTTCCATCATCTACCCCTATTATGGGGGGGTATGTGTCGCCTGGCGGAAGTGGGGAGAACATCACTGCTGGAACCCTCGCTATTTAATAAAGCTGGCCGTCGATTTGGGATTACTGTCCATCTTGGGGATTTATATACAGGATAATAGAGCACCTTAAATACTGTTATGGATTTTATTGTGGATATGTAATATTGTTTTATTGTATTTTACCTATTTAATCCGGCATTAGCCGCTTGGAAGGGTGGGATATAAATCTCAAAATAAGTAAATAAATTAAATAAATAAGATACAGCTAGTGCAAAATGCTGCAGCCAGGCTTCTGATGGCCCTCCCTATGTGGGAGCACATCCAGCCCGTGCTGAAAGCACTGCACTGGCTGCTGATAGCATACCAAATTTGCTTCAAGGTGCTGGTACTTACCTTTAAAGCCCTTTATGGTCAGGGGCCCACATACCTGAGGGAACGCCTTTCCCCACACATTCCCCAGAGAGCACTGCGCTCAGGGTCACAAAATCGATTGGCCTCCCAGGTCCTAAAGATGCCAGACTGTCCACAACCAAGGCCAGGGCCTTCTCAGTGGTGGCTCCGTACTGGTGGAATGAGCTCCCAGAAGAGATCAGAGCCCTCGGGACCTTTTACAGTTCCGCAGGGCCTGCAAGATGGAGCTCTTCCACCAGGCCTTTGACTAAGGAGCCGCACCAAATAACTGAGAAGTGACAGTGCCCTGGTCCTTGGCTTACCACCAACAGCCTGTGCTGTTGCCTAAATATAGAGACCAAAGCGAGCCAACCACCAATATAGATCATCTGATTACAACACTAGCATTGGTTCCGCCTTCTGTAAGCATTGTTATAAGTACCTGATCACTTACTAGCACTTTATGATAATGTAGAGTTTTATTATTTGTTTTAAGTTTGTATATAATTTGTTACCTATATGTTTAATCTCTTTGTAAGCCGCTCTGAGCCTGCTCTGGCAGGGAGGGTGGGGTATAAATTGAATAAATAAATAAATAGTTATTCACAAACTCTTTAGTTTCTCAACAGTTTTCTGCACTGCATCCACAAGCATTTCCCCCCCTTGTCCTCTTCTTCCATCACCTCTACTCTCATTGTCTCATGTTTCAAAAGGTTAATCGTGTTTCTATACTTTGTGGAAAATGTCACCAAATCACTTTTACTCCTAGGAACAAAGTCCTTAAAGTACTTCATAACTAGACTGAAAACAATCTGTCTTCTCACTAGGACGTCATCATGTTTCCCCAAAAAAGCAGCTATGAAAATGGAAAAACACAAACTGCATTCACAAAAATCAAAGAAATACTGACTTTACTGACCATTTTTTAAAAAAACTGACAAATTACTGACCAAGATGAAAAAACTGACTTTTACTGACCATTTTCCACCCCTGTATCTGTAAGAAGCCCTCCCCCCTACATATATACATATGCACACAGAATAAAAGGGAACATAGAATAGAGTCCTGTGAAACTTCCAGAAATTGTCTCAATCATCACGTCAGACAGCCGCAAAGTTCCAAGAGTCAACATAAAAGCCATTGCAAACCAACAACTCCTGCACGTACGGATCATGTTGTCCTCTTCTTCCATCACCTCTACTTTCATTGTCTCATGTTTCCAGAGGTTAATCGTGTTTCTATACTTTGTGGAAAATGTCACCAAATCACTTTTACTCTCAGGAACAAAGTCCTTAAAGTACTTCATAACTAGACTGAAAACAATCTGTCTTCTCACTAGGAAGTCATCATGTTTTCCCAAAAAAGCAGCTATGAAAACGGAAAAACACAAACTGCATTCACAAAAATCAAAGAAATACTGACTTTACTGACCATTTTCCACCCCTGTATCTGTAAGAAGCCCTCCCCCCTACATATATACACATGCACACAGAATAAAAGGGAACACAGAATAGAGTCCTGTGAAACTTCCAGAAAGTGTCTCAATCATCACGTCAAACGGCCGCAAAGTTCCAAGAGTCAACATAAAGGCCATTGCAAACCAACAACTCCTGCACGTACAGATCATGTTATCTCATTTCATGCATGTGTACCACATCCTGGTGTCATTCAAAGTCCTTTCCATTTAATAGTACATTTGCGATGAATTGCCCTCCAAAGAAATGGCTTTTCACAAATTAATTCTTGGATGGCGTCCCAGAAGGCAATCAGCGGTTCTCCAAGACTGGAGAAAAGATGACCGGCTACAAGTACACGTTTTGGCTGTTCTCTACAGTTCCCTATGTTTACTTGGAGAACTGGAGGGGGGGAAATTGGGTTAAAAACAACCAGCTAATGTATACAACCTAGCAGTAGTTATTATAGAATAAATAGGAATTTGGACATACAGCTAAGGATGAATTCCAGGATAGCTACTACAAGGATCAATTTGTTTACAAGCTGTGGCATTCCTTCTGATACAGACCTGACTTATTACGTGGCTGTAGACAGCCGATTAGCAATTTCAACATTCCATTATTCTTTATATCAGTGAGACCTAGACTGCCGGTTGACTGAAAGAGCCTCTCCTTTGCCCACACAATGCAAAAGGCTCTCGAGAAATAAACATGAGAACTAAGTTAATTGGCAAAGGGAAGAACTTTTCATTAAAGTTGCTCGAATCCCATCAGATAAATGAAGCCCGCATTCCCTTTTTTTCATCAAAAGCATCAAAACAGATTTTCCATCTCTGCACACAGGATCAAAATAGCTTTGAACAGATTGTGACAAAACATTTTTACCATGTCGACACTTGGCTTTTCTTCAAAACCATGCAGCACCTCCCACCATAACAATAGAGACAATTAGCAGCAGCAGATATTGTCAACTTTTTTTTTGTTTGTTTCTATTTAGCAACATGAAAGTGACACCCGCTTTGGCAAAACGAGGAGGCGGGAGCTCCATGCCTCCACAGATACCCTGAAATTTCCTTGTTTCTTGACAAACCTCTAAAACAATTAAAAGATGGGTAGGTGTTTAGAGGGAAAAGTTCTACCTGGAATTCATACACTGTCTCATACGTTTCTGGGTGACATTCTTGTTGGGCACTGCTTCTACACGTGACCCCCCCAAAAATATAAATTTATAATTCAAAAGGATCAAGGGACATGGGAAAACAAAGGCCGCAATGCTGAACAGCCAACCGCTCATTAATGGATGAGGACCATATGATTTCCGCCCATGCAAAATATGTAGAGCACCTCTAATAGAGAACTGCCAAGAGGATGTACTTGTGAAACCAGGAATGTGGCCAAGGGGATGCGATTATCATATCCAAAGAGGTGCAGTTACTTCCCCATGAATTTATGGGAACTCCTGTTACATCCCTGCCAGATGGTAACCAGAACACCAAATCTCTCATTTCTGGAATGCTGCATGAAATGTCAGCAATGTAATTTGTTTAGAGGCAGACTCACTCACTCTTTGGGGGGTGGGGTATAAATATCTTGTTACTCTCAGCATTAATAGAGCAGAAGGAAGCATCTTGACAGATTTTTAGACTTGGAAGGCCAAAAATCACATACAACACAGGCCCGTTGCGACACAGGGGGTGGGGAAAAAAAGGAAAATATACACATACATAGATCAAATACCTACAACACAGGGAAGACACCCATTAAGAGATTCAACCTGCGATTACAGAACTTTAAATTGCTCACAAGATGGTATATGACTCCCACACAACTGAACAAAATCAACAGCAGTAATGACTCAACATGTTGGAAGAGATGCGGGCAGGCTGGGTCATACCTCCACTCCTGGTAGATTTGCCCGGAGATACATCAATTCTGGAACGAGGTACAGCTTTGTGTTAATGAGATCACCTCGCAAAGAATATCCTGCACACCAGAAATCATGTTGTTAAATATATGGGACGATTCCGTCAAGGTCGAAGCGAGGGTCCTTACGTCAATATTACTGGCAACGGCCAGGGTAACAATAGCCGCCGCTTGGAAATCTCCCACCGCACCAACGCTTACGGTATGGCATGACAAGCTTTGGGAACAGATTGTCATGGTCAAAATAGCAGATTTAAGCCAAAGGTCTCTGCCGTCAAATATTACACCACACGCGAAGTTCTCAAGGCTATGGGCACCAGTTATAAAATATATGACAGAGCACGAAATACTTCCCTCAAACCCCAGTTATCACAGGTGGTTGTTCCTGTAAAATGCCACAAACCCCAATCCTCAAATTAGCATATCAGAAACGTTCGGTCTCTATCACACTAAACCTCAACATGGCGCACTAAGGCTCATGAGGTCCACCAAAGTAACCACAGAGTAATGTACTAACATAGAGTTAACATAGCAAGAATAGTTAATAGCCGGGACTGTCATGTTATATTTATAAATTGCACTCTTCCAATGTTTCCAATTATTTTCTTGCTGTAATCTATATCTCCCTGTTATGGTTATGTGTTATCGAGCTATGTGCATTGTAAAACAGTATAAAAATAAAATATTTTTTAAAAAAGAGATCCATGGATAACTCAGCCACTAACAAATTGTGCAGAAAAACATTTATACAAACAAGAACGTGGCATACAAAAATGAACAGATTCACAGGACACACGTTAATGCGTATAGCGACTCTTCAAATGAGCTCGATTTGAAATGCCAGATAAAAAACATCATTACCAAACATTCCAAAGGACACACTTATTCCTATGTCACATCATGTCATGTTTTTAAAACGATTCCAATGGTTTCCAAATTAAGCATTACTATGTTAAAAGGTTCTTCATATATACAAGAAGCCATCTTTCCTGCCAAGGATTCTTGTGGAAAAGCATTTTAAATTGCTGGCTTTCACATTATATAATCTTCGTCCAACATCCTCACAATTCCCATTATGTGCATTTTAATTTTAAAAAGTATCTATTTTTAAAAAAACCTTTATACCTACATTTTAGTACAAAAATAGTTATGCATTTGACGTGACTTCCATGATCTTCCATTTCAGACTCCAGCAGACTGTACATTCTACTGGGCAAAAAGGTCAAACAGTCGTTCTTTTTAAAATCCATCCCAGTTGAAAAAGAAGTAGACAAAGTATCATGCTTGACTTTAGTGAATTATTCTAAAATGCCAATTTGAAGGCAGTATGGAAACAGTTCATATTGCAAAAGGTAAACAGAGGTAAGTATTAATGATTATGCTGTCATCCTGTACAGAAACTCTGCTATATATTGAACCCTTAAAGACTGTATAATCCTGTAGCTCTTTGTGTCTAGAAGACAAGGAACAGAGGATCCTGTATGAATAATTAAGCATTTCAGATTTCTTCCTTACAGACTGCCGTACCAGAACACAAGGGGGCGAGTGATGTTCTGTATTCTTGATGCTTGGGATGGGGGGCAACAAGGGGAGGGTTTCTACTGTTCTGGTCCCACTGGTGGACCTGATGGCCCCTGGTATTTTTGGCCACTGTGTGACAGAGTGCTGGACTGGATGGGCCATTGGCCTGACCCAACATTGGCTTCTCTTATGTTCTTAATGATCAAACCCACATACTTCTAGGCAATACAGATATATTAATAAGAACATAAGAGACGCCAATGTTGGATCAGGCCAAAGGCCCATCTAGTCCAACACTCTGTCACACAGTGGCCAAAAATACCAGGTGCCATCAGGAGGAATACACCTGTATTAGCTGGAAATCGATGGATTTTATTAATAGATTCTAACCACGGTTGGGAAACTAGGAGTGTACCTTTCCTTTTTGAAGCGAGTCATGGTATAGTGCTCTATTGACATTAACTATGGTTAGGCTAAACCAGAGTCAGCAAACTCCGTTCTGACCATCACTGCAAACTCTGGTGTGAGTTAACCATGGCTAATGCTAGCATCAAACGGACCTTAACTGCAGCCTGATTACCTCTGAAAAGGGAAGGGGTAAGTAGGGAGGAGTACATGAGTGTTTGAGATTATCCCAGTTTGCTAACCACAATTAGTAGACTGAGAACTTTGTATCTACCCCAGGACTTCAAAAACAGAACTGGAAAAATCCTAAGCACCCGGTCACTTAGAAATAGAAGTGCTGACATCCAGGGAACTCATACTGATTTTATTCCAGGCAAAACAGTCCTAGAGAGTTTGATTCTGACTCTTTAAGAAACCAAAAGGTTGCAATGCAGGAGGTTCTTCTAGACCTGATTTAAGGCCACATTCTGGCAGACGCTAACATTTCATCAAATGATGTGGCAACTGCATACTCCGAATCTCAATTTATTATTGCATCAACCTCCTTCCCCGAAATAATTCTAAAAAATGCAACATCAAAAGCAAACTCTTTTCCCTCCCAGCTACTACAAGTTGCTACGCTTCAAACTACAGTATTTAACAAACAATAATAAAAATATAGCTTTACAGAGTTTCTCTAAATAGAATTCTATGTTACTATTTCCTCTCCAGATTCTCTAGATAGGCAATAAATCTTCTTAAATTCAGCTTCACGTTGTCCAGCACACACAACTGGTCAGTGCTGTACTGTCCTTTCCCTTCTTTCCGCATCTGCAATTGAAAAGGAAGTTATAAATGTTTATTTTTAATGACATTCTTCAGTTTGCAAGTCAAGATGCTGTCTAAACCATCTGATAAACGTAATATGTTGTTGTTCAGTCGCACAGTCGAGTCCGACTCTTCGCGACCCCATGGACCAGATCCCGCCAGGCCTTCCTGTCTTCCGCAGTCCCTTAAAAAATATGCAGTCCTTTAAAATCCAAACACATATGTCACCTGACCAAGTAACAAGCTTCTCCCCTCCCCCCAACCAGGTAAATTAGAGGACCACAAGTTTAAACAGGGTGATGCTCTGCAAATACAGACTATCAATTAAAACATGATTGAATGAATCAAAACCACAAATACCAGCCCATCCTAGATAAAAGACTACCCTGGATCCCCAGTGGAACCAAAGAAGGCGATTTCCAGTAAATATTCTCTCCTAAAATGCACAAGGGGCGGCAGTGTGCTATGGGAGTGACAGTGCTGGACTTCAAGAAGGAAGGTCAGGTTTCAATCCCCACGTCCACCCAAGTTCATCTATCTCACAGTTGCTATGAGGATAAAATAAGAAATGGGGAATCCATGTACACCAGTGTTCCCTCTAAGCTGAGTTGGTGTGAGCTAGCTCACAGTTTTTTAGCCCCTGGCTCACACATTTCTGTCTCAGCTCAGGAAGGAGGGCTCCAGAGCAAACTAATTTATGCAGCAGCCAAATCACTTGCTCACAGCTTTAGTGCCAGTAGCTCACAAAGTAGAATTTTTGCTCACGAGACCATAGCTTAGAGGGAACACTGATGTACACCACTTTGACCTCCTTTGAGGATCACCGCTGGTGGCCTGCAAGCTGAACAGAAGTATGAATGCACACAAAGTACTGAATTTGAGAAGGGAGGAATATTATTCCACTGAAAAGTATTGCTAATTGGGCTTGAGGTGATGTCAGTGGTGTTGGATCTGCAACCACAAACTAGAAAACTGCACCAAAGTGGTGGAAGCGCTTGTACAAACTGGCCCTTTACTTCTCCAGTCTTTGGAGAACTTATTCCAGTAAATTAGAGCCCGCCAA
Organism: Gekko japonicus; assembly: GCF_001447785.1. Classification (NCBI taxonomy): domain Eukaryota; kingdom Metazoa; phylum Chordata; class Lepidosauria; order Squamata; family Gekkonidae; genus Gekko; species Gekko japonicus. Next base: position 610,304 of record NW_015171505.1, on the reverse strand, counting down.
CCAGATAGCAATTCTGCCACGATGGCAGACTAGATCATTCCTTGTGTTCCAGAGCGACTCGTTCCCTGGGGGTGGCAGGTACACCTTGGCAATTGTGTTTCAGACGAACCCCAAACCGCAAGAACCAGACAGCCCCAAAAGCCAGATTCTTCAGGCTCTTGTCTGAGCAAGCAAACCAATTACATTTAACGAACACACTGTGCTCCGACTAGGACGCGGCAGGCGCTAGGCTTGGATCCCCACTCCGCCATGGAATCTTTGCTGGGAGACCAGGGGCCAGTCACTCTCTCTGAGCCTAACCTACCTCACCAGGTTGTTGTGAAGATAAAATAGAGGAGAGAAGAACAATATAAGCCAGTTTGGGGTCCCCAGTGGGGAGAAAAGTGGGGGACAGATGAAGTAAATATTTTTTTTAAAAAATACTGCTTTCCCGTGGCAGAGTCACCTAAACAAGTCAAATCACTGTAATCTCTCCTAACAAGAAAACAAGGCGGAAGGAAGGAAGGAACGGGTTTCACACATGGTCGCCAGCCTCCTTGTGCGGCCTGGAGATCTCTCGGAATGACAACAGATCCTCAGAGTACAGAGATCAGATCCTTCTGGAGAAAACGGCATTTTTGGAAAGTGCACTCTGCTGTCGTACCCTGGCTGAGGTCCCTCCCTTCCCCAAAACCCGCCTTCCCGAGGCTCCACCCCCACATCTCCAGGAATTTCCCAACCCAGAGTTGGCAACCTTAGTTTCACATGATGCTGATGAAGAATCGGCAGCAGAGAGGATCAGTACGGGTCAGCAGCTGAAATGCCAAACCAGAAACAGGGACGCCTGGGTAAAAACCCCAATCGGTCCTGACGCCTGCTGGCTGAACTTGGGCCAGAAACCCGCAGCCCACCCTCCTTCACAAGGGTGTTGTGAGGAGAAAATAACGGAGGAAGGATAGAACCATATACAGTGGTCTGAACTCACTGGAGAGAAGAAGAAGAGATGGGATTTATACCCCGCCCTTCACTACTTGAAGGAGTCTCAGAGTGGCTTACGATCTCCTTTCCCTTCCCCTCCCCACAACAGTCACCCGGTGAGGTAAAAGAAGAAGAAGGGATTGGATTTATACCCCACCCTTCACTACTTGAGTGGCTTACGATCTCCTTTCCCTTCCCCTCCTCACAACAGACACCCGGTGAGCAGTGTTCCCTCTAAGCTGAGTTAGTGTGAGCTAGCTCACAGTTTTTTGGCCTCTGGCTCACACATTTTTGTCTCCGCTCAGGAAGGACGGCTCCAGAGCCAACTCATTTATGCAGTAGCCAAATCACTCGCTCACAACTTTAATGCCAGCAGCTCACGAAGTAGAATTTTTGCTCACAAGGCACCACGGCTTAGAGGGAACATTGCCGATGAGGTAGGTGGGGCTGAGAGAGCTCTTTCGGGGACTGCCCTTGAGAGAACAGCTCCGAAAGAACTTGTGACTGACCCAAGGTCACACCAGCAGCTGCATGTGGAGGTGTGGGGAATCAACCCTGGTTCTCCCAGATTAGAGTCTGCACTCCTAAACACTACACCAAACTGGAGAAAAGGTGGGACAAAAATTTAATGGATGGATAGACAGAAAGAATAGGTGCGGAAGTCTGAGGGCTACAAATATAGACAGCAATGTATGAAAAAGTCAAGGGGAAAGAGCTCTAACATCTCTCTCATCCTCATAACTGTTGCCCACCTCCACCACTCAAACATTGGGGAATTTCACATTACCCAGTTTCACCCGGTTTCAAGCCGGTAATGATCCGTTTTGAAGTGAACTGGTATAGGGCTGCCATTTCACACATGGCTTTCCCCTTCCGGTAAAAAGCTGGATCTGAAGCGGTTTGCCATTTCAGACTGCACCGCTTTTTCCCGCTTTCCCCCCGCCATTTTTCACCCGTATGGGCGATCTCCGGCTTTTTTTTTTAACGTTCGCTTTAGAGTGCTATAGCGCTATAGCAGTATAACAAAACACTCCATGCATTCCAATGGGATTGATATAATGTTATTCCGTTATAGCGCTATAGCGCTATAACGCTATAAAGCAAACTTTTTTTTTAAAGCCGGAGATCGCCCACGCGGGCGAAAAACAGCGGGAAAAAGTGCATCGGAACCGGGAGAGGAAACTGAGGAGTACTTGGAAGTGGCTGACAGGTAAAACGCGATTGTGTATGAAATGACAAATATATACCCGAAGGGAACCGGTTCTCAAACGGTTCTGTCTGAAATGACAGACCAGAAACCGTTTGGGAACCGTTCCTCTTCCGGAATATATCGCCTGTCTGAAATTCCTCATTGTTTCAGCACCCATGAGGGCTAGCAACATGTCATTCTTTAAACAAAATAAAATAAATAAAAACTGATATTTTTTTTTAAGGAAACCAAATAGGAGCATGGGATGCGATTGCCAGGAAGTGAAATTACACAATCAGTGTGGTGTAACTGTGTCAGGTACCAGATCAGTAGCGCCATGCTGTCTCCCTCCCGCCACAATACGGCATGCTTACTCGCAATCTGAAAACCGGCTGGAATTCCTTAAGTGCCGAAAGCAGTTTAATTTGCTCCGCCGCCCTCTCCGCTTCTTTCCCGTCGGCAAAGACGTCAAAAAGGGCATCCAGCGCTTCTCCCGCAACCACCAGAGAAAGGTCTTTCGTTGCAACTTCAAGGAGGAATTTCCCAATCATCTGAAACGACAAGGAAGTACATTCCCCCCCCCCCCAAAAAAAGTAAACCATTTTGGGCCACAGCATCAAGGGAGGAGGGATACCCCACCTGGTAGCATTAATGCCTTTACCTTTAGTGTTTCCACGGTGTCTTCCAGTTTCGACAGCACACTGCCAGCAATGCCCAGAATGCTGACGACGTTGACCCGAACGCCGACGTTGTCGCTCTGAATACCAGCTTCGCACAGAGTCATCAGTTGCTCAGGAGTGGTGCACTGTTTAAACACACAAACCCCACAACGAATAAAATGCTCCCTTTTGTTTAACAGAAGGAAGGTGGGGGGGAAACGCACACATTAAAGCTAAGAGATTTTTGGTTTCAGTTTTTAATGGGATTCAGTTTTAAGGGGACAACGTGTCCTACCTCTCATCTCAGACGCCCTCTCTGTTGGTGACGAGGAACAGTGCCCGAGTTAAACGTATCCTGCCTGTGTTCAGCGGCACATGGTCAAACTCCCACCACCACCTGCCGTATTCCAGCTGCTGGCATCCTTACTGACCCGGAAAACCCCATCAGGCATGCCCCAAAGCAGTTACGTTGGAGAAAGTCCAAGATGGGTAGCCGTGTTTGTCTGTCTGCAGCAGCAGAAAAGAGCAAGAGTCCAGCGGCTCCTCAAAGACTAGCAAGATTTAGTGGCAGGGGGAGGAGCTCTCGTGAGTCCATCTGAAGAAGTGGGCAGTGACTCAGGAACGGCTCCTCCCCTGCCCCAAATTGTGTTAAGCCTTTAAGGTGCTGCTGGACTCTTGCTCTTTTCTGCTCCTGGAATCACAGGAGGGGGCATAAATCCATTCCCCATTCTACATTAATACTCCAGTGTGAAAAGCCCAGCTCTAGGTCCTGTTTTTCAGTCCGTCTTTGGTGTGATGGGGTGCCAGAAGTGGGGTCCCCAGAGCCACTTGCGAGGGATGAGGTGGTAGGGATCGCCAGATCCAGGCTGGGAAACTCCTGGAGATATGAGCCTAGGGAGGACAGGGGCCTCAGTGGGGTATAATCAGGGGTCATTTCCTGCAGGAGCGCACAGGAGCGGAGCTCCGGCAGTAAAGAGCCCAGGGGGCGGGGACATGCAACAAGCCCCGCCCCCTGCTCCCAGCAGCCCTCAGTCAGAGCAAGAAGCAGCCAGGTAAACTGCAGAGGCCCCCCCACCCGGCCTGCCTTCCCTGGCCCACGCCGAGGCGCAGGGCCCGGGGAAGGCCTCCGGAGGCCCCCACTGCCTTTCCCAGCTCGCCCACCTCAGTGGATGGCCCGGGAATAGCCTATACAGCCTCCCCACCCACCTTTCCCGGCTCACCGGCCTTGGCAGATGGTCCGGGAAAGGCCTACAGAGCCCCCCCCCCGCCTTTCTCCCTCCTCTGCGAGATCTACACATCCCCCCCCCAATAGCTAGCAATCCAAAACAGTCCAGTGGAGCCTGAGCGGTGGGGGTTGCCTTCTGACACACTTCCGGTGATGTCAGGGGGGGTGGCATATGCAAATGAGTTACGCTAATGAGTTGTGCTAATGAGCTCCTGCACCTCTTTTCCTACGAAATGACCCCTGGGTACAATGCCATGGACTCCACCCTCCAAAGCATCCATTTTCTCCACAGGAACTGATCTCTGTAGTCTAGAAATGAGCTGTAATTCTAGGAGACCTCCAGGTCCCACCTGGAGGCTGGCATCCCTATACGGATGGACAGATATGGGAGGCTTCAGAGTTTTAACCAGCTGTTGAAACATCACAACAATTTACAAAAATTCTGATATAAAGCTGCTTCTCAGAGAGAACCAGAAGAGTTGTTTACTTTGGGCTTGACTGTATAATTTCTGCCATTAAAAGGTAATAGTAGACCCTCTTCTCATTCAGTCTCTCTCTACAGGTGGGGCGGGGGGGGGGAGAAAGTACTGCCCTTCTTCTCTCCGCAACCACAGCACGCAACCCCCCTTCCAGAAACCGTGCTGTTCAGACTCCAAGTTTGGAGGATTTTTGCAGTAACGCAAGCATGCCTAATTTTAGCACCACGATAACCGAGCACGTTTGAAACAAATCAGGAGACCCATCTCACCTGAGATATATTATTGGATGCCATCATTTGCAAGAGAGCCCGCAAAGCGCTGGTGACGGCTTCCAGAAATTCCGTTTGCTTCGAAAACTCTGCCCCCAAAAAAGTAAAAAGCCACATGAGCCTCAAAACAAAAACCACAACGCAAAAGGCACAATGTCCAGGGAAGCAGGCGAACTGTACCGGGAGCCAGGGATTCTAAACCCCCCATCTCCTTCATTATATCTATATCTATGGCTGTGGTCACACGGAGCATTAGCCACGCTACAGAGACAGAAGATAGGCAGATTTTCCGGGCGCGACCACAGCGCCACATCTGGGAAGCGTAGAGCTCCCGTGGCGAACCCGAGGCTTCCCGCCGAAGATGCGGGGTAAAAAACTAGTACCTCCGAGGTACTAGTTTCCGGAAACAGCAGGGCAAGGGCGGGTGCCTGATCGCGTTTCCAGTGGTAGGTCGTGGCATCCGGCGCCCGCCCATGTCCTGTTGCTAAAAGGTGTTTTTTTCCACAAGTCTCCACGGGATGCGCACAAGCACCCAACAGCGTTTAAAAACCAAACAACACAGCCCCCTCCTCTTTTCTGTACTCCCCCCTACTCCTGGCTCGGCCTGCTCGAGAGGAACTCTCTGCACCGGGCGGCAGAGGGGGAGGTGCAGGGGGGGCGTGGCGGGAGGGTGGCCCGGCTGAAGCTCCTCCTGGAGGGGACCAGACTGAGGACACAGTTTGCATTCCTCTGCAGCCCTGGAAGGGGTTAATCCCATGGAGCCTTTTGCTAGGGAGGCCGCTTCTTTGCCACGCCGCAGGATTGTCCTGTGATCGGCACCCCCCCCCATCACGGGACCTCGACGGGACATCTGATCGCGCAGCCGCGCGTTATTTTGCTCCAGGGCAAACAGCCACGCTTCCCCCCACATTTTCCTGCCCGTGTGACCAGGGCCAAAATATATTTTATTTTTATTTTTTTTGCAAAGATACACAATTTGTAAGTATGTGGAAGGGCATATTTCAAAGGTGTACATTTCAATGCCCGCTCTCAGGGCACTCTCTTCCGCCAACCACAGACCACCCAAAACCACCACCCCGGCTGCCTACAGTGATCGTTTTCAACCTTTTGTATCCTACATCCCACCAATCACTCTATTTAAAAAAAACACTCACTTTCCCCGTATTTACAGACATTCTGTTGTTGTATTTACCATGTATGGTAAACTTTAAGGACATAAGCCAGGGGTCCTCAACAGGGTGCCCACGGGCAGCACGATGCCCGCCAAGTGCTTTTAGAAAGTGGGCGGGGCTAGGTGGGGTTTTTTGCCCAGCACAGCTTCTCAGTGGCTGTGCAGATGAAAAGGCATTAAAGCATCCTGTTAAACCGAGCTTCTACCTGAAATGTTGAAGAGTTACTGTTAAGAGTTATACGTAACCTCAACTGACATTTTGTGGTTGGCTCTGCCTCCTGCAGCAGCCATTTTGTGAATGGCTCCACCCACATCACCTTCTGCAGCTTCACCCACCGTGGATTATCCCTCTGTGACCTTTGGGCTGCTAATAGTAACTTTGGACATTTGGTGTTTCTTCTAGACCCCCATTTCCTCTGCTCACCAGCAAATTTCTTTGACATTTGGCGGCTCCAAGCATGGACGGCTTCAAAAGGGAATTAGATAAGCATATGGAGCAGAGGTCCATCAGTGGCTATTAGCCACAAGGTAAAGATAGGGACTCTGGGGCAAGTGATGCTCTGTCTTCTTGGTGCTTGGGGGGTCAACAGTGGGAGGGCTTCTAATGTCCTGGCCCCAGAGATCATTTCGGGGGGGGAATGCGGGGCATCGCAGTTCCCCCGGATGAGGTACAGGGGGCGGGGCACATGATGAAGCCCCGCACCCTGCTTCCGGCCACCCCGCTTCTGGCCCTCATTCAGCCAAGAGGAGGCAGGATAAGAGGGAGGGTAAGTTGCTTCCTCCCTGCCTCTCCCCACCCCTGCCTGCCTGGGGCCAGGGAGGGCCTTCGCGGGGCTTCCTTGCACTCCCGCCGGCCGGGACCGTTGGGGGCGGGGGGTGTGGCCTTATGACACACTTCCGGTGATGTCAGGGGGTGTGGCCTTATGACACACTTCCGGTGATGTCAGGGGGTGTGGCATATGCTAATGAGTTATGCTAATGAGTTCCCCTAGCTCTTTTTCTATGAAACGACCCCTGCCTGGCCCCACTGGTGGACCTCCTGATGGCACTGGTATTTCTGGCCACTGTGTGACACAGAGTATTGGACTGGATGGGCCTTTGGCCTGATCCAACATTGGCGTCTCTTATGTTCTTATGACATGACTTTCCTGATGGTCCCACCTGCCAGGAACAATCCATCTGTGACCTTCCGGCAGGAAGCTGCCTTTGACTATTGGTCCATCATCAGTACTGTCTACCCAGATGGGCAGCAGCTCTCCAGGGTCTCAGGCAGAGGACTCTTATATCAACTGTCAGAGCCTTTCAACTGGCGATGCTGGGGAATGAACCTGTGTGTGCGTGCATGTGCATGCACATGTATGCACCTGGAAGTCATGGCGACCTCTGGTGAGTCATGGAATTCACTGCCACAGGAGGTGGCAGCAGCTACAAGCGTGGACGGCTTGAAGAGGGAACTGGATAAACATATGGAGCAGAGGTCCATCAGTGGTTATTAGCCACAAGGTATAGATAGGGACTCTCAGTCTGGGGCAAGGGATGCTCTGTATTCTATGTGCTTCGGGGGGGCAACAGTGGGAGGGCTTCTAGTGTCCTGGCCAGCAGTTTCTGACAGAGCTCTCTCAGCTCCATCTACCTCACAGGGTGTCTGTTGTGGGGAGGGGAAGGGAAGGGAAAGGAAAGGAGTTTGTAAGCCACTCTGAGACTCCTTTGGGTAGTGAAGGGCGGGGTATAAGTCCAATCTCTTCTTCTTCTGATGGCACCTGGTATTTTTGGCCACTGTGTGACAGAGTGTTGGGAAAGGATGGGCCATTGGCCTGATCCAACATTGGCTTCTCTTATGTTCTTATGTGACTGACTCCTACTGGGGGCCTGGAGGATACTCAGAGAGGTAGCTGAGTAAAACCTGCCCCCTCCTCTCGACTGCTGGTACTCCTTGGAGGTCTCCCATCCAAGTACTAACCAGGGCTGACCCTGCTTAGCTTCCGAGATCTGATGAGATCGAGTTTGCCTGGGCTATCCAGGTCAAGGCCCGAGACCACAGTTCTGACCATCACACTCCCCTAAGAAAGTGTGCATGCATACGCACCCTTGCTCAATATATCATAAGGACCAGGGATTTTTTTGTAGAAAAAGCCCAGCAAAAACTCCTTAGCATAATAAGCCATACCCAACAGCAAAAACTCATTAGCATATTAGGCCACACCCCCATGTTACCAGAAGTGTGGTCATCCAGCCACACCCACCTTTTGCTTCTTATTCTCTTTACCCTGTTTGTTGTCAAAACCCAGGGCTTTTTTGTAGCAGGAACTCCTTTGCATGTTAGGCCACACACCCCTAATGTAGCCAATCCTAATGAGTTCCTGCTGTTGGGTGTGGCCTGTTATGCTAATGAGCTCCTGTTGGGCGTGGCCAACTCGGGAGCCAGCCGGAACTCCGTTCCTGCCCAAAAGGACCAAACAGTCCAAGTTTTCAGGAGCTGATCTGAACAGCAGAGGAACATGCAGCCAACAGCTGCAGAAGACAAAGGGAAGAACCGGAGACTCGGCAAACCAGATTTAGCAGGCACTGAGGCCTCGCACGCACCTGGCTGGGAGAAAATCAGCTGAGACAGGTGCTGCGCCAGTGACTGGAGGACCGAAGCGCCGCCGAGACAATCCACATCCGACACCAACAAGATGCTGTGGAGGCAGGTCAGAGCCCTGTATTGCACCATGTTCAGCCTGGAATAAATCGAGATATCAGATTAGTGCCACGGCTAACAAAAAGGGCCATACAAATGGGGGGGGGGGAGGAAAAAGAGCAGATATAGGATATCTAGCAAAGCCCCCCCCCGACCACAGGGCAGAATTAACAGCACAGACTGCACTGCAAACACACACAAGACATGCAGGCCGCTCAACAGCCAGTCAGCAAGAAACCTGATCTAGACATCACTCGATCCCCGACCACCTCCACCCCCCGCCGGCCTTTTTATTTAAAACATCTACATGCCGCCTTTCTGCCCAGAGAGAGCTTTCAAGGCAGAGGCTGAACACACTTTAGATATATGTAAAGGAAGAAGAAGAAGAGAAGAGATTGGATTTATACCCCGCCCTTCACTACCCAAAGGAGCCTCAGGGCAGTTTACAATCCCTTCCCCCTTCCCCTCCCCACAACAGACACCCTGTGAGGTAGGTGGGGCTGAGAGAGCTCTCTCGAGAACTGCCCCTGAGAGAACAGCACTGAGAGAACTTGTGACTGACCCAAGGTCACACCAACAGCCGCATGTGGAGGAGTGGGGAATCAAACCGGGTTCTCGCAGATTAGAGTCCACACTCCTAACCACTACACCAAACAACAGATTATAGCAGACAATAAAGAGGTTCAATAAAGGAATGCCAAAGGAAATGGAAAAGTCTTCACCTGTTGGCGGAAGACAATAATAAAGGGGGGGAGGGAGACGAATCTCTCCAGGGGATGGAATTGCACAGTTCTGATGCCACGACCAAGAAGGCCCTGTCTTGAGTTGCCCCCCACCTAGCCTCCGAGGCCAGGGACTTCCAGAGCAGGGCCCACGAAGAGGACTACAACAGTTGGATAAGTTCACAAGGATGGGAGTGAGTAGAAGGGAAAGCTCCAAGGCTCTTTTTGTAGCAGGAACTCCTTTGCATATTAGGCGACACACCCCTAATGTAGCCAATCCTCCAAGAGCTTACAGTAGCCCCTGTAAGAAGAGCTCTGTAAGCTCTCGGAGGGTTGGCTACTTTGGGGGGGGGGGGTGTCACCTAATATGCAAAGGAGTTCCTGCTACAAAAAGAGCCCTGGGCGACACACCCCTAATGTAGCCAATCCTCCAAGAGCTTACAGTAGCCCCTGTAAGAAGAGCTCTGTAAGCTCTTGGAGGATTGGCTACATTAGGGGTGTGTCGCCTAATATGCAAAGGAGTTCCTAATCCCTATCTCCTCCATAAAGTCAGTGCAATCCTCTGCAGAGTTACTCCACTGTATTAGAACCTAAATCTATGAGAGAATGTCAGGACTGCATTGCTGGTTCGGACAAAAAAAAATCCATCCAGTCCAATGTTTTCACACACCCAAGCAGGCAGCCAGATAGATACTTCCCAAAGCTCCAAGAAAGAGACGGTGGGTGGGGTGGGTGTTCAGTCTTAAATCAAATTACACGCATCACGAAAGGGAACAGCTCCTACTTTTTAATAAGCGGCTTCCAAGCCGGACTGCGTGCACAGATGTCGACAGCAGCGCTGTTGGGGAAAGCTGTTTTTCCGAGTATCTAGGAAAGAAGAAGAGAGCTGTTAGGCTTTATCATGAAGTCAATGGAGAGAACTATTTTCAGGGATGCGCGTATCCTGCAATTCTGCAAGGGCCCCGAAAACACAGAGGGGGGTCAGATCCAGCCAACTGTTTCATTCCATCTCTCCCGAATTTTACTCCTAACCAGGGCTTTTTTTGTAGAAAAAGCCCAGCAGGAACTCATTAGCATAATAGGCCAAACCCAACAGGAGAAACGCATTAGCATATTAGGCCACACCCCTGACAGAGCAGCTCATTAGCCTATTAGGCCACACACCCCCACATTACCAGACGTGTGGTCATCCAGCCACACCCACCTTTTGCTCCTTATTCTGTTTACCCTGTTTGTTGTCAAAACCCAGGGCTTTTTTGTAGCAGGAACCCTTTGCATGTTAGGCCACACCCCTAATGTAGCCAATCCTAATGAGTTCCTGCTGTTGGGTGTGGCCTATTATGCTAATGAGTTCCTGCTGGGCGTGGCCAACTCGGGAGCCAGCCGGAACTCCATTCCTGTGCGTTCCTGCCCCAAAATAGCCCTGCTCCTAACTATATCGCTTGCCCCACATCAGGTTTCACAATCCTCAACATAGCCTTTCGGGGACAGTGTCAAAGGAGAACTACCACCACCCACATTTCCACCAGTGGAAAAGCTGGTTAGAGTCAACCCAGAACATGGCATTTGAATGCCAATTACAGACTCCCCCAAACCTCAATCCCCAATTTTTAAAGAGCATGTTTTCTACCACTTATAACTGAACTAATACATCTGAAAGTATGTGGGACAACCCCTGATGAAGGTTACATAAAATTTCTCTGAACGGCAGCATCCAGAGAGACCTTGCTGCATATGTCAGTGTCTGCTAACAAAATATGGAATTTAGATGCAGGACATAAATGGTTCTATGATACACCAGTTTGGTGTAGTGGTTAAGTGCATGGACTCTAATCTGGGAGAACTGGGTTTGATTCCCCACTCCTCCACTTGCACTTGGCTGGACGACCTTGGGCAAGCCGTAGTTCTGATAAGAGCTGTTCTTGAAAAAAGAGCAGTTTCTGTCAGAGCTCTCTCAGCTCCACCTACCTCACAGGGTGCCTGTTGTGGGGAAGGGAAGGGAAAGGAGTTTGTAAGCCGCTCTGAGACACCTTTGGGTAGTGAAGGGTGGGGTATAAATCTAATCTCTTCTTCTTCTTCATAGTCTAAATAATAAAGCTGATGGATTATACATTTTATCCATAACAAGATAACTGGGATCCAAAGAATATAACTTGCCGGATTAGGATGTTGGGTCACCTAGTCTAGGAACCTGTTTCCCACAACACGTCCAATTCAATATTCTGGAAGAAGGGGCTCAGAGGCCAAAACCCTCACCCCCCCCCCCAAGCAGCTGGCCCTGGCAGCTGGTATCCAGAGGTACACTGCATCTGGACAGGGAGGTTCCATTTAGCTACCACAGGTAAAAGCCATTAATAGACCACTCTTCCCTCAATTTGCCTCATCCCCTTTTAAAGCCATCTAAACAAGTGGCCATCAAGAAATCCTGCGGCAGTGAGTTCCGCAAGTTAAAGGGCTACTTTGGACAGGGTTTGTGTGCCCCACCCGGTATACTTTGTTTTTCTTTTTAAAAAAATAAGAAGAAAATGCTCATATATATCACAAAAGTGGTTTTCTATGGACAGCGAGGTCAGCGTGGTTGCAGAAACTAATCCAAAGCTTCACGGAGTGCAAAGAAGCAGTCATGTGATTATTTGAACTCTGTCATGTGACTTAGGCCCAGATGAACTAGGAAGGACAGGACTCTGGAGGGGTCTACCTTCTTTGGAACCAGGTGGTTCATGAGAGCCGTATGGACCTCAGCAGAAAGGCAAAGAGGTGACATCAACTTCCCGCCTTCCTCGTAGGAATTTTCTAAGAAGGCATCGCTTTCGTCACTACTGGACAGCTCTTCCCACTCATCATCGGAAGGCTCTGCAAATACATAGAAGAAAACACCAGATTTGTTCATCAAGCCAGGCCCAACTCCAAAGTGCAACACAGAATCCCCATTTTCCTCTTTCTCTATTTCTCTGGAATATTTCTCTTAATGCCTTCCCTACATGGTAGCTCACACAGGTGAGACACAGTTTGTCATAAGGTATTTTCCAGGGATTCCACCCTGTTTCTTCACTATTGTTCTAGTACCACACTAGAAGAATGCAGCGTTCCCTCTAAGCAGAGTTAGTGTGAGATAGACTCACAGTTTTTTAGCCTCCGGCTCACATGTTTCTGTCAGGCTCAGGAAGGATTCCTCCAGAGCAAACTAATGTATGCAGTAGTCAAATTGCTTGCTCACAACTTTAATGCCAGAGGGAGCATAGGAAGAATGCCTCCGCAGAGGGTCCGTCTGGATGGTCTCAGGATGCATGAGTGCCGGTAGCCAGATACCAGGGTACTTTCCAGGGAGCTGTTGGTCAAATGCAGTTTCCCAGCAAGGAAAGCTACCATTCCCTTCCTTCTGTAACAAGCTGCAATCACGAACACACTTATATATGAGTGAAAGGGGGAGGTGTTAGCCGGCGAACGGAATGTCCAGCTCGTAAGATCGGAAGCCTAGAAAGATCTCTTCGGCATCAAGAAGCCTCTAATGGGCCATTCTGGCCAGGCGGTGGCAGTGCAGCGTTGCGACTCGAATAAGACCTGGAGAAAGCTGACGTCATCAAGCCAAGCCGAGTGAAAAATGCTGTCTGGAACATGTCTAGTCTACAGCTGAACAAAAATCCCCGTCGGCTGCGAACGTGTGCGATTTAAAGATTTATATATGTTGTCCTCCCTTACCCCCATGAATCATTGTTAGTCCCTTGTGAAATGAGTAACTGTAAATCGCTCAGAGCCAGCAGCTCTGCAGGACTGAGCGATTAATAAATTGAAAGATGATGATGATTATTTATTTTAAAGGAAAGATCACTTAAGTAAGATGGCTACATCACGTACCTTCATTGCAGCACATATTCACAATGATTTCCAGAGCCGTCTGTTGAGCCAGGAGTAAAGCAGTTACCTGTTTCAGCTCCTGCTTACTGCTCTGCAAAGCAAAGAGGAAGGTCTGGTTGTTAAGAGAATCTCTGGTGGGCATTTAGAACTGGGGGTCAGGAGACTCAGGGCGAACCTCACACTTCCCCCGTCGCCTTCCCGAGACCCCCTTCGGGGAGGGCACACCTCAAAGCAATAGGGAGTCAGGTTGCCTGAAATCAAGAGGGTATTCTATTCGGATTTAGGCTTCACCTCAGAAACATTACCGGCAATGAATGGTTTGAGTTCAGTAGCACACCAGAGGACCAACAAGATTTTGGGAAAGTCAAACCACCCTGCATCAGGTACACGGAGCTTTGAATCTGGAAAGCTTACACCCTGAAAAACCTCACTGGTCTCTAAGGTAGTAGAAGACTCGAATCGAGCCGTGGCTCAGTGGTAGAACACCTGCTTGGCATGCAGAAGGTCCCAGGCTCAATCCCTGGCCTCTCCAGGACTAGGTAGCCGGTTATGTGAAGGACCCCAGCTTGAGACACAAGAGAGCTGCTGCCAGTCTGAGTAGACAATACTGACCTTGATAGACCAAGGGTCAGATTCAGTAGAAGGCAGCTTCATGTGTGTCCTGAGGACCAACATGGTCACTCCCTGAAATCACCAGCAATGTTTCTCCCCACCTCCCTATTAGTCATACTGAACACAAGTGAAAACATGAAGATGCCTTATACACTGAACCAGGCTGTTGGTCCAATACGGTCAGTATTGTCTGCTGAGATGGGCATCAGCTCTCCAGTGTCTCAGGCAGAGGTCTTTCACATCACCAACCACCTGATGCTTTTAGAGAGCCAGTTTGATTCCCCACTCCTCCACTCTCACCTGCTGAAGTGACCTTGGGTCAGTCACAAGCTCTGGCACAGCTGTCCTTGAAAAAGAGCAGTTTGTGTCAGAGTTCTCTCAGCCCCACCCACCTCACAGGGTGTCTGTTGTGGGGAGGGGAAGGGAAAGGAGTTTGTAAGCCGCTCTGAGACTCCTTTGGGTAGTGAAGGGCAGGGTATACATCCAATCTCTTCTTCTTCTTTTACCTCACAGGGTGTCTTTTGTGGGGAGGGGAAGGGGAAGGAGTTTGTAAGCCGCTCTGAGACTCCAAGTGAAGGGCAGGGTATAAATCCAATCTCTTCTTCTTCTTCTAGATGGAGACACTGGGAATTGAACCTGGGACCTTCTGCAGGCCATACAGATGCTTGCTACTGAGCCACAGCCCTTTATTATTGTTAATAGCTGTACAAATGGAGTTATACATATGGGGGGGGAGTGGACGCGAGCACACTGGCTCACCTCTGACCACGCGAGTTCATCTCACATAGCCTCAACATCTACACGTGCACAGGCTGTAAGCAGTGTCCCCTCTAAGCCGAGTTAGTGTGAGCTAGCTCACAGGTTTTTTTTAGCCTCCGGCTCACACATTTTTGTCTTAGCTCAGGGAGGATGGCTCCAGAGCAAACTAATTTAGGCCAGCAGCCAAATCGCTCGCTCACAACTTTAGTGCCAGTAGCTGACAAAGTAGAATTTTTGCTCACGATGAGACTCCACAGCTTCGAGGGAGCATTGGCTGTAAGCATGTTATCAGCAACCTTCAAATAGTAGTGTTTGTGATTTGGGGATGGGACATACATTCCGATGGCGCGCAGGCATTATGTGTCCATGCAAGGCAAATGGGCATCAGCAGTGCCAGCGTATTCATTTCCACTCTGCCTCTATTGCACACGTGCACCGAAAGCGAGAACAGTCCCGGGGAATATACTGTGCAAAAACATTGAAGGAGGGTCGTGAGGCAGAGCAACACGAGCAAACTGGTGTCGGCTGGGTCGCCAGCCTCCCAGGGACACCTGGAAGATCTCCCACAATTACAACTGGTCTCCAGACAACCAAAATCAGTTCCCCGGGAGAAAATGGTTGCTTTGGAGGATGGACTCTAAGCAGGGGTCTTTTAGTAGAAAAAGAGCTGCAGGAGCTCATTAGCATATGGTATGCTAATGAGTTACTGGGCTATTAGCATATGCCACGCCCCCTGACATCACCAGAAGTGATGGCAGACGGGGAAGCGCGGGGGGGGGCATCTTCAAAAGCCTCCCCTCCCCTCCCCTTCCCTTCCCCCCCTAGGGGGGGGGGAAGAGAGAAGGGGTTTAAACTTTAAACCCCTTCTCACTACAGTTGGGCCATAGGAGGAAAGAAGGAAGGAAAAAGAGGGAGAGTAGAGAGAAGGAAGGAAAGAGGGAAAGAAACAGAAGAAAAGAAGGAGGGAAAGAAAGAGAGAAGGGAAGAAGGAGGGAAACAGGGAAAGGAGGACAAAAGAGAAGAGAAGAAGGCAGGAAAGAGGGAAAGGAGAGAAGGAAAGGAGGAAAAGAGAGGAAGGAAGAGAAGGGAAGGGAAGGGAAAGACCCGGCCTCCCCGAGCCGCAGCGCTCTCACACGGCCTCGGGGACCCAGGGGCGGGGCTCTCCCGGCCTCCCCGGGCTGCAGCGCTCCTGCATGACCTCGGGGCTTTCCGGAGCCGCAGCGCTTTTGCACAGGCTCAGAGGACCCGGGGGCGGGGCTTGCCACCATGCAAGCTGCCGGAGCAGTGCTCCGGCCCCAAAAGACCGCTGACTCTAAGGCATTATACCCTACTGAGGTTCCTCACCTCCCCAAACTCTGCCCTCCTGAGACTCCACCCCCCAAATCTTCAGGTATTTCCCCACCCAGAGTTGGCAACCCTAGATGTGGGAGAAGAGTTGGGCAAGAGGATAGAGTTGGGGCGATCAGGCGCGGACAGGGAAAAGTCGGGGACTCTCCGTCCCTGCCCGCTACATTAGACCTGAAGGGCTTCTGAGTTCCTCCATGAGATTGTGAAGCCAAAAGATAACCGGATCCTCTTCTGAACCACCGTGGAAACCACAATCCTCTGCTTCTCTTACCCCTAGCATAATTGCCAGTATCACCTAGAGCCTTGTCAACTAGGCCACACTCACTGGAAGCAGATCTGAAACGTCGGTTTTCCCTTTAGTGGGTTTTTTGGGCGTTTCTTCCATCTCTTCATCCTCATTTACTGCCAAGCTGCTCCCGTTCTCCTCCGTTCCCAGATCCTCCACAGTTTTCAACCGTTCCGTTTCCTCTTCCTTCATCCGAATGACCACCTCACCGGCGTCCACTGCTAAGCATTCCGAGAGGGTCTTCAGGATAGCATTCACGGTGCTTGCTTGGCTCCCAGAGGGCAGGGTGCTCTTTATATTCCAAAGTACTCCTGAAGAAGGGAATAAAATGTTAGCACTTTATTAAGTTGTATAGTTATGGTTTTAAATTTAGGCTTGATTGGGTTTTTATTATTTATTGTACTGTATTATATTGCTGCAAGCCGCCCTGAGCCGACCTTGCTGGGAGGGCGGGGTAAAAATCTAATCTCCCTTATATATAAAAGCCGAATGGTGGTGGCACTTCTCTAGAACATTCCACATGCTCCGGAATTGGTTGGCGCCCTGGTGTGTCACTCAGAAACTGTCCCTATCCACTGGTTGCATTGCTCGAGTCTCGCCTCCAACATTCTAAACAGTTTGCTGTTCCTCTCCCCCCCATAGCCAGTCAGAACACAGAGGTTATTTGCATATGAAGCCTCATTGGCCTTTGCCTCGGAACACAGAGGTCGTTTGCATATGCAACTTGATTGGCTTTTGCTTCTAACATTCTAAACAGTTTGCTGTTCTGAGGTAAAATGTGTCCAATCTCCAGGTGAGGGCTGGAGATCACTCAGAATTACAACTGCTTTCCAGATTTTTTTTTTCAATAAAATAAAAATTCCTATAAACCTTTAATTACTTAAAAATTATAATTCAGTGTTTTTACTTTTTTTTTTTATAAACATGGCATCTAGGTTCCAGCACCTGATATTAATTCCTTTAATCTTAAACATATCAAAATATTCCCTTAAAACAACATCCCAATTAGGTACTCAATAAAAGTAAAACATCAGGTTTCCTTCACCTTTTTAAATTTTAAACTTTAGTCACCAAAAAAATAAGAGAAAGTTATATCTTGGAAAATGGCCATATAATAAATTGTAGCTTCTTTCCAGACGGCAGAGATCAGTTCCCCTGGAGAAAATGGTGGGCTCTGTATCCTTATATGCTGCTGAGGTGGCCCCCGTATGACAGCCAATGTGACGTAGCAGTCAGGGCTTCAGAGCACGGGAGAGGCTGCAGGTGTGTGGGGGGTGGAAAGCTGAAGAGTGAGGGGGAAATAAAGGTAGGTTGATGATTGGCTGGGAAGGAGATAGCGTTGCCAACTCCAGGTGGGAAATTCCTGGAGATGTGAGGGATGGAGCCTGAAGAGGGCGAGGTTTCAGGAGGCGTGGGACCTCGGACAGGTACAAAGCCATAGACTCCACCCTCCAAACCAACCATTCCCTTCTGGGGAACCATCGTTGCCAATCTCCAGGTGAAAACTGGAGATCACTCAAAATTACAACTGTTCTTTAGGTAGCAGAGATCAGTTCCTCTGGAGAAAATGGTCGACTCAGTGTCATTATACCCTGCTGAGATCGCCATAGAAAATTGGCACTGAGTGTCCAAGGCCGGGGCACCCGCCCAAAGCCTCTTTCTAGAGGCCATTGTATTTATTTCCACAATAAGAGGTTGAGGTAAATACAGGCCAGCAACCCTGAGTTACCGTGGTGCTCAAATTGTGCAAAGGAAGAACAGTGTAACAAAACTGAAGCTATAGCAATCTGCTGGATTCAGACATGGCACGTTCTTTTCATTAGGTGCACAAGTATAACTTACACTAGATCTACCCATGCAGTAGGACCACGTAGTACATTTTTTATGGACAGCACCAGACAGCTCTTAGAAAAATGGACTTCAACCCTTCTAAACGCAGGACTTATTGAACTGCAAGCATGCGACAGGAAGCCACGCGATGTCAGAGCCCCGTGACAGGCAGACGACGAGCCAGAAGACCGAGGGCCTACTGGGTTGCAAGCATGTGACAGGAAGTTATGTGATGTCAGGGGCCAGTGACAGGAAGTCAAGGAGCCAAAACTATAACCTCACCCATACCGACCAAGAAAGTCAGGGACAAAAAACAAACAAACCAAAAGGGCCCCTTTCAGACAGCCTTTGTAATCCGTTTTGGTAGCCAGTTGCTAATGGATTGTTTTGTGTCATTTCGGACACAGCCGTTTTAGCAACTGGCTGCTAGCAGATTTTAATTTACCTTTTCATACAAAGCAGCTTGTGTCGGGTTAGCAAAGCGAGGCTGAGCCATTCTTGGTGCCAAGCAGTGTTCCCCCTAAGCTGAGTTAATGTGAGCTAGCTCACAGTTTTTTTAGGCGCGGCTCACACATTTCTGCCTTAGCTCAGGAAGGAGGGCTTCAGAGCAAACTAATTTATGCAGCAGCCAAATTGCTCGCTCACAGCTTTAATGCCAGTAGGTCACAGTGTTCCCTCTAAGCTGAGTTAGTGTGAGCTAGCTCAGAGTTTTTTAGCCTCTGGCTCACACATTTTAGTCTTCACTCAGGAAGGATGGCTCCAGAGCAAACCGATTTATGCAGCAGCCAAATTGCTCACTCACAACTCTAATGCCGACAGCTCACAAAGTAGAATTTTTGCTCACCAGACTCCACAGCTTAGAGGGAGCATTGGCCACAAAGTAGAAGGATGGCTCAGGAAGGAGGGCTCCAGAGCAAACCGATTTATGCAGCAGCCAAATTGCTCGCTCACAACTCTAATGCCAGTAGCTCACAAAGTAGAATTTTTGCTCACCAGACTCCACAGCTTAGAGGGAGCATTTGTCACAAAGTAGAAGGATGGCTCAGGAAGGAGGGCTCCAGAGCAAACCGATTTATGCAGCAGCCAAATTGCTCACTCACAACTTTAATGCCAGTAGGTCACAAAGTAGAATATTTGCTCACAAGAAGAGAAGAGAAGAGATTGGATTTATACCCCGCCCTTCACTACCTAAAGGCGTCTCAGAGCGGCTTACAAACTCCTTTCCCTTCCCCTCCCCACAACAGACACCCTGTGAGCAGTGTTCCCTCTAAGATGAGTTAGTGTCAGCTAGCTCACAGTTTTTTAGCCTCTATCTCACACATTTTTGTCTTAGCTCAGGGAGGATAGCTTCAGAGCAAACTAATTTATGCAGCAACCAAATCACTCGCTCACAACTTTAATGCCAGTGGCTCACAAAGTAGAATTTTTGCTCACAAGACTCCACAGCTTAGAGGGAACATTGCCTATGAGGTAGGTGGGGCTGAGAGAACTCTTGACAGAAACTGCTCTTTTTTCAAGAACAGCTGTGCCAGAGTTATGGCTTGCCCAAGGTCATCCAGCAGCTGCAAGTGGAGGAGTGGGGAATCAAACCCAGTTCTCCCAGATTAGAGTCCGTGCACTTAACCACTACACCAAACTGGTGCCTCAGGAGGTCCATCAGTGGGGCCAGGACACTAGAAGCCCTCCCACTGTTGCCCCCCCCCAAGCAGCACCATTGAGATGCCTTGGCACAAGACTCCACAGCTTAGAGGGAACACTGGTGCCAAGGCATCTCAATGGTGCCGCTGTAGCACTGAAATGCCATATCAGTCTAGCACGACAACACTCAGAACGTTTTTAAAAAAAAAAACGGTTCGAGGACGATCGCGTGGCGAAGAAGGGCATCTAGTCCAGCGTCCTCTCTCACACACTGGCTGACCAGTTCATCAGAAGATGGAGGGGTTCACACTCCTATTGTGAGAACAAACACCCCTCCTCCCAGTTTGTAGCTCTCATAATTTTTCCCCCTTTTTGAATGGAACAGCAAGAATCGTTTTTTTAAAAAAACTTTAAAAGTAAAAAAAAATTAAAAGCCAACAAAGCCTCCCTTAACAGATAGGAATACAGCATTCAGACCATTTAGCTCATACTTCAAGGAGCCGCATTATACACATAACTGCATCACTGGGATGCAACAATGGTCTTCTGGAACCCAGAGAATAGTTACAAGAATGGGCACAGTAATAAGACCAATGAAAAAAGGGGAAAGAACTGTGACAATTTAGCGCTTAGTAATATATTCATAAGTCATAATATACAATAACAGAAAATAAGTAATATATATAGTGAATGTAGACGGTGGTCTCCGGAATGGTGTGCCGTTTCAACAATGATCTTCCTCTGAACAAGGGTGTGTACAAAAACTGTCTTTCAACAATTCATTTCTTGGTGACGTATTGGGCATTCAGCAATTATAGCCCATTGAAGAACATAGCTGTAAGCTCATGATGAAGTGAATCAACAGTATATTTCCAATACGTCACCAAGAAATGAATTGTTGAAAGACAGTTTTTGTACACACCCTTGTTCAGAAGAAGATCATTGTCGAAACGGCACACCCTTCCGGAGACCACCGTCTACATTCACTATATATATTACTTATTTTCTGTTATTGTATATTATAATTTATGAATATATTACTAAGCGCCAAATTGGCACAGTTCTCTTTCCCCTTTCTTCTGGAACCCAGACCAATAACGATTCAATCGACCCTCGCTGTCGCCCAGCTAAAAACAGCTACCTGCCACCAGCGTCCGTAGAAGAACGTGCTCCATGGTTTTGTCCGACGACACCATGACCGTTTCCAGCACTTGGTGTGTGGACGCATCGAAGGACGAAAGCAGATCCGGGTTATCTTCCGTTACGGCCTGCAAGCAAGATGCTGTGGAGGCAAAGAAACGTGGGTCAACGTCCCGCTTAGGCTCATCGGGCCCTTTCTTCGACCCGCTGACCCAACTCCCTCGCCAGATTGCACAGCTGCGACTTTAAATTTCTACGCGGTTTTAATCCCGTGGCTTCTGCAGGGCCGTCCTCTTCCTGCCACTTACCCACTGCGATAGCCAGGTCCACGTTGGTGTGAAATCTCTTTAAAAACTGGAGCACCAGCGCCAAGCACCCTTCTCTGTTGAATATGGAGACGGCCGT
Source organism: Gekko japonicus (assembly GCF_001447785.1). Classification (NCBI taxonomy): domain Eukaryota; kingdom Metazoa; phylum Chordata; class Lepidosauria; order Squamata; family Gekkonidae; genus Gekko; species Gekko japonicus. The sequence goes on along the minus strand of NW_015171505.1, from coordinate 589,081 downwards.
GCTGTTGCATTCGCTGACGGGGGAGGGGGGAGACAAAAAGACTCTTGAGCAAAGTTGCTCTGAAACCCCTAACAGTGCACCAATGGAAGTCACACCACACACATGAAGCTGCGCTATACTGAACCAGACCATCAGTCCGTCGAGGTCATTATCGTCAACTCAGACTGGCAGCAGCTCTCCAAAGAGTGGTCTTGCACATCACCCGTTTCCTGATCCTTTCAACTGGAGATGCCGGGGGACTGAACCTGAGGCCTTCTGCGTGCCAAGCAGATGCTCTACCACTGAGCCGTGGACCCTCCCCTGAATGGAACTCTCACCTGTAGCTGTCTTAGACTGAATGAGGCCATTGATCAGTACTGTCTATACCGACAGCAGCTCTGCAGGGCAGAGGTCTTTCCTAGAGATGTAAAATTTCCGGAAATTTTGAAGCTCGAAAAAACCCTGTTTTTTTCCGGAAAAAAAACGGAAATTTTTGGAAAAATTGAAAAAATGCTACATTAGCATTTATTTTGTCTTTTCTAGATTGAAAGTCATTCTGTTACTTTAGGAACATAAAATATGACTATGGACATTTTTACTTGGCATGAAATTATCACAACTAGCATATTAAAAATATAGTGTATCCAAACAATTATTCCACCCACATGCAAAAACAAAACTGAAACTTTTTTATTTTCTTCTGACAATCGCACCTCCTAAAGGAAGAAATGCATCTTGTTCTTGCATTGGAGAGTTCAGTTTGTAACCTAGGACTTGCTTGTCCTCAGTGCACAGAAATTAGATCAATCTGATACCATATATATATATTTTAGAAATGATTTGAAAAATATTTGAACACCTTGTCCTAAAATATTTTATTCATCATGTTAAAATAAAACATTCCATAATCATTTTTTTTTCTTTTCTTTTTTCAATTTTTCCAATTTTTCGGGAAAAACCAAAAAGGCTTCAGGAAAAAAATGGGAAAAAACCGTTTTTTCCCCAAATTTTTCCAGTTTTTTCCCGGGCCTTCACATCTCTAGTCTTCCCATCACCGAGTACAGTGATGGCGAACCTTTTAGAGACCGAGTGCCCAAACTGCGACCCAAGACCCACTTATTGATCGCAAAGTGCCAACACGGCAATTTAACCTGAATACTGAGGTTTTATTTTAGAAAAAACAACTCATACATTAACTTGATGATTCAAACAAAGTAAAGAAAGCAATCCCAAATGCTTTCATTTACTTAAAATAATTTGGCAGAGAATTCAACACTTTAATGATGGTCTGGGCCTGGCTGGGGTGATGCCACAGGTGCCCACAGAGAGGGCTCTGAGTGCCACCTCTGGCACCCGTGCCATAGGTTCGCCACCACTGACCTAGTACCTGGCCCTTTTAACTGGAGATGCTAAGGATTGAACCTGGGACCTTCTGCGTGCTTCTGGAAGACGAAAAGATTCAATGTGGCAGCGTGAGCGAGAAGCTAGGTGTGTGCCATTCCCCACC
>NW_015171505.1:576114-587299 GCF_001447785.1 Gekko japonicus | reverse complement strand
GACCCCCCCCCCCCCCCCCAGTTTTCTTTAAAAAACCTGGAAACCTTTGGGATTCCGAAATATACCCGAAAAATACCTCGGTATATTTTCGGCTCGGGTAGATCCAAACGCACACCCCTACTAGAGGACATCTCATCAGATACACAAAGTGAATCTTCAGGCAGCTTCAGGTGGTCAGCCGTGTTGGTCTGAAGCAGCGGAGCAAAGTTTGAGTCCCGTGGGGCACTTTTAAGACCAACAGAGTTTTATTCTGGGTATAAGGTTTCGTGTTCACGCACACTTCTTCTGAAGGTGCCACCGGACTCAAAGTTTGCTCATCAGGCAGTGTATTATACAAGAAACATGTATACACATGGATAAAGACGTGGAAAAATTGGGAATAGTGTGTTTAAGTCCACCAATGTGTAACATTTCTGTACAAAATTTAAAACTGTACAAAACAAGCACACTGGTTGTTCTTAACAGCTGTGGACATATACCCATCCACCCATCTCTCTCTGCTCACTCAGGATTTAGCTCATGCATCTGATGAAGTGGAACCTAGCCTACACAAGCCCCGCCTACCCCCTCAATAAACCTATTAGTCTCAGGCCTGTGGCTTGTGGGGCAAATCTGTTCCCGGTGGGGCTGAAGTTCTCAGTGCAGAAAGAAAAGCCATTTAGCCAATAGAAAGCTGTTACCAGAACAGATCTCTAAACTGCAAACTGTCAACCACTTTAGATGACAGTTCTCAGCTGCTGCAAGTTAATAACTTCTGCCAGCCTAATCAACAATTCTGATAACAAGCCGGCAGATGGGGGTGATGACTTCTAGAGTCAAGAAAGCTAACACTTAGGCAGAAAAGCTCTCTTAAAGTAGACCGGTTTCTTGACACCGAGTTAGAAGGGATCCTAGAGGTCACCTACTCCAACCCCCTTGCTCAGTGCGGGAATCAGTCAACTACAGCACCCCATTCTGCTTAAAGGAGCTCACACCTTTAAAATAATATTTAGAAATGACTGCAAAAAGCATTTACAGGAGAAATTCTTGTGGGGCTGTGCCTTTAAGACAGGGGGCATGGCCCCAGAAGCCCCACCACAGCCACCGGCCTGATTAGTCTGATCACAGCAGTTCTCTCCCCGCCCCATTAGCACAAGCCACTTTGAGCACAGGCTAGAAAAGCAGGCTACCAGTATTTAAAAATAAACAAATTGCATGCTCCGGTGGGTACGTTTGCCTTCTTTAGGAAAGTTCTTTGTTTGCCTTCTGGAGTAAATAAACATACACGCAGAGCGACTACTTCCATTTGGCACTTACCAGACATTCCACAACAGGTTCACGGCCTCGTTGGCTATGTCTTCAGTGTAATTCTTGTTTGTCTCTTTGGTCTCCTTCACAGACTCGTTGCTCTCCTCCAGCCCTGCCTGGCACTACAGTGATGAAGGCAGTCCAAATAACATAAGATAAAAATAAGTTGAAGCACGCTTTGCAGTCATTGGAGGAGACGGATTGGTAGGTTCCAGGACAATCGTCGAGCTAACTGTGGAGGGAAGCACGCCCTCCTTCCTAGCACATGAAAGGCATTGTGGTGTAGCAGATATAGAGTTTCATACTAGAATCGGGGAGGTAAAAGGTAAAAGGTAAAGGTTCCCGACCCTAGGGTTGCGGTGCTCATCTCCGTTGCAAAGCCAAAGAGCCAGCGCTGTCCGAAGATGTTTCCGTGGTCATGTGGCCGGCATGACTAAACACCAAGGCGCACGGAACGCTGTTACCTTCCCACCGAAGTGGTACCTATTTATCTACTTGCAATTTCTTGCTTTCGAACTGCTAGGTTGGCAGGAGCTGGAACTAGAGACGGGAGCTCACTCCGTCATGCAGCACCCGGGTCTCGAACTGCTGAACTACCGATCTTCCACAGCCTGCAGTTCAGCATCTTAACCAGTTGAGTCACCGCAGCTCCTAGAATCGGGGAGACCCAGATTCAAATCCCCATTCTGCCCTGGCAGCTTGTTGAATGTGCACTTTGGGCCAGTCTTCCACTTGGGCCAATTTGGTTAAGGAGGAGGAGGAGACTGGATTTATACCCCGCCCTTCACTTGGCGGCTCAGAGTGGCTTACAAACGCCTTTCCCTTCCCCTCCCCACAACAGACACCCTGTGAGGTAGGTGGGGCTGAGAGGGCTCTTTCCAGAACAGCTCTGACAGAACTATGGCTTGCCCAAGGTCATCCAGCAGCTGCAAGTGGAGGAGTGGGGAATCAAACCCGGTTCTCCCAGATTAGAGTCCACGCACTTCACCACTACAACAAACTGACTCTCAGAGTGAGGACTCTAATCTGGGAGAACCGGGTTTGATTCCCCACTCCTCCACAGGCAGCTGCTGGCGTGACCTTGGGTCAGTCATAAGTTCTTTCAGAGTTGTTCTCTCAAGGGCAGTCCTTGAGATAGCTCTCTCAGCCCCACCTACCTCACAGGGTGTCTGTTGTGGGGAGGGGAAGGGAAAGGAGATTGTAAGCCGCTCTGAGACTCTGGGTAGTGAAGGGTGGGGTATAAATTCAATCTCCTCCTCCTCTCCTCTCCACCTAGCCACCTCACAGGGGTGTTGTGAGGATATAACAAAGAACAATGTAAGTCACTTTAGGTCCCCATTGAAGAAACAAGTGGGATATAGATGAAATGTACCACTCTGGATATCCCCAAAACACCCACAAGTCTGGGGACGACTGGGTTCAACAAATCAACGCTCTGCCTCAGGGGGTAAGGAAGATTCATTATGCCTGCTGTTGGGCTGTAGAGGAAAGTGATACTGTTATTCGAACTCTCTGTTTCCTCTTAACTGCCTTTAGGGAGACGCTTTACTTACGTCATTTATACTCCACCTTTAACCCCACAACAAACACACCTGGAGTATCAGGCCGCACCTGGAGTACTGCGTGCAGTTCTGGTGGCCTCACCTCAGAAAGGCCGAGGGACTTGGGAACGCTCAGTCTGGAGAAGAAGGAGGTTGAGGGGGGACATGATGGCTCTCTGGAAGTATTTGAAGGGCTGTCACTCAGAGGAGGGCAGGGAGCTGTTCCTGTGGGCAGCCGAGGAGAGGACTGGCAATCATGGGTTTAAATTAAGGGCGGGAAGGTACCGGCTGGATATCAGGAAAGAAAATTTGGCAGTGAGAGTTGTGCAGCAGTGGAATCAGCTGCCTAGGGAGGTGGTGAGCTCCCCCTCACTGGCAGTCTTTAAGCAGCGGCTGGACAAACACTTGCCAGGGATGCTCTAGGCCGGGGTGTCAAGCATGCGGCCCGGGGGCCGGATCAGGCCCCCGGAGGGCTTCTCTCAGGCCCGCAGTGGAACTGGCTATCTTCTGCTTCTTCTTCCAGTTCTGCTGCTGCTGCACCATCATAGGTTTGCAGCTTACAGATACACACCTGAACAGCATACTCAAGATTGCAACAGCACAGAGATTTTGAGGCAATAATTCAGAGCAAGAGGGGTCAGTTATCGGACGCTGCTAAATAAACAAAATGTTGCAAGAGTGCTCATGTTTTAAGCATGTTTTTATTTTAAGTAAAAAAAAAAGCCCCACCCTTTGTGTTGGTGTCCTTTATGAACTTTATATCTCCGCTACCTGGCATTTCATTTTATGACACACATGGCCCGGCCCAACAAGGTCTCGTTTATGTCAGATCCGGCCCTCATAACAAATGAGTTCGACACCCCTGCTCTAGGCTGATCCTACATTGATCAGGGGGTTCCAACCCTGTGTGATTCTATGATTCTATAACCCTGTAAAGCACCTTAAGCTTACAGCGTGTGACCAGCCCAGGGTCCTTCAGCAGCGAGCTTCCATGGCAGAGTGGGGACTCAAAATCGGGCCTCCCACATTCCTAGTCTGGAATTCCAACCACCACACCATGCTGGCCCCACCCTGACACATCCCGCTTTAATCCAGAAACAAGAGACAAAGACCAGAGCAAGTTCGCGTACCTCCTTCAGAAGGGCTACAAGGGGTGTCATGACGTCTTTCGTCACCATGTCGTCGCAAACGTCAAATCCTCCGCAGGCACTGAGATTGCTGCAAACAAAGCCAAAAGTCTGAAAGCTTATGATCTTATTTTTCCTCATATGGAACAAATCCTCCCACTTATTTATACGTAAAGGTAAAGGTCTCCCTTGCTCAAAAGCCAGTCGAATCCGATTCTAGGGATGCGGCGCTCATCTCCGTTTCCAAGCCAAAGAGCCAGCACTGTCCAGAGACATTTCCATGGTCATGTGGCCGGCACGACTAGACGCTGAGGCGCACGCAATGCTGTTACCTTCCCTCTGAAGCGGTACCTATTTATCTACTTGCAATCTCTTGCTTTCAAACTGCTAGGTTGGCAGGATCTGGGACCAGAGATGGGAGCTCACTCCGTCTTGCGGCACTTGGGTCTCGAACTGCTGAGCTACCGACCTTCCACAGTCTGCAGTTCAGCGTCTTAACCGCTTGAGCCACCAAAGCCCGTACATTTCAACAAAAGTTGGGGAAGGGGAGTCGTGGCAGACTGAGAAGTAGATCCAAGTTGCCCACCGCTCATCCCTGGGTGTGGTAGTGAGACTGTGCAACCATAAAAATATGTCATACGGTCAATTCCCACTGATGGACTTCCAGCTTCCCACTTTCTTCTTCCCCCAAACAGCCCTTCCCCTAAAGCAGAGAGCCACCCCTGGCTTCCTTCTACTTCACTGGAGTAGGAGGACCTTCAGAAGACCCTGAAAGCATCACCTTTGTGAACAGAGGACTTGAAAACAGAGCAAGGCTTGGCTCTCTCAGGTTTCTGTGACCGGTGGCAGCACCCATTTTGCTGTGGCGGCCACAACCTGTTGTCGCAATTCCAAAGGTGCCCACAGGCTCGACAAAATCAGGGCGCCCCTGAAATGACGTAAAGGAGTTATGGGGAGGGGAGAGAACACATTATCCCCCAAATCGGAAACAATGCCACGCATATTGCTTGTGGCTAAGGAGCTGCCGTGGCTCAAGTGGTAAGACACTGAACTGCAGGCTGTGGAAGGGCAGTAGTTCAGCAGTTCGAGACCCGAGTGTGCCGCATGACGGAGTGAGCTCCCGTCTCTAGTTCCAGCTCCTGCCAACCTAGCAGTTTGAAAGCAAGAAATTGCAAGTAGATAAATAGGTACCACTTCAGTGGGAACGTAACAGCGTTCTGTGCGCCTTGGTGTTTAGTCATGCTGGCCACATGACCACGGGAACGTCTTCGGACAGCGCTGGCTCTTTGGCTTGAAAACGGAGATGAGCACCGCAACCCTAGAGTCAGATTCGACTGGCTTTCGAGCAAGGGAACCTTTACCTTTAAGGGGGCATCACTCCCTCAAAAAAATTTCCCAGGGCAAGTTGTATGTCACCTCCACCTCACCTGTGGTGGCTAAAAGGGTCGTTTCTTCCTGTATTATCCATCCCCCCCTCCACCCTGTTAATATTTGACTCCTGAGCCCTGTTTTCTGTGCCCCTGCCTTCAGAAGTGGCAGGTGCTGACTAAAGACAGGGAATTTTCGGTGGTGGCCCCTTGCCTCTGGAACACCCTCCCCCTTGAGGCTTGCTTGGCACCTACCTTACTTTCTTTTAGGCACCAGGTCACACACATCTGTTCACCCAGGCTTCTAATCAGTGGGTTTATCTCACCAGCTTTTAAACTGTCTGCCTCTGCTTTACGGATAATTTTTAGGCTGCTTACATGCAATGGCTTATTTTTATTTTTTTTGTTTTGCCCTCAAGTTGCAGCCAATTTATGGTGACCCCGTAGGGTTTTCAAGGCAAGTGATGTCCAGTGACGGTTTGCCATTGCCTGCCTCTGTGGGATGAGCCCGGACTTCCTTGTTGGTCTCCCATCCAATGACTAACCAGAGCCAACCCTGCTTTGCTTCCAAGATCTGGTGAGACTGGGCAAGCCTGGGCTATCCAGGAAAGAGATGCTCAGAGGCGGTTTGCCACTGCCCGCCTCTGCAGGGCAACCCTGGACTTCCTTGGCAGTCTCCCACCCAAGTATTACCCAGGGCCAGTGTTCCCTCTAAGCTGAGTTCGTGTGAGCTAGCTCACAGTTTTTTAGCCTCCAGATCACGCATTTTTGTCTTAGCTCAGGAAGGATGGCCCCCAAGCAAACTAACTTATGCAGTAGCCAAATGGCTCGCTCACAACTTTAATGCCAGGAGCTCACAAAGTAGAATTTTTGCTCACAAGACTCCGCAGCTTAGAGGGAACATTGACCAGGGCCGACCCCCCCACACACACTTCGTTTCAGAGATCTGACAACATCAGGCTAGCCTGGGCCATTGAGGTCAAGCCAAAATGAATATTCTAACATTGTTTTAACTGTAACCCACCTTGAGCAGGCCTCAGAAGAGGCAGCATAGAAATATCCTAAATAAACAAACGTTGATAAGTCCATAAGAACATAGGAACATAAGAGATGCCAATGTTGGATCAGGCCAAAGGCCCATCCAGTCCAACACTCTGTATCACACAGTGGCCAGAAATACCAGGTGCCCTCAGGAGGGCCACCACTGGGGCCAGGACACGAGAAGCCCTCCTACTGTTGACCCCCCCCAAGCACCAAGAAGACAGAGCATCACTTGCCCCAGAGCCCCTATCTATACCTTGTGGCTAATACCCACTGATGGACCTCTGCTTCATATGCTTATCTAATTCCCTTTTGAAGCCGTCCATGCTTGCAGCCGCCACCACTTCCTGTGGCAGTGAATTCCAAGTGTTAATCACTCTTTGGGTGAAGAAGCACTTCCTTTTATCCGTTCTAACCCAACCGCTCAGCAATTTCATGGAGTGCCCACCAGTTCTTGTATTGTGAGAAAGGGAGAAAAGTACCTCTTTCTCTACCTGCTCTTTCCCATGCATAATCTTATAAACCTCAATCATGTCACCCCTCAGTCGTCGTTTCTCCAAGCTAAAGAGCCCTAAGCGCCTTAACCTTTCCTCACAGGGAAAGTGTTCTAGCCCTTTTATCATTCGAGTTGCCCTTTTCTGCACCTTTTCCAAAGCTATGATATCCTTTTTAAGGTGTGGTGACCAGAATTCCACACAGTATTCCAAATGAAATGCAATCCATTGGGCAGCAGCCACCAGTTTAGATGCATTTTTAAAAAAGGATTTTACATATTCATGGAGAATGACTCTTTCAATCACTGCCAGCCAAGATGAAGAAGAAGAGGAGACTGGAATGATACCCCGCCCTTCACTACCAGAAGGCGTCAGAGTGGCTCACAATTTCCTTTCCCTTCCTTTCCGCACAACAGACATCCTATGAGGTAGGTGGGGCTGAGAGAGCTCTTCCGAGGACTGCCCTGGAGAGAACAACTCAGAGAACTTGTGGCTGACCCAAGGTCACACCAGCAGCTGCACGTGAAGGAGTGGGGAATCAAACCCGGTTCTCCCAGATTAGAGTTCGCGCTCCGAAACACTACACTCCGAAACGAACTAGCAGAATGGAACCTCCACATTCAGAAGCGGCATCCCTATAAATACGGCACACTGGGGACAAACAGAGGGAAGGCCGTCATCCAGACTGGCTCCTTTGGGAACAGGATGCTGGAGTGTCTGTCTGACCCAGGGGACGCATTCCAGGAGAAAAGCAATGCACAAGAGTCCCCCGAAGCACTGGCACATCCCCAGAGGCTTCTTCAAGCACCCATTCGCCTGTCCCACTGCTCTGGACGAGCTTCAGGACTCACCGAAGAGCTCCCGCGGCCGTCTCTCGAACCGCCAGTCTCTGATCAAGCAGCATGGGCCCCAAACATCGGACAACATCTCTTTGGACAAAAGCCGGGATTGTCTGCTTCTGCTGCAGGACTTTGGAAATGCTGGCACAAGCAAATTCTCTCACATCGGCACTCGGGTGCTGCAGCTATGAAAATATATATAATATATACATGAAGAAGGAAGTTAGAAGCTCACGTGGACACAATCACGCCTCCCCTGTCCCACCCCTGCCGGGCCGAACCATCTAGAGCAGCCAGGGTTGTGTCTTAACCCCGAAACTGAGGCCACGGTTCAGGTTTGTTCGTAGAGCAAGGCTTGCTTCTTCTACTGCGGTTTCCATTCCCCCAGCAAAAGAAACCAATGCCAGTTTGTTAAAACGCAGGCTGGCCCTGAAGTTCCAGAATAAGCCGAAGCGAATTGTTCAGCATTGTAAAACCTTCCTTACCCGAGGCTGTTAGAGGTTGCAGTCATTCATGACAAAGTTCCAATAACTCATTAAAGGTAAAAAAGGTAAAGGTTCCCTTGCTCGAAAGCCAGTCGAGTCTGACTCTAGGGTTGCGGTGCTCATCTCCATTTCAAAGCCGAAGAGCCAGCGCTGTCCGAAGACGTTTCCGTGGTCATGTGGCCGGCATGACTAAACACCAAGGCGCACGGAACGCTGTTACCTTCCCACCGAATTGGTCCCTATTTATCGACTTGCAATTTCTTGCTTTCGATCTGCTAGGTTGGCAGGAGCTGGAACTAGAGACGGGAGCTCACTCCATCATGCGGCACACTCGGGTCTTGAACTGCTGAACTACCGACCTTCCACAGCCTGCAGTTCAGCGTCTTAACCACTTGAAGAAGAGAAGAAGAAGAAGAGATTGGATTTATACCCCGCCCTTCACTTGGAGTCTCAGAGCGGTTTACAAACTCCTTTCCCTTCCCCTCCCCACAACAGACACCCTGGCACTGTTCCCTCTAAGCTGTGGAGTCATGTGAGCAAAAATTCTACTTTGTGAGCTACTGGCATTAAAGTTGTGAGCGAGCCATTTGACTACTGCATTAAATTGGTTTGCTCTGTAGCCATCCTTCCTGAGCTAAAACAAAAATGTGTGAGCCGGAGGCTAAAAAACTGTGAGCTAGCTCACACTAACTCAGCTTAGAGGGAACAGTGCCTGTGAGGTGGGTGGGGCTGAGAGAACTCTGACACAAACTGCTGTTTTTCAAGGACAGCTGTGCCAGAGCTTGTGACTGACCCAAGGTCATATCAGCAGGTGCAAGTGGAGGAGTGGGGAATCAAACCCGGTTCTCCCAGATTAGAGTCCGCACACTTAACCACTACACCACCAATGTATTAGTATACCACCAACGCCCGGGAGGACATCTAGATATGGGCATGGTTTGCCAAAGGCCTAAATACCCTTTTTTCGCAGCATGGGCAAGACTGGGACGCTTGGAGGACCGCCATCTTGGTTTTTAGCTAGTTTTGTTCTAGATAGGCTATAAATTATGATGTAATTTTAATATTTTGTATTGTTTTTAATGTTTTTACTGTTTTATCAATTACATGTTGTTTGCCCCCCTGAGCCTTCGGGGAGGGCGGGATATAAATGTAAATAATAAATAAATAAATAAATACACCAAACTGGCTCTCCGCAGCTCCAATAACTCATTACCGCAGTTCCAATAACTCATTACAAAACGTTATTTTAGACTTTTATTTCATTCTGTCGCAACCCAAACGTCACTGATTGTTTTTAATTTCCCGTTTGTCCTGCGTTGGCGAGCTCAGGCTAGCTTGATCTCATCAGATCTTAGAAGCTAAGCAGGGCTGACCCCGATTAGTATTTGTATAGGAGACCAGCAAGGAAGCCCTGGGTTGCTACGCAGAGGCAGGCAATGGCAAACCACCCTGAACATCTCTTGCCTTGAAAACCCTATGGGGTTGCCACAGCGGCGTAGCCGGAAAACTTTAGTTGGTGGGGCATTGGGAAATCCTGTGGGGCGCTGGGAAATCCTGTCAGTCGGCACCTCTCAGTTCAATCCATACACCCCCCCAATGAACCACTGCCATCGTGAACAGGACTTTTTGTACTTGTAAAGAGTATGCTGAACTGCAGGCTGTGGAAGGTCGGTAGTTCAGCAGTTCAAGACCCGAGTGCCGCATGATGGAGTGAGCTCCCGTCTCTAGTTCCAGCTCCTGCCAACCTAGCAGTTCGAAAGCAAGAAATTGCAAGTAGATAAATAGGTACCACTCCGGTGGGAAGGGAACACTATCTAACCATCTCAGCCTTTGCCGCCCCCTTCTTCTGTTACCTTCAATCTTTCCCAGCATCAGGGTCTTCTCCAGTGAGTGCTCCCTTTTCATGTGGTGGCCAAAGTATTTGAGCTTCAGCTTCAGTCTCTGGCCTTCCAGGGAACAGCCAGGCTTGACTTCTTTTAGGATTGACTGATTTGATCTCCTTGAAGTCCAAGGGTCTTCTCCAGCATCATAATTTGAACTCATCTATTCTTCAGCACTTGGCCTTCCTTATGGTCCAACTCTCGCAGCCATACATGACTACTGGGAATACCACTGCTTGGACCATACGGCCTTTAGTTGGCAGGGTGATGTCTCTACTTTTCATCTCTTATATTATATTATTTATTTATTTATATTTATTATTTATATATAGTATTATTCATATGAGCCTCAGAACCTTTCTGTGAAGAGGTCTGCAATGTAAGACCCTCTAATTATTGAACACTTAAGGAAAGGAGGGGGGGTTGGGCGCCGTTGAACAAGTATCTGATCTGCAATAAACTGATGTCTTTTTAGAAAGTATGTCCTCTTTGTGTGTGTGTGCATCCTCTTTGGAGCTGTTTTTTTTAAACACCATTAAAATGTCCTCTTTTGGAAAGTTTTTGTCTATTCTTTAAAGAGAGAATCTATCCCAAAGTTTGTAATTCTGTAATATTCAAGTTTTATTGTTTGCTCTTCTGTTTGAAATATGTAATACATTTGGTTACATATCGGATTTTACTTGTTCTACATAACAATTCATAACACTTTACAACCCTGATGAATTCATTATTTCTCCCCTACCCCTTTTTTCCTTCTGTATCCCACCCTTTTAAGAGAAAATAATAAAAATTCATTTTACAAAAATGTCCTCTTTGCGGGTTGGGAGGTTAGGAATATTCCTAGTTAGTACCAACTGTCCCAGCTTAGTCAGGCATTTAAAAGGAGACTTGTCCTAGTGATCACTTGTTTGAAGTAGTCCACAACTACCGGTATGTCCTCTTTTTTGCTTTTCAATAAACATCAAGTAGCAGTGTGGTACAGCGGTTAGAGCATCGGAGCAAAACGGGGGGGGGGGGTTGCTGCTGTTGTTGGGAGACACATCCAACTCCTACTCGATTACTTTGGACTACTCAGTCCCCCCCCCCCCGGCCCCCCCCACCCTAACCCCCCCCCAAGGGCCGTT
>NW_015171505.1:566727-576066 GCF_001447785.1 Gekko japonicus | reverse complement strand
ACAAAGACCCAGATCTCCTCCCCCCCCCCCCCCGCCAGTGTTCCCTCTAAGCTGAGTGAGTGTGAGCTAGCTTGCAGTTTTTTAGCCTCCGGCTCACAGACTTTTTGTCTTCGCTCAGGAAAGATGGCTCCAGAAGAAACTGGTTTCCTGCAGCAGCCAAACCGCTCGCTCCCAACTTGAATGCCAGCAGCTCACAAAGTAGGATTTTTTGCTCACAAGACTCCACAGCTTGGAGAGAACATTGAGCTACGGATTTCTGCAGCTCCACCCTTTGCCTCCGCCGTGCACAGGAGCAGGCCAGGCCGGGGTGGCCGCCCGGTCAGTTGGCAACCCCCGTTCCCCTCCTTTGCAAGCGGGCGGGCTCGGCTTCTCCGCCCGGGGCTGCAGAGAGAGAAAGGAAGCGAGAGGGCCGGCCGGGTCTCCTCTTCCGAGGCGCTCGCTTCGCTCCTTACCTTCTCCCTCAGCTCCGCGGCCGGCGACGCTTCCCCGCCTTCGGCCTCGACGCCCGACGGCCCTCGGTCCCCCGCCGGAGCCAAGGGCGGCCGGCGGAACCGCCTGGCTTTGCTTTTGCCCATGATGATCGCGCCTTCTGCGGCGGCCAGGAAAGGCTCCGGCAGCCCTGCCTGCCTGCCTGCCTCCCCCCACGTGTGTCGCCGGGGCGCAGGCGCTGCAAGCCGGGAGAGGGAGCGAACCTCCGCCCCGGAGGAGGCTGGCCAGGAAGCAGGAAGGCCGGCGAGCCCCGCTAGCCACCCGATCCGAGGCGGCCTTGCCCGGGAGCGAGGAGGAGTCCCGTTGCGCCCCAGCAGACCTGCCCTGCGGGTAGTTTGCAATCCTTTGCATGCTCATTCGGAAGAGAATCCCATGGAGTTTAGTGGGGGGGTTGGGGGGGTGCATTTACTCCCAGGGAAACCACCTACTAGGTACTGGGTATTGCTAGGCAACCCCACCCCCTGAGAAATTGTGGCCCTAGTCAGGTAATAATAATAATAAAAAAACCTACAGAAAAAGTAGTTCAGTGTAAACCGCTCTGAGACCCAGTGGGGGTCATGGGCGGTATATAAATCAAAATATGTATGTATGTATGTATGTATGTATGTGGAGCTGCGGTGGCTCAAGTGGTTAAGACGCTGAACTGCAGGCTGTGGAAGGTCAGTAGTTCAGCAGTTCAAGACCCGGGTGCCGCAAGACAGGGTGAGCTCCTGTCTCTAGTTCCAGCTCCTGCCAACCTAGCAGTTCGAAAGCAAGACATTGCAAGTAGATAAATAGGGACCACTTCGGTGGGAAGGTAACAGCATTCCGTGCGCCTCGGTGTTTAGTCATGCCGGCCACAGGACCACAGAAATGTCTTCGGACAGCGCTGGCTCTTCGGCTTTGAAACGGAGATGAGCACCGCAACCCTAGAGTCGGATTCGACTGGCTTTCCAGCAAGGGAACCTTTACCTTTACCTTTACCTTATGTATGTATGTACTACAGTTGAGGGTTGCCAGCAGTGTGTCCCTCTAAGCCCTGCGGGGATGTGATGCCCCCCCCCAGCTGCCATTTTCTCCAGAGAAGTAGATCTCTGTAGTCCAGAGATCGGTAGTAATTCCGGAACTCCAGGCCCCGCCTGGAGGTTGGCAGCCCTATTTCCCCCTCACTGATTATAAAGAATCGAACGTGCCCAGATTCCCCATGGGTTCGCTGTGCCCAGTCATAGGAAACTGCATATGCTGATTGCCATGCCCAAATTAAAGTAAAAAGGTAAAGGTAAAGGTCTCCCTTGCTCGAAAGCCAGTCGAATCCGACTCTAGGGTTGCGGTGCTCATCTCCGTTTCAAAGCCGAAGAGCCAGCGCTGTCCGAAGACTTTTCCGTGGTCATGTAGCCGGCATGACTAAACACCAAGGCACACGGAACGCTGTTCCCTTCCCACCGAAGTGGTACCTATTTATCTACTTGCAATGTCTTGCTTTCGAACTGCTCGGTTGGCAGGAGCTGGAACGAGAGACAGGAGCTCACTCCGTCATGCGGCACACTCGGGTCTCGGAACAGCTGAATGACTGACCTTCCACAGCCTGCAGTTCAGTGTCTTAACCACTCTTGTGGTTTATAATTTGCAGAAACGACAGTGATAAGTATTATAAACTAATACTTATTTAAAACTGAGCATCCTGCATCAAATATCAGATAATAATAATAAATAGCTGTCATCTAAGTTAATCTTACCCATCCCTTTGCCCCGGCAACCACATGTGGTACCTATTTATCTACTTGCAATTTCTTGCTTTTAAACATTGGGATAATTCGTACAAAGCGTATTTTGGGTCACTCCAGAGCCGTTCTTGAGTCTTGGGCACTGTGGCACAACAAGCAGAGTTTAAGAACAATACACAACTGCCACTTTATAACCACTACCATCAACAACTACTAATATGACCTTGGGCAAGCTGTAGTTCTGATAAGAGCTGTTCTTGAACAAGAGCCGTTTCTGTCAGAGCTCTCTCAGCCCCACCTGCCTCACAGGGTGTCTGTTGTGGGGAGGGGAGGGGAAAGGAGTTTGTAAGCTGCTCTGAGACACCTTTGGGTAGTGAAGGGCGGGGTATAAATCCAATCTCTCTCTCTCTCTCTCTCTCTAATATTAAATGTCTATGGCAAGGGGCTGTCCCTGCAGTGCGATTGAGCCACACTACCGTGGGAAGCCGGAATACCACTGACTGTTCAGTATTATGTTTGATAGTACGCCTTTTAAAACTTTTGTAAGAACGACCCATCATAACGAGCACTTTAATTGTTATTTGTCATTGTATGATTGTTTTAACTGTTTTTATATGTTTTATCATGACTTGGCAAATGGTGCCGATAAATGTGAGCCGCCCTGAGCCCGTCCGCACGGAGGGCGGGATATACATCCATAAATAAATAAATAAAATAAAAACCACAGTAGGGTTGAAAGGAAAGTGATGTTATTCTGTGACACCGTGGAGCACTTTCTGAACACAAAAGTAATGGGGTTCATATTTAGGTGGATCATAAAATCCTGTTTGTTTTTTATTTCTGATAACCATGCCAAGACCTGTCTGTTTTCAAAAAACTAACGGATCCAAATTTCTTAAAATTGTGCGCAGGGAGGTGGGGTAAATTTGAGGTCTCGAAGAAAGTCCGTTTCCTGAAATACTATTACATTCACCACTTTAAAAATCAACAAATTTGTTGTCTCTTAGAGCCACTGAAACCCCAATAACCATATCGGCAGTGGCGAGCCACGCTTTCATTTCCCCCGCGCTATTCTAAAACGGCCATATTTGTTATCTGCTACCCCCGTAACCTACTTTCTTTCACGCTCAGAAAGGCAAGAAGCCTGCGCTACATCTTCCTCGCCAGTCTTTAATTTCTGCTTCTGTAATAACACAACGTCAACACTAACACAAACTATTGGCCCCACTAAAGAATCAAAAAGTTTTATACCAGATCGTCCGTGGGAACAGTCGCCGCCAGTCTCATAAAGATGGATGAATATATTGGGAAATCTCTTCAATTTGTAGAAAAGCTGAAACATTGGAAATCTCCCAACGTTGTTCAAGATTTCTTGATAACATATCCTTCTTTCCGCCCCAACATAGCTCCTGACATGAAGTTTCCTATTGTGGCGGTTGTTTCCAGTCCAAACCATATGGCTACAGTGAAGACCAAGGAAGAAGCGGGTAGTGATTTCCCAGGAGGGGGGCGGCGTTTCTTTCCTGTTAAGGAGACATGTCGAGACTAGTTCCCGGGCCAGTTACGGGCTTAATCTTACTATTGCCACTCATCACAATGGGCACTGAACTTCAAGGTTAAAACAATTAACACAGAACTACATGACATTTTTGCGTTTTATCCACCAAAGGTTCGAGAGCTGATACGGCTTTATCAGTAATATTACAGAGGTGAATCAAGGGACATATTTTAAGATTTGCAGTGACTGCTGCAAGCTTTGCAAAACGTGTTTGAAAATTCTACAGACCTTCAGAATCCATGTGTTTTATTCGGTACATTTTAAATCTCGTTTCTCCTGCAATGAACTCGCGGGGGCGTACATGGGTCTCTCTACTCCTCTGTGTCATGCTCACAACCACCCTGTGAGGTAGGCTAGGCTAAGAATGACCGACCCAAGGTCACCCAGTGGTTTTCATGGTGAGCGGGGATTTGAACCTGGGACTCTGATCACCACACCACAGTGGATGTCAATTAATATCGGTAGGTGCACTGCAATGTAAGTGTTAAAACTGCGTTGGAAAAAGGACATCTCCTGATTCAGAATGGCCGTGCTCTTACGCAATGGATGAGCTGTCCAATAACATACTAACCCGGCATGGGACCCTAAGTGCAATTAAAGAAGCAAGCTGACTCAGAGAATATATTATTTCTTTTTAAAATGTTCCTTCTGCTTCCAGTCAGAAATATCTCAAGGCCACAAAGAGGATAAAGTAAAAGAACATTAAAAGACCAGGGTAAAAACTTAATATAATTCAGAGGGCTAAGTACAAATCGGCCAGAAGCACTAAAACCAAATAAACCATTGAAAATAGCCAGCGTGGTTTAACGGCCAAGGGTGTTGGACTAGGATCCGAAGGACCTATGTCAATTCCCAGCCCGCCATGGAAGCTCGCTGGGTGACCTTGGGCCAGTCCCACACTCTAGGCTGAGCCTAGCTTCACAAGAGTTGTTGTGAGGATAAAATGGAAGACCAGAGAATGCCATAAGCAGATTTGGGTCCCTGTGGGGGAGAAAGATGAAATATAAATTAAAGAAGTAAATAAAACCCTAACATGGCGTCTAAACAAAAGCATGGCTGCTTGGCATCATCTGAAAATCATCAGGGGGGTTATCCCACAAACATTGTGCCACCCCCAAGAAGGCCCTGTTGCTGGGAATAGCAGATGGGGCTCTGGAAGAAGATGATTGCAGAGTTTAGGGAGGTTCAGTAGAGAGCAGGCAGTTCTTCAGGTAATCTGGTCCTAAGCCCTTTAAAGGCTTTCTATAGATCAAAACCAGCGCTTTTGAATTGCAGTTGGGAAACAAGACTGGGACATAAGAGAAGCCAATGTTGGATCAGGCCAATGGCCCATCCAGTCCAACACTCTGTCACACAGTGTCCAAAAATACCAAGTGCCATCAGGAGGTCCAGCAGTGGGGCCAGGACACTAGAAGCCCTCCCACTGTTGCCTCCAAGAATACAGAGCATCCCTTGCTCCAGCCCGAGAGTTCCTATCTGTAAAGGTCTCCCTTGCTCGAAAGCCAGTCGAATCCGACTCTAGGGTTGCGGTGCTCATCTCCGTTTCAAAGCCGAAGAGCCAGCGCTGTCCGAAGACGTTTCCGTGGTCATGTGGCCGGCATGACTAAACACCAAGGCGCACGGAACGCTGTTACCTTCCCACCGAAGTGGTACCTATTTATCTCCTTGCAATTTCTTGCTTTCGAACTGCTAGGTTGGCAGGAGCTGGAACTAGAGATGGGAGCTCACTCCATCATGCGGCACCCGGGTCTCAAACTGCTGAACTACCGACCTTCCACAGCCTGCAGTTCAGCGTCTTAACCACTTGAGCCACCACAGCTCCTTCCTATCTGTACCTTGTGGCTAATAGCCACTGATGGACTTCTGCTCCATAAGCTTATCTAATTCCCTCTTGAAACTGTCCATGCTTGTAGCCCCCGTCACCTCCTGTGGCCTTTAATTGGCGGCAGCTACAAGCATGGACAGCTTCGAGAGAGAATTAGATAAGTATATAGAGCAGAAGTCCATCAGTGGACTCTGAAAAAGTCTGTTCATCTGTTCGCATCGGCAAATCCCTGGCAATGGCTTGGCTACCGTATTCTGAACTAGATGAAGGTGTCAAAGAAAGGTCGCTTCAGCTACAAAGGATAATCTAATGCCGTAAAACAGCAAGCATTCATTCAACAGCAACACGATCCATTGAATCAGGCTATTTATTCTTACAAAGTCATCTAAAGCTAGAGGCAAGAGTCCCACGGTGTAAAACGCCTGGAATGTTAATTCTTTACCCTCTTCTCGGACTGGACTCTGTGGATATTCTGCATTTATCAGATTGCAGAACGAGCACAGCCCTGCGTACGTGCACTTGGGGAGCCCAAGAAGCGTCACAGGGTGCCCCAACTCAGTGATTTCTCACCCAGTATCTACATACAATTTTTTTAAAAATGCCAGCAAACGTACCGTTATAAATAAAGTTATTTATTTTTATACACATTTCCTACAAAACAATGACGTCTATTTAAAAGCAAAACAAAAAACCATAAGAGCGTTTGTAGAAGACTTCAAGAGCACAGTCTTATTGCTGCAGCTACATAGCCTTGGCATCAGCGTCATTTTCGCACTCATGTTGACTGCCGTGGAGTCTTGCTTGCAGTGCGCATCCAGGCTGCTATGTGCTCTTAAAATGTTATACTCTATTAAAAATAGCTTGAAAGGGCGGGGTTCTAAAAGGCATAGGGAGGGTTTAAAATTAAATTGCAAACGGTTTCAAAATATACTGCGTGTAACAAGCCACGTCTCGTAACACTTTTTCATAAGGTCGGTTCAGATTACCAAGTAATTTCTTTTGTCCGCCCCCCTGGTGATTTCAATGTCGGACGCCACTGACGGAACGATGGCGCCACTCTCTCTTTGGCAAGCCTGACTTTCAAAGCCTGTCAAAACAGTGATCGCAGAACGTTCAAGTGACCAAGTTCCATGCTGAGGAGGAAAAGGAGAGACGCACGAGGACACCACGCCGTAGGCTCACCTGCAGACACAATTGCCATTAGGCAAGTGAGAGTTCCCTGTGGCTCATTTGGGCATTTGCTCCCCTCACCCTTTCCCAAGTTTCAGAACCAATCAGTTCAGCATCATCCCCACATCTTCACTAACTGCAGTTAGCGCCAAACCAGATCTTAGAAGGTTCGCAAAACCGTGGTTTGATGCTAACTTTGTTTTGATAAAAATGCAGCATGGGTGTGACAGTCGTCACAGTTAGCTCCGAAACTGAAAGGAAAAGGAAAACCAGTGCAATATGAGAAACCAGCAAAACGACCCACTGCATCTTCTTAATCGGGTAGCCATAGATAGGTAACGGGGCCATACTGAGGCCAAAGGATTACCTGAACCATTCTGTCTTCAAACATCTTGTGGCACTTTTTATCAAGTAGTTCGAATCCAAAGTTAAGCAATACTAGTCTCATGGCCAAAGCTATAACAGTGTAACTTCCACATACAATACATCACGCTCTTACATGCTGCACGCAGCAGCATGCTTACAGAGGTTCTTAAAAATAAAACTAATAATTATTTTTAAAAAACATGTTGAATTTGCTGAAAATATCAGTGCAGGAAAGCTGAAGTGCTGTATCTTCTGGGACAAAAGTTAAACAAAGGCAGGGGTAAAAATAAGAGCAATTTACCACTAAGAGAAGAGAGGAATTCTTTTATGCAGACTGGAGGGGGGGGGGGTCAGCGTGTGCAAAAGACAGCTGTCATGAATGAAGGAGTGTGCTGGTAGGACCCTGTACGGCAAATGTAGCGTTCTCTTCAAATACTGGTTCTCGGGAACAAATGCACACCACGTTAATGCCTTTCGCTGCCACCCTTAACATTAGCATTCATTTTCTGTTTACAGGGCTTTGCACATCTATAAAAACAAAGGAATCCCATTTTCCTGCAGAGGGGAACCACTTTGCCAGTAACATCGCTGAAGATGACACCCTCCCGAGAGGGATATTAACACTGTAAAGGGGGGGGGGATTATTGAAAGCACAGGTGATGACACAAGAAAAGACAGAGACTGTGAATAAATATACCAGCTGTTGTGCACTTCCGCCATCCACGGCTCAGATGTAACTAAGCGCAACGCAGTCCCGTTTGGCCTCACGGCCACGATGGAAAAGTCTCTTGCTTTCTGTTCCTTTGACGACAGAGTCAAAGGATGACGGAAGACTACTGGACGTGAAGGCGGGGTTTCAGTATTAGCTTTCCCGTCTGGGGAGGAAAAGAAAAGAGTTGGATTTCACACCAGCGCCAGCACTTCAGTTCCATTGACTGAGTGACCTAAATGGTTTAACCGCTTATGTTAAAACACCAAATGCAGCGTAAATGAGAAACTACTCCCCCCCCCCGGTACAGTCAAACCCCCCACAGTACAGAGTCAACTTGGTCATCAAACCATAGGGGTGTCCATGAATCTCTTTTTTATGTTGGTCTTCTAACAAACCCGGTGGTCGTCATTTGAAACCACTGGGCCGCGGACAGCCTACAATCTGAAGGACGCTTCCCACTTGGTCTATTTTTTTTCAGCGTCCCGAGTCATTTTAATAACGGGATGGGCAACAGAGAAAGATGATCTGACACATTCCATTGTACATGCACATGAAAGCTGATACCCAGGGCTCTTTTTGTAGAAAAAGCCCAGCAGGAACTCATTAGCATAATAGGCCACACCCAACAGCAGAAACTCATTAGCATATTAGGCCACACCCCTGACAGCACAGCTCAATAGCACATTAGGCCGCACCCCCATGTTACCAGAAGTGTGGTTATCCAGCCGCACCCACCTTTTGCTTGTTATTCTGTTTACCTTGTTTGTTGTCCAAACCCAGGGCCTTTTTTTGTAGCAGGGACTCCTTTGCATGTTAGGCCACACACCCCTAATGTAGCCAATCCGAATGAGTTCCTGCTGTTGGGCGTGGCCTATTATGCTAATGAGTTCCTGCTGGGCGTGGCCAACTCGGGAGCCAGCCGGAACTCCGTTCCTGTGCGTTCCTGCCCAAAAATAGCCCTGCTGATACCCAAAATTCAACTTCACCGGTCTTAAAGGTGCCACTGGACTCCAACTTTGTTCTGCTGCTTCAGGCCAACACGGCTACCCACCTGAATCCATCTTCATGTTTTGAGCAGTACAAGAGGCATGCGGTGGCCTCTTCAGCATGCGAAGAGGAAGCCCTCCCAACTTCCTTACCGAGCCTTCTTCAGTTTAATCCAGGCGGGGAGCCGTGTTGGTCTGAAGCGCTAGAACAAAGTTGGGAGTCCAGTGGGGGCACCTTTAAGACCAACAGAGTTCTATTCAAGGTATGAGCTTCTGTGTATCCCCAACGTGATACCCAAGGCCACCATAGCACCCAGCGACACGCAATGAGATCTGAACATCGAGAAAAGCTCCCACCTCAAGGTTCAAATGGCAATGTGAAAATAAATGACTAAAAAAAAAAAAGCTTTCCCTCCCAACTAGAATGGACCAGTCTCCTGTTCTCTGATGGGAGGAAGAAACCAGCAGTACACAACACAAAATGGCAGAATGAAGGTCAAAGGCAGTGGAAGGGTACAGAGAACGGTTCA
>NW_015171505.1:547020-566686 GCF_001447785.1 Gekko japonicus | reverse complement strand
GGTCTCTGCTCACGCGGGGAGGAAAAGGGGGGGGGGGGGGAGCGTGGCTGTTTGCCCCGGGGCAAAATAACGCGCGGTTGCGCAATCAGACGTCTGGTGGAGGTCCCGTGTTTAGGGGGGAGGTGCCGATCACAGGACAATCCTACGGCGCGGCAAAGAAGCGGTGCGGCAAACGGAGGGGGTTTTTTGTGTACACCAAAGTATGTGCATGCTCCGTTGGGTGCTTGTGCGCATCCACGGAGACTTGGGGGAAAAAACCCTTTTTGCGAGGGGACATGGGCGGGCGCCAGATGCCACCGGAAACGCGATCAGATGCCTGCCCTTACCCTGCGGTTTCCGGAAACTAGTACCTCGGAGGTACTAGTTTTTTACCCTGCATCTTCGGCAGGAAGCCTCGGATGAGCCACGGGAGCTCTACGCTTCCCAGATGTGGCGGTGTGATCGCGCCCAGAAAATCCGCCTATCTTCCGTCCCTGTAGCGTGGCTAATGTTCCGTGTGACCGCAGCCATTATAGTTCTGTCCCCAATTCTAAAACTTACACATAAAGCAAAAGCCACTTACATCATCACACGACATGTTGTACTCTGCCAGGACCGTCCGACATCGAGCGGCTATTCTGTACACAGTGTGTCAAAGAAACACGCCAGTCTCTAAACTTAGAATAAGTAAAGCAAGGCTCAAGTGATGCATTACCTGCGTTCATGTGACCACAGCAAACTCAGTTAGTTACTTCGGTGGGAGTTGTTCCAGAGGTGGGAGTATTTTCCCCCTATTGTTTACTTTTCCACTCCCCTGCCTGGATGCTCCAACAAGAGCAATGTGTCTTGTTGCCTTGGTCAAGAGCTTCAAGGAGGAAAGCAAAAGTTGTTGGGCTAGGAGACAGGATACAGACCCAACCAGTGTTCCCTCTAAGCTGAGTTAGAGTGAGCTAGCTCACAGTTCTTTATCCTCCAGCTCACACATTTTTGTCTCAGCTCAGGAAGGATGGCTCCAGAGCAAACTAATTAATGCAGGAGCCAAATGGTTTGCTCACAACTTTAATGCCACTAGCTCACAAAGTAGAATTTTTGCTCATGAGACTCCACAGCTTAGAGGGAACATTGGCCAACTCTATGGTACAGAGTGCCAGGCTGGGAAGAGACAGAGATGACCTGACTTGTCGCACCCAAACAGTGCCAGAAGCAAGAGTCCCTTCAATAAGATGTATTTGTAGAGGTAAAAGGTTTTAAATGTTTGACTCAGTTTATAAAAGGATCAACAATGAGA
This sequence comes from Gekko japonicus, assembly GCF_001447785.1. Taxonomy (NCBI): domain Eukaryota; kingdom Metazoa; phylum Chordata; class Lepidosauria; order Squamata; family Gekkonidae; genus Gekko; species Gekko japonicus. Next base: position 565,419 of record NW_015171505.1, on the reverse strand, counting down.
AGACTTGATGTATCTAAGCTAGTTGGAGGATCTTCTTTCTTGGGTATTTAGATAGTAGTGGGTACTTTACTCTCTCCCGTATAGTATTCCCCCCCCCCTTTTTTCTGTTGTAGTTTTTTGTAGTTATAAAAAAATCAATAAAAACTCCCCTCCGGGGGCATTTAAAAAAAAAAGATGAATTTGTGCTCCTTCTGTGCTTTGACTTACCACTCCCAGAAGGAACAGTAGTTAAAAAAAAACCCCAAACTTCTAACACCGAGTAACTCTATATGCAAAGGATGGTTAAATAAATGACAATTGCTGTACGGCATACATCTTGGCTTTTTCACCCAGGAAGTACTCTGAAAAGGATACATCGAGGGCGCCACCACTCTCTTATGTATCCCAGCAAAAAATAACCCTATCAGGGTAATACAGCTAATTGTGAAGAATGGGTGGTTCCACAGCGATGTGAAAAACGATACCTAGGAGAGAACGAAATGATTGTTTTATTAGAACTCCCACTGGTTTAGAATAACAGACGTTCAGTTAAAATACTATTACTTTTTTCCAAGAATTCCAGAACGCTGTCACAGTAGACAGAAACAAAACACAAACAATCACTGCTGGTCTCTGATGCTTCATTCATCATCAGCTTCACTCTACCTTTGGTTGAGGACAGCAGCGGGGGCACCCTTTGGCACGCTCATACATTTCCCCGCCCCTCGTAACCCCTCCCCCCAGGGAGGCTGGAGAGTTGGAATTTTTCCTGCCATCTTGTATATTGTAACAACAACAATAATACAGTCCACAGTAAACAATGGCCCCCCCAAAAAATCAAACAACAACTGTGTACTGCACAAACCCGCACCAAAGTTAACAAAAAGAGACTTCAACACAAAGGTAATTCAACACATGTAATCCATCATAGGAAAATACAAATGTCCATAATATCCCAAAGGGAACGAACAAAGGTGGCATGTTTGGTCCAACTTACATAATAGCAACCTTGGTAGGTGCTTCCTAAAGCTTAGGATACCTGGCCCATATAGAAACTGAATGAAGTTTGCCTGTTAAGAAATTGCAATGAGACTTCCTGTAGTGGCTTCTTGTTCCTGAGGAAGGACCAGAAGTCCGAAACACTGAACAATACCTAGGAAAAGTGTTGATATCTATTCCAGACTTCATTGTTTCCCTTTGAGAAATTTCTATTCTGGACTTTGTTCTTTCCCTTTGGGATATTGTGGACTTTTCTTTTTTTCCTATGATGGATTACATGTGTTGAATTGCCTTTGTGTTGAAGTCTCTTTTTGTTAACTTTGGTGCGGGTTTGTGCAGTACACAGTTGTTATTTGATGGGGTTTTTTACCATCTTGTACATTGTATGCATACTGTTTTCTCTATTCATATTTATTGGTGTGTTTTACCGTAGTTTTATATTGAGATTTTGTATACTATTTTTCTTGTAAGCCGCCCTGAGTCCTTCTTATAGGGGAGGGCGGCCTAGCAAATCCAATTTAATAATAATTTTTTTTTTTAAGTTATTTCACTCCACTGAAGTTCATCTGCGTTGCCCTGTGCAGTCCCACATGGGATCTGCGCACGCGCAGGCCTGCCGCGGAAGATTTTTTCTAGCTTGACAACTAGTGGGAGGAGCTTCCCCTGTGCACGAATGAGAGCGCTTCCCTCCAATGAGGCGCTATAAAGGGGAAAGCTCCACACACACACCCTCAGTTCTCCCGCAGCCGCCACGAGCCTTATATACTGTTAAATATAAAGAGAGAGACACTCTCACGCGATGTGCAGTTGTTGTTGGTATTTTTGGTGTGTTTTTTGTTTTGTTGTTTTGTTTTGTTTTTTGTTTTGTTTTGTTGTTGTTGTTGTTTGCTTTAATGGCTCATGCGGGGCAGGAGGGAGGGATGTGTGCCTGCACAGGACAACTGGATGAACAACAGTTACTGGTAAGTAAACCCTGTTTTATTCTCATGCAGAGTTACTCCACTGGTTTCGATGGGCTCAGGACGAAATAACTTTTGCGTTCGATTGCACTTGTTAGCAGACACCGAACACTGTGTTCATAGCAAATTCAAAGAAATGCAATAGGAACCTCACACCATTTAAATTTTACGGAAAGGTATTACCCACCTTCTGCGTTTCTGGATCTATTAGCCAGTTCCAAGCCCCAGTTGCCGTGCATACAGATACCACTATAAGAATTACTAACGAGAAGGGAAAACATTAAAACGCGTTTTGCGTGAGAGCAATCGATAATTCATTATTAGACACATAACATCTACTACTTTTTGCATTGTTTCAAACTTTTGTTCCCCTAGTCCAATTGTATCGCTTATTAGATGTCCCATCTTACTGACTGCATTGACCCATGCTGTGAAATCCACCTTGAGTCTCAGTGAGAAAGCTGGACGATATAAGTAAATAAATAAAAGGGAGTCAGCTTGAATTAGTTACAAGATTATGTCCAGACGAAGGTAGGTGTGGTGAAATCCCACTGAAATCAGTGCAATGCTTAAATGGTTACTTTGCATACTTACAGAAGAGCTGAAGAGCTATTTTGATTGGGACAACCAGTTTCCTTAGAACAGCTGCAAATTTCCGAACCCAAGAGAGGCTTCTCTGAGGCATAGGTTAAAAAAGGTAAAGGTAAAGGTTCCCTTGCTTGAAAGCCAGTCGAATCTGACTCTAGGGTTGCGGTGCTCATCTCCGTTTCAAAGCCGAAGAGCCAGCGCTGTCCAAAGACGTTTCCATGGTCATGTGGCCGGCATGATTAAACACCAAGGTGCACGGAACGCTGTTACCTTCCCACCAAAGTGGTACCTATTGATCTACTTGCAATTTCTTGCTTTCGAACTGCTGGTTGGCAGGAGCTGGAACTAGAGATGGGAGCTCACTCCGTCATGCGGCAACTCGGGTCTTGAACTGCTGAACTACTGACCTTCCACAGCCTGCAGTTCAGCGTCTTAACCACTTGAGCCACCGCAGCTCCGAGGCATAGGTTACTTCTGCTCTAAACACTTGTCTTTCCTAACTAGACATAGCAGTGTTTCACTAGAACCTACATGGAATCATCCCTTCTGCTATACGGGCTGCTTGTCTAAGTTTCTTAGTGAGAACCAGTGAGCTGTAGTCAACACGTGCTGAGCAAATCCAAAATCAATATTTGTTACGTCTTGAAAGTACCACCGGACTTCGGTTTTATTTTACTAAAATATAATACCAACACAGCCTAACTGCTCTGCCTTTTCAGAATCCCAGAACAGTCCCCTTTTGCATACCTGACAATAAGACTATATTTATTTATTTATGCATTCGATTTCAAGACCACTCCAACCCCGAAGGGTCTCTGAGCGGTTTACAATTCGATTTAATCCTAATCTAGGGCCACATTTTATCAAGGGGGATGGCTGCCTATCCGCACCCAGGCAGCAGGGCTTGATGGTTTTTTCAGCGTGGTCGTCTCTTGGCAGGCGCTCCACCTCTGGTTTTTCCTGGGGCCAGTCTTCCAGCAGCTTCCGGCAGGCCCATTGCTCGGTGCGCGGCTCGCCAGCTACTGCTTGGCCAACGTCTGTTTCGGCTCCTTCGTGCTGCGCTGACATGCCGCCGCACCTCAAGGCTCCACCTCCCAGCATCGCACATCGGGGCCGTCACGTTCAGGAACACCCTTCAGTCACTCTGTCATCGCTCCACCACCACACTCCGCCGCCGCTGCCACCGCCGCACACCCCACGAGGAGGAGGGTGCCCCCTGCCACCTAAGGGCAGGTATCCATTCATCTACTTGCGTCTTGCTTTCGAACCGCTGGGTGGGCAGGAGCTGGGACTAGGGCCGGGAGCTCACCCCGGCCACGGTGGGTTTTGAACAGCCATAGTGGCTGTTCATAGATGTTCTTACTGCGTTCTTACTGCCTGCGCCACCGCTCCCTTTACTAGCACATGATGGGTAGCCATGTTAGTTTATCTGTAGCAGTAGAAAACAGTTAAGAGTCCAGTAGCACCTTAAAGGTGAACAAAATCTGTGGCAGGGGAGGAGCTGTCATGAGTCACTGCTCACGTCTTCAGATACAGCTAGAATGGGAGTCCATCTGTCCTATATATGGGGAAATGGAGTGATTTCAGATGCCAAACAACATTCGCAGACAAATGACAAGAAAGTTAGGCCCATTCCCCGCCGCCGGATCGGGCCCCGGGGGGAACTCCTCCCCGACGTGCGCGTCACCCAAAAATGACGCGACCACGCAGGGCACGCTGGGGGCGGAGCCACAGCCATCCGAGGGAAAACTCTATGGTTTTCCCTCGTATGGCCGTGCCCCCGCCCCCAGCGTGCCTGGCGTCGTCACGTCACTTCTGGGTGACGTGCATGCGGCGCGTGCGCGCAACTGACGCCAGCTGGGAGCCCCCCGCTCCCAGCGAAAATCCACTTGGCAACCCTAGAGAAGGTGTGATTGGAGGAGGTGCGATATGCGTATCCTCCTGATATGGTGAGATGACTGGAAAAGCCAGAATGATACCATGGGGCAGCTTGCTACGAGACAAGCCCAAAGAAAATGACAACAGAACTCCACTGGTGGTCACCTGCAGCTCACAACTCAAGCCAGTTCAATGCATTATTAATTACCTCCAACCCATGCTGGATAGTGACACTTCCCTCACACAGACACTGGGGGGCTGACCTTTTCTTGCTTGCAGACAGCCTGCTAATCTAAGGCGCCTGCCACACGGCAGAAAAAAACACGGCCAAAGTGCGGCTTTTTAGAGCCGCACCAAAAGAGACACGTGGCGGCGGGATCACACAGATCCCCTGAGCTGCCGCGCAGTTGCCCCCCAGCACGATCAGATGCCGGGGACGAAGCCTCCGACGGGAGACCGAGGCAGCCGGCTGCGCATTCGTGCGCGTGTGCGGTTCGGCCAGGAACCTCGAATGCTCCTGACAACGGCCGCGCCGGCGATCCCACGGCCGCGCTTGCTGCGGCGTTTCAGGTAAGTCTTTCTCTTTACTTGGGGTTTTTTTGCTCCGCAGCACTGGGCCGTAGGGACAGATCGGGGACGGGTGCGTGCCGATTCCCAGATGTTGCGGTGAGATCGCGCCCGTTTGCTGCGCCCCCGATCCGTCCCTCTTCCGGCCCAAAACCTCCCATGTGGCCGGGGCCTAAAACAACTTCTCACCCGCAATGATAAACTACTTGACAGTAACATGGGCTCAGGTACCAAGGCCTGCAACAAACCAAGCAGCCAACTTTGCTATCGTACAGATCCTAACAACACCATCACTGGACCCAGCAACATCAGCCATGCCATCTCAGGTTCCTATTCCTGTTCATCCTCTAATGTGATTTATGCCATCACATGTCAGCAGCGCCCTTCCACCCTCTACACTGGACAAACAGGCCAGTCCCTTCGACAAAGAATGAATGGACGTGAGTCTGACATCAGAAACCACAACACTGAAAAACCAGTGGGGGAACATTTTTACCTTCCAGGATATTCAGTTGCTGACCTAGAAGTAGCAGTTATCTTACAAAGGGATTTCAAAGGGAGATTAGAAAGACTGCTGAATTGCAACTGATAAGGAAGCTCAAGACAATGCATCCACCTGATTGAACTGAGACGGAGGTTTCCTGTCTCACTACCCATGCTGATTTCGCCACGTCTACTACCTCTCTGCACACCACACCTAATCCAATCACACCTTCTATTGTCATTTGGCATCTGAAATCACTCCACTTTATATAGAAGGACTCACATTCTAGCTGAATCTGAAGTGAGCAGTGACTCACAAACGCTCATACCCTACCACAGATTTTATTAGTCTAGAACAGTGATGGCGAACCTTTTAGAGACTGAGTGCCCAAACTGTGACCCAAAACCCACTTATTGATTGCAAAGTGCCAACACGGCAATTTAACCTGAATACTGAGGTTTTACTTTAGAAAAAACAACTCATACATTAACTTAAGATGATCCAAACAAAGTAAGAAAAGCAACCCTAAATTAAAATTATTTGGCAGAGAATTTGACACTTTAATGATGGTCTGGGCCTGGCTGGGGCGATGGCACGCATGCCCACAGAGAGGGCTCTGAGTGCCACCTCTGGCACCCGTGCCATAGGTTCGCCACCACTGGTCTAGAAGGTGCTACTGAACTTACTCTTTTCTACTGTATAAGACTAGCAGCCAATGTTCCCTCTAAGCTGAGTTAGTGTGAGCTAGCTCACAGTTTTTTTAGCCTCCGTCTCACATGTTTTTGTCTCAGCTCAGGAAGGAGGGCTCCAGAGCAAACTAATTTATGCAGTAGCCAAATCACTTGCTCACAATTTTGATGCCAGTAGCTCACAAAGTAGAATTTTTGCTCACGGGACTCTACAGCTTAGAGGAAACATTGCTAGCAGCCTGACCCCATATTTTATTTTCTTGTTCAAGCAAATATGTAATGTTGTGCAACACTTGTACTAGAAAGTGCACCGATAAATTAAATCTACAGTATTACTGAATACTCTTGATGATACTGTTCACGGCATGGTCTCTTCCTCTCTTCCTCAATATACAACACAGTGTGATTCAAACAAACGAACAAACACTCTTAGAAAGTATACTAGTACAATTTGAGCCAAGCATTAATACCCATTACCACCCTGATGGAAAGTCTTACTTCTCCAGCGCCCGGTAGCCGGCTGCAGACAAGCTATGTATTCTGTAAGTCTCCTTTCAAAAGCCTTGAGGTCTGAAACAGAGGAAGGAGAAATCTAATTACGCTTGTCCTGTTTTAATGTACGTTTTGAATTCTTGACCCTCATTTGCAAAAAATAAAATAACATGGATGTGTCACAAAATGCCACTGTGCCCCATGAATTCTTACCCATGCTCCCTCACTCCCTGCATACTGAAAACCAGTGAAAACTGGTAATACCTTGTTCTGTTCCTTTTTTTTTCTTCAGAAGTAAGAAACAGGAGGACATGCGGTTGCCTGGGCAAAGGGATGGGTAAGATTACCTTAGATGACAGCTATTTATTATTATTATCTGATATTTGATGCAGGATGCTCAGTTTTAAATAAGTATTAGTTTATAATACTTATCACTGTCATTTCTGCAAATTATAAACCACTAGAGTGGTTAAGACGCTGAACTGCAGGCTGTGGAAGGCCAGTAGTTCAGCAGTTTGAGACCCGGGTGCCGCATGATGGAGTGAGCTCCCGTCTCTAGTTCCAGCTCCTGCCAACCTAGCAGTTCGAAAGCAAGACATTGCAAGTAGATCAATAGGTACCACTTCGGTGGGAAGGGAACAGCGTTCCATGCGCTTTGGTGTTTAGTCATGCCGCCCACATGACCACAGAAACGTCTTCGGACAGCACCGGCTCTTCGGCTTGGAAACGGAGATGAGCACCGCAATCCTAGAGTCGGATTCGACTGGCTTTTGAGCAAGGGAACCTTTACCTTTACCTTTAGACTTGCCCAGTATTATCAAAATCGCTCCTGCATATTCAGTTTCACTTTTTGTTCCGGCTTTTGCCTTTCATTTACTTTGAACAAATGTCTAGTAAATGTGGCTAAACTAAAATGAGCAGTGAATGGGGCCTTCCGCTTGTTGAGAAACACAAGCATCCAATTCTTGAAGGGCAGAATTAGTCTGTTATAGCAAACAAGCCACTCTCTAACCTTTTGGAGGAAACATAGGCTAGAAATATGCTAAATATATTTAAAAAAACCCAGCCTGACCTACTGCACAGAACTGTCAGGATCACATAGAAGCACAACTACATACACTGCCCAGAGATTCTTGAAGTGTGTGTGTGTCAAGTGTTGTCAGGTCGCTTCTGACTTAGGGCAGCCCTATGAATTAACGGCCTCCAAAATGTCTTATCATTGCAAACTGAGGGTTGTGGCTTCCTTGATTGAATAACTTCGTCTTGAGTTGGGTCTTCCTCTTTTCCTGCTGCCTTCAACTTTTCCTAGCCTGATTGTTTTTTTTCCAGTTAGTCTTATCTTCACATAATGTGACCAAAGTACAACAGCCTCAGCTTACTCAGTGTAACCTCTAGGGCGAATTCATGCTTGATTTGATCTAGGACTCACTTAGTTGACTTTTTGGTAGTCCATAGCGTATGGGACTCTTGGACAACGTTTGAGTCCAGTGGCACCTATAAGACCAACAAAGCTTCATTCTGGGTCTAAGCTTTTATGTGCAGGCACACTTCTTCAGATACATCGAAACAGACTTCCACAACTGTTACATATAGGTAGAGGTGGGGTTTAGTTGCCAGGATGGGCTAGTTAGAATCAAGATGCATAAGTACCAACATGGCTACGCAGCTGAGTCTGTGACTCTTGAAGAGTAGGATAAAAATATTCCAAATAAATAAACCTCTCTCTTATACACAGCCTAATCTACTTTACAGGGCTATTGTGAGGATGAAAGGGAGGAAGGCAGAATGATGTGAACTCAGACAGATCATGAGAAGGAAGGCAGGAAGAGATGCGCTTAGTAGTTCCCATGGCCCTTTCTTACACACCCAGGGAAATACTGATCGGCACTTTGGGGTCAGGCAGCAATTTCTTCCCAAGCCAGTTTGGCCAGTGATCCTGGAGGTTTTTTGCTATCTTATGGGCATGAAGCAGGGATAACTCTGTGTGTGTATGTGTGGAGAGTATTTGTAAATTTCCTGCATTGTGCAGGGGGTTGGACTAGATGACCCTGGAAGTCCTTCCAATCTATGATCCTTCCATCTCTATGATTCTATGTGTGCTAACCCAAGCCCCTTGGGGAAACAAAAATAATTTTTTAAAACCTAGTGATAAATATCAGTAAAAATTTCACAGAAAGCAGTAAAAATGAAACAGCAGCATACAATTATAGCCTCCCTCTACATGGGGGGGGGGGGGGAATCAATCAGCAGAAAATAAATCTAGTTTAAACCAGCAGAAAGAAGAACTGCAGCGATTTAAAAGTTCCCCATAATACAATCCCACTTCGAACGGCAGAAAGGGTTCTACGGACAGCCTGCAGCGATTGATTTGGTGACCTGCTTTAATCCAGGCACTAAAACAAGTTGTGCCGTTTGCTTGTTTTAAAAGGTAAAGGTTCCCTTTCTCGAAAGCCAGTCGAATCCGACTCTAGGGTTGCGGTGTTCACCTCTGTTTCAAAGCCGAAGAGCCAGCGCTGTCCGAAGACGTTTCCGTGGTCATGTGGCCGGCATGACTAAACCCCAAGGCGCACGGAACGCTGTTCCCTTCCCACCGAAGTGGTACCTATTTATCTCCTTGCAATTTCTTGCTTTCGAACTGCTAGGTTGGCAGGAGCTGGAACTAGAGACGGGAGCCCACTCCGTCTTGTTTTAAACAGTCCTTAATTGCCGGCTTGCCTGCTTGAGTCACACACTTGTGCGTGTGTGTAAAACTTATTTTTCGGAGGAAGGAACGAATAAGTAAATGCACTGAGTAAACATGCCGCGGGGGAGGAAGAAGGGTGGAAGATAAAGACGTTACAATAATCGCTGGTGGGTAGCCGTGTCGGTCTGAAGCAACAGAACAAAGTTGGAGTCCGGTGGCACCTTTAAGACCAAGACCAGTAAAGTTTTATCCAAAGGTCTAAGCTTCCGTGTAGAGGCACACTGATGTTCCAATAATGTTACACGTTTACTTAAGACAGAATAAGTAAAGCAATAGAGAAACTCTTAGGAGGAGACTGGGGGGGGGGTGTGAGGGAGAGAGCCGCCGGGCAAAGGCCCCTTTCGAAATGATGGGAAAACACCCCCCCCTCCCCCTCCCCCTTACCTTCCGCCTGCTCCAGCGAGTTCATCTCGGGGGGAAGAAAAGAGGACGCCCGCAGCCACCCAACTCCGTTCAGACTCGCAGCCCCGAACCCATCGCGCGTCCTGCGGTTTTCCTCCTCTTTCTCCCTTTCTGCAGCCGAGGTCCGGCACTTGCTTCACAACAATCGAACCATCGCCTCTTTTCATTGGACAGACTGCGCATATTACGGGCCACTGTTTAGCAAGCTTTGTCTCCATTGGCCAAATTCTGTTGAGGGCGAGAAGCCGAAGAAGCGTGGTTAAGGGAAAGGGCAAAAGAGGATGCGCATGCGTGACGGAGGATGGCCTGTACGCAGACGATCCTTCCACGGGACATAGTGAGGCGGTGGAAGCCGTTCCGCCTTGGCTGTTTCTTTGCAAAAATCAGGGCTCACCGCATCGTTTCCATATTCGTCGTCATTATTATTGTTATAATCTCTGCTTCCGCAAAGCAGCATTAATGCATTTTAGAAACCACTGGAAATTAAACCCGCTGGATTTAGGCGTCTGTTTAATTCTGTTTATCTGTAATCCTGCCAACCTAGCAGCTCGAAAGCAAGAAATTGCAAGTAGATAAATAGGTACCACTTCGGTGGGAAGGGAACAGCGTTCCGTGCGCCTTGGTGTTTAGTCATGCCGGCCACATGACCACGGAAACGTCTTCGGACAGCGCTGGCTCTTCGGCTTTGAAACGGAGAAGAGCACGGCAACCCTAGAGTCGGATTCGACTGGCTTTCGAGCAAGGGAGACCTTTACCTTAATTCTGTTTGCTAGCTCTCGTATTTGTGTGCTAATTTGCTGCCATTCATTGATCTTGCCGCCTTGATCTAATCTCAGCTTCACTTAGGCATCTTAATAAATTCAGGTGTTGGTCAGAGGCAGCAGAACAAAGTTTGAGTCAAGTGACACCTTTGAGACCAACAAAGTTTTATTCAAAGCCTAAGCTTTTGCACAGGAAAGCTTACACTTTGAATAAAACTGTGTTGGTCTCAAAGGTGCTGCTGGACTCAAACTTTGTTCTTATGCATCTTAACTCTGACTGGTCCTTCCTGACGCTTCCACACACACACACTCCATCTCCGTGTATGTAAGGCTTGAATAAATTTTGTTCCAATTTGTCTGAGGAAGTGTGCTTGCACAGGAAAGCTTACATCTTAAATAAAACTTTGTCGGTCTTAAAGGTGCCACTGGACTCAAACGTCGTTCTGCTGCTTCAGACCAACACAGCTGCACACTTGGATCTGTCTTCATTGGAAATTAAGGCTATCACACCTGCATAGTAATTTGGGTGCCCCCCACCACCACCACGCTGTGTGATCTAACTTCTGCTTTGGGTAGGTATCCTGCATGAAGCCAAATCAGATGATAGCGGCCAGGGAGATTTAATGCTGGAAAAGAAAAAAGAAAAAATAATAGCCCACAATATGGCCCACGTTTCTGCCTGAGACCCAAGGCAGGTTACAAAATTGGTTTTATTTAAGGTTTCTTGTTTTTATTGTTCAAGACCTTGGTCTAAGAACGGCAGAAAAGAAACATGCCGGTTATTTATTTATTTATTGGATTTCTACCCCACTCTCCCAGCCAGAAAACAACCATACAATGAAAAACATCCAATTAACGATAATACTAGGATTACAGAAGCAGAAAACCATCCAAACAAAATGTCTCCATCGTGACATACCCTAATTCAGAAAGAGAGGATTACAAAGGTAGGAGATAATGAGGTAAAAGCAAGGTGATAACACGCAAGAAATATTGCAATAGACTACAATCCTATTCCCCTACAGAAGCGTCTGGAGCTCTTCCATTATACTAATCCTTTTATAAAAATACCCTCCTGAACATCTGGGTTTGGGTCATTCTGAAAAATGATACATTGAAGGAGGGAGGTAGTTTCCTGATGATTTTGAGGAGGATCTGGGAATTAAAGAGGCTCAACAAAGCTTTTAGACCAGTCCAAATCCAGGATAAACTCTGAAATCAGTGAGCATCCAGTCCAAAGCTTTGTTTCTACGTGTTAAAGAAACAAAAGATGAAGGTGTGAATAACTCCATATTTGGACCACCTGAAGTCATATGGGTTGCCAGCCTCCAGGTGCAGCCAGAAGTTTTCCCAAAAATTAAAATTGATTTCCAGGTTACACAGATTACTTAGTTTGGTCAAAACAGCAGCATTGGAGGAGCAGACTCTAGTCTAAGGTATATCATAGTATCTAAGCTAAACTGAAGTCCTAGAGTGACAACACATTCTAGCTGAGCTTTCTCCCCTCCCCAAGCCCTGCACTCCCAAATCTCCAGGAAATTCCCAACCGGGAAGTGGCAACCCCAGCTGAACCACCCATGCCGTGTAGTGGGTAGTGTAGAGTTGGTGTAGGATCTGGTTTCCAATTAGGATTGGCCACCTTCCTACCAACCTAGCAGTTCGAAAGCAAGAAATTGCAAGTAGATAAATAGGTACCACTTTGGTGGGAAGGTAATGGCATTCCATGTGCCTTGGTGTTTAGTCATGCCGGCCACATGACCATGGAAACGTCTTCGGACAGCGCTGGCTCTTCGGCTTTGAAACAGAGATGAGCACCGCAACCCTAGAGTTGGATTCGACTGGCTTTCAAGCAAGGGAACCTTTACTTTACCTACTAATTACATCCCACACTGCCTTTTATACAAGGATCCCAGAGAGCGAGAGAGAGATTTTTTCCCTTAGTGATGTCACTACTAGGTTAATGGATATTGGAGAGACCTGCTGTTTAATAATATGTGACCTATGTGACTCTTAAAAGAGTACCTTTTGTTGTAGCAGCTGGGAAAATTACATGTGCAATCTGCTGCCATTTTTTGTGGAGGTGACCACAGTTAAGTTTATTATAATGAATTATAATGAATATGCTATGCATATATTGATTTCCCTTTTCTGGTATATTGGTTAATTTGTGGACATTTAGATTCCTCTGGTGAATCTCTTTTTAGATAATACATGCTTGTGAATAATGTTTTCTGATGACTAATGGTATTAAGCAAATAAATTGAACTGAACTCCCAAGAAAACATGCATAATATTGGTAAATTTTACAGGCTTAGGGGACAGAAAACACTTCATTCACTACCCCCCTCATCCAGATGTGCACAGAGGAAGTCAAGGATGGGGAGTGACAACTGCATATACTGGATTTCTCTCTACCATGCAGTTTAGAGTTTCCAGGTCCCCACCCCCACCACTGGCAGGGGATGGGGGAATACGGTTGCTAGATCCAGATTGGGAAACTTTCAAGCAAGGGAACCTTTACTTTACCTACTAATTACATCCCACACTGCCTTTTATACAAGGATCCCAGAGAGCGAGAGAGAGATTTTTTCCCTTAGTGATGTCACTACTAGGTTAATGGATATTGGAGAGACCTGCTGTTTAATAATATGTGACCTATGTGACTCTTAAAAGAGTACCTTTTGTTGTAGCAGCTGGGAAAATTACATGTGCAATCTGCTGCCATTTTTTGTGGAGGTGACCACAGTTAAGTTTATTATAATGAATTATAATGAATATGCTATGCATATATTGATTTCCCTTTTCTGGTATATTGGTTAATTTGTGGACATTTAGATTCCTCTGGTGAATCTCTTTTTAGATAATACATGCTTGTGAATAATGTTTTCTGATGACTAATGGTATTAAGCAAATAAATTGAACTGAACTCCCAAGAAAACATGCATAATATTGGTAAATTTTACAGGCTTAGGGGACAGAAAACACTTCATTCACTACCCCCCTCATCCAGATGTGCACAGAGGAAGTCAAGGATGGGGAGTGACAACTGCATATACTGGATTTCTCTCTACCATGCAGTTTAGAGTTTCCAGGTCCCCACCCCCACCACTGGCAGGGGATGGGGGAATACGGTTGCTAGATCCAGATTGGGAAACTCCTGGAGATTTGCAGATGGAGCCTGGGGAGGACAGGGACCTCAGTGGGGAACAATGCCATAGAGTCCACCCTCCAAAGTATCCCTTTTCTCCAGGGGAACTGATCTCTGGAGACGAGCTGTAATTCCAGAGGATCCCCAGATCCCACCTGGAGACTCTGCATCCCTACGCTGCTGCCAGAAAGAAGAGGGAAACCCCCCAATTATCAAGTCTACAAGAGCAAAGTAATCAAGGGTATAGTGATTAGAGTGTTAGGCTAGGACAAGGGTGGCCAAACTTGCTTAATGTAAGAGCCGCATAGAATAAACGTCAGATGTTTGGGAGCCACAAGACATAAACAAAAATTACATGTTTTTACTGGGAAATATGCAAATTTACTTTTTATTAACATTAAATGAGACTGCCAAAAATAATAACGAAAGCGGTAAAAGCAGATATTGATAATGATATTTATTTGTCCAATGATATTTTTGCTAATGATATTCAATTTGATTTATTACGATCAAAGATCAGCAAATTCTCAAAATGTTACGCTGCGCTTTGGGGGGCGGAGTTCCCCCGGGGCCCGATTCTGCGGCGGCGGAAATCAGGCCTCCAAAGCGGGGGTTTACCTGCCCCCCGCCCCCACTTGGCAGCCCTAGCTCAGGGTCACTTTCCTCATGGGGTTGTTGTGAGGATAAAATGGAGGATGGGAGAGGGAGAACCTTGTTGCCTTGAGCTCCTCTGAAAGAAATTGCACTGTCCCGCCACCCCAAACAAACACATATTGCTCTAAATCGATAAACCATTTGAGTGACTGCAGTCCTAAACAGAGTTTTGTGTGTGTTATTTGCCATCACGCAGCTTCAGGCTTACGGCATCCATAGGCATTCGTGACCTCCAAAATATCCTATCATTAAACACCCTTCTAAGTCCATGGAAGTCAATGAATCTCAGTGAGCAAACCAGGCTATAAATGGCCATGTTAGTCTGTAGGAGTAGAAAAGAGCAAAAGTCCAGTAGCACCTTAAAGACAAAATTGGGGGGGGAGGATATAACTCTTTACTTCTTTGTTTAATATATCCTGCATAAAGATAATTGTTTCATAATCCCTATATAGTCCCCTTTCCCCTTCTGTACCCCTTTTACGTTATTATTTTGTTTATTAAAATAAAAATATATTACAAAAAAAAAGACTAAAATTTGTGGCAGGGTATGAACTTTCACGAGTCACCGCTCACATCTTCAGATACAGCTAGTTGTAGTAAAGAGCAAGAGTATTGCTTATTATGAAGTTCCAGATTATTTGTTACAATTTTTGTACATGTTTTATATATTTGTATCTTTTTATGATTTACTAGCTCTGTATGGAAAATGTATATTCTTGACTCTGACAAAGACGGGAAAAGTGACTTTACCAGGGAGACATATTAGTCTGCTGGAAAGTTATACGGTCTACTGAAAGATATATAACTGCTGTCATGATTATCACTGGCTGAAAATACAAAAGTCACAGGTCTTGTTGCCAAAACTCTTTTTCTGTATGAGAATAGAAGAATTGTGTTTTGCATACTCCTGTGTTTTGCCCTTTGACATGGTGCACATATATGTTGAAGGTTTCATTTCATTTCATGAGACATAATTCCATTCTATTGAAAGATTGTATTGAACCAAACATAAAATTATGCAATCTATAAGGTTTTGTATAAATCTTTCATTTTCAGTTTTATACAGTTAATTAGAAATTGTTCCTACACACTGGGGTTTTTTTTGGGGGGGGGAGGTTGTATTTTTTGCTATTAGTAGCCCTGTGTTCCCTTTTACGATTTTGTAACCTTTAGGCAAGCGCTGGACATCTCCCAGACAATGCTCCCTCTAAGATGTGGAGTCTTGTGAGCAAAAATTCTACTTTGTGAGCTACTGGCATTAAAGTTGTGAGCGAGCGATTTGGCTGCTGCATAAATTTGTTTGCTCTGGAGCCATCCTTCCTGAGCTGAGACAAAAATGAGTGAGCTGGAGGCTAAAAAACTGTGAGCTAGCTCACACTAACTCAGCTTAGAGGGAACACTGCTCCCAGAATATCCCTGAGCCCACTGGGGAGGGCGGGATATAAATGTGAAAAATGAATAAATAAAATTGTAATGTATTCCGCTCTGACCATGTGCGCGACCGTTGGGCCACGCGGTCATGCAAAAGCCTGAAGCTTCGATCCCCATGAACAATAGCCGAGCGGATCCTAGCCCGCACCTATCAGAGGGCCAGGTCCGCAGCCGAGAGCCTATGGGACTCTCGGCTACTGTATATAGTCTATAGGGAAGTAGGGTGTGTGTTTTGGTGGTGGGTTTTCAGAGCATATAAACCGGCCTGCGAGCCGGCTTACTTTTGTCTTGTTCCATCCGAATAAAAGTACTTTGCTGAAATCACTCAACGTTTCTCAGTACTTTTCAAAAATAAATAAAAGTACAACCAATCTCCAGACCAATGTTCCCTCTAAACTGTGGAGTCTTGTGAGCACACACTAACTCAGCTTAGACGGAACACTGCTCCAGACTACTGCAATCAGTTCCCCTGCAGAAAATGGCTGCTTTGTGGACACTACGGCACTACAGCCTGTTGAAGACCTTCCCGTCCGCAAACCTAGGCCTCCCATTCCCAAATCTCCAGGCCAGGAATTTCCCAACTCAGAGTTGGCAACTTGAGAACTGTTACTCATAATTAGAGATGTAAAATTTCCGGAAATTTTGAAGCTCGGAAAAAAACCCGGTTTTTTTCCGGAAAAAAACGGAAAGTTTCGGAAAAATTGTTTCGGAAAAATTGAAAAAAATGCTACATTAGCATTTTTTTTGTCTTTTCTAGATTGAAAGTCATTCTGTTACTTTAGGAACATAAAAAATGACTATGGACATTTTTACTTGGCATGAAATTATCACAACTAGCATATTAAAAATATAGTGTATCCAAACAATTATTACAAATAGAATACCCATCCACATGCAAAAACAAAACTGAAACCTTTTTCTTTTCTTGTGACAATAGTACCTCCTAAAGGAAGAAATGCATCTTGTTCTTGCATTGGAGAGTTCAGTTTGTAACCTAGGACTTGCTTGTCCTCAGTGCACAGAAATTAGATCAATCTGATACCATTATATATTTTAGAAATGATTTGGAAAATATTTGAACACCTTGTCTTAAAATATTTTATTTATCATGTTAAAATAAAACATTCCATAATCAATTTCTTTTCTTTTCTTTTTTCAATTTTTCCAATTTTCCGGAAAAAAACAAAAAAGCTTCAGGGGAAAAAACGGGGAAAAAACGGTTTTTTTCCGAATTTTCCCGGTTTTTTTTCCGGGCCTTCACATCTCTACTCATAATAATCATTATTATATATTAAAGTGTTAATTCTGCTTAGGACTGGACTGTGCGCACACAGGGCCGGGGCCCCGGGGCGCTGCGGAGCACCGCAAAAAAAAGAAAACCCGGAGGCCTCCCCGTTGCCACGGTAACCAGGTAGGCCCGGCTAGGCCGCGCTTCCCTTCGGCCCTCCCGGGGGCGCTGTACGAGGAGGCCTCGGCTCGCTCCTTCGCCCCCGGGCGGGCCGAGGGGCGGAGGATGGTTCCCTCCCAGCCGCCCGCGGAAGAGGCGGAGCCGGGGAGGGGCGGCCGCGTTTGCCTTCCTTTCATGCAGCCCGACCTCCCATCTATTGCGTGCTGCGGCGGCCGTTTGGGGAGAGCGGAAACGAGCGAGGCCGCCGTGCGGGAAGGAACGCCGCCGTGGAGCCCCGGCCGAGTGAGTGGCGGAGCCCGTGGGAGGGGAAGCGGCGGGGGGTGTTTGTTTATGTGGGTCTCGCTGAGGTGACCATAAATTCAGGGGTTTTTGTTGTTGTTGTAATGTTGGAGTGTGTAGTGGGGTCAGCTTCCCAGGCGCCATTTAAGAGGGAAGGCCTTCCTTTCCCCCCCCTCCGCCCCGTCTCCCAATTCTGTAGCATTTCAGGTGTGTTTATCGGGAGTATCACCGGGGGGACGACGACGACGGCAGCCGCAAGAACCTTAAAATCTGCATTCTTTCTTTCCCCGTCTTTGTTTTATCTTATTTATATTATGCAGCGTCTTTCCATATACATAATAACGGGGTTGTGAGCGAGCCATTTGGCTGCTGCATACATTAGTTTGCTCCCTCTAAGCTGTGGAGTCTTGTGAGCAGAAATTCTACTCTGTGAGCTACTGGCATTCAAGTTGTGAGCGAGCCATTTGGCTGCTGCATACATTAGTTTGCTCTGGAGCCCTCCTTCCTGAGCTAAGACAAAAATGTGTGGGCCGGAGGCTAAAAAACGGTGAGCTAGCTCACACTAACTCAGCTTAGAGGGAACACTGCCCCCCCACCATGACTTTGTAAGGTTGTCAACAACCTGGAGAAAGGAAGCGCCCTGTCTCTTTGGTGCGGACTTTATGGCGTGGGAATGGGTAGGCAAAGGTTTTTTTTCCAGGGCACAAGAGATCTATGTCGCCTGGTAAATAACACCCGATTGAGCCTCTATGAAAGGGGCAGGGTGTTGTTTTCCTCCAGGTTGCCGGCAACCCCACCACTTTGATTTCCCACTTTTATCTTCCAGCGTCCTTTCCAAATGCACAGTTTGGGGGGGGGCAACAAAACCCCTGCCGCTGCAACTGCACCCCTCCTGCTTTTCCGTTTTTTATTCTTGACTGTCCTACCCAGATGCAGAA